>NC_056588.1:11212628-11535749 GCF_018340385.1 Cyprinus carpio | reverse complement strand
TATTGTCTGTTTATTATAGGAACCATATCCTACTACTATAGTTACATTTAATTTGCTCCCTTAAGTAAGTTTTGTTATTTAAATTTGCAGTTATTGTCTAGTTTACATGTCTGGTTAACATAACGATTTAAAGTACATGACAGTTTAAGTGTTTACATTTCAGTAAATGTTAATAAAAAAAGTATGAAAAGTATGAATTTAATAACATTTTTAACAGCTATATCAGCCTGTAGCCCAAGACTGTTTGCCCACTGAATCTAAGCAGGGTTGAGCCTGGTCAGTGCCTGGATGGGAGACCTCCTGGGAGAACTAGGTTGCTGCTGGAAGGGGTGTTAGTGAGGCCAGCAGGGGGTGCTCACCCTGTGGTCTGTGTCGGTGTTAATGCCCCAGTATAGTGATGGGGACACTATACTGTTAACAAGCACCGTCCTTAGGATGAGACGTTAAACCAAGGTCCTGACTCTATCTGGTCATTAAAAATCCCATGGCACTTCTCGTAAAGAGTAGGGGTGTAACCAATTTGTCCTGACCAAATTCCCTCCACTGGCCCTTGTCAATCACGGCCTCCTAATGATCCCGATTCACTTGATTAGCTCTATGACTCTCTCTCTCCTCTCCACCTGTATCTGGTGTGTAGTGAGCCCATTGGTGCCATTGGCCTGTGTGTCTGCCGTCGCATCGTCCAAGTGAATGCTGCACACTGGTGGTGGTTGAGGAGAGTTGTATAAAGATATATTTATCTTTATACAACAGTTCTTTCTGGTCCTCGAATCTGATTGGATGTGAACCTTTTCCAGGTGTGCGATATTCTAGTGAAAACAGAGCTCCGACCAGTTCACTATTTGTATCACGCCGCTTGCAGTAATTCTCACAGCGAGTGTCATGGCGGACACCCAAATTCACTATAATTTTTTAATTAATAAATATTTTTTATGTGATGGAATGTAGCTTTAAGAGTTTTTTAGGCAAGAATGTACTTGTTTAGACTTCAAATATGTGGTTTGTTATTAAAGATAAAATATATTTTAAAATTTGCTTCATCGTCAGCAGCTGTTCAGCGCTTATGAACCCACCAAGATCCCAATCCGTGGCGGAAGGAAGTAGTTCTGCACAAAAGAGTGTTTTTAAAAACACTCCGTTGTTGTCTCTTTTTATTATTTACACACTTGTGTCATTGGACTGTTTTTATTATATATATATATATATATATATATATTATTATATATATATTATATATATATATATATATATATATATATTATTATTATTATTATTATTATTATTTTATTTTATTTTTTTTATTTTTTGGGGGGGGGGGGCTTATTGGCCAGTTATATTAATCAAACTTTTCATTTTTTTTACATGACAATTTGAAGTTTGAAATGGTTCAGGTCTTACATTTCAGTTCCGTAGCATGTCACCAAATTAAACAATAATATAGAAAAAAGGATATGAATTTTACCTGTTTAGAATTTTAAGCATTGTTCTTCTTTAGAGAAAATAGTATCAAATTTTATAATAAAAGTTTTTGGCCATAACTTTAAAATAATTTTCGCCTCATTGGTACAGGCCAGAATCTTAAAATTATGTGTGGCTACATTAATATGTCTATGTCCTATGTGTCTTTTCACGCACAGAAGCTCTGTGTTTATTTTTATTTTTAAGCAAGTGTTTTGGAAGAGTGTGATTTGATATAACAATAAGCTGTTCTTCGTCTTGCCTCTGTAAGTGTGTGTGTTGACGTGTATCTGGTCCTTATTTAACGCAGGTGGGTTTGGTGTGACGCAAGCTGAGTCATGTTGAGAGGATTTGTGTGTCGCTGGATGAGGACAAAGTTCAGAAAACATTCACACAGATCTGTAGTCTTGTAGTCAAAATAAGACATAATACACACACTCTGCCTCTGAGCTTCTTTTCCGTCTGACTTTTTTGTAGCCTTTCTGTTACATTGCAGTGTTTTGTGTCTGTTGTTGGCATGACAAAATGCATTAAGTGGCTGAAGCTGTGACTCCAGCACCTGAAGGACAATGAGGTGTAACCAAATGTAATCAACACCCTCCCTTCTTTCATTTACTCTCATTTTCTTCCTGCTCCATATTTCTTTTCTTGTTCCTGATGCAACAAGGCAGGTCCTTTTAATGAACCCACCAGAGACAAACACATGCACACCTGTCTGGTGGGGCTATTAGTGCACGTGTTGAGGGGGAACTATGATTATGAGCATTTCCTCATGTATATATAACATTGACTGATAATAATGTGAAAATAATTTATAATAAAAATATAATACCTCAACAATAAATTTAAAATAATTGATAAAAAAGTAAAATATCATTTATTCATCTAGCAGAATGTTTATGCATCTGTTTTTATCAAAAGCCACAAATGAGAGTAACACAAATGGAAGCAATTAATCCAAAATGTAATCCAAGTATTTCTACCATAACACAAATCCATAAGCACTTGAAAGGAGCAGATATATAATGCATTAAGTGAAGTGCTCCAGGAAAAGGTATTCTTCAGGCATTTTGAGGATTATAATAGATCCTGCTGTTTAGGTGAAGGTTGGGAGGTTATTTTACCAGCAGGGGAACACAATTGTTAATTTACTGACTGCAGGGGGCAAAAGAGAATGTAAATGAGATAATGAGTGAATCCACACCTGTAGTCTAATGAGATTTCATGCTAAATTCTGTTAATCTGTGGGAGGATATAAATCATAGCTCACATGGGGGAAATTATCACTGGATACTGCAGGAATTTCTAGTAAGCACAGCTAGTGATTCTGTACAGAAAAGCTGCAGGCTTCAGTGTGTTTTGTGTGTTAAGGTGTTGAAATTGTGGCTCCAGACTGCGATTAAAATGATCACGAATGTGGCCAAAAACAGTCACTAATGCTTTGTGTCCATCCATATGCGATTTCATCTGAAATCAGAGTGTGCGCCACTCATAGCAACATTTACATACAACCAAATAATCTGTTAATTATCGAACTGAAAAGCCTTCATGTGAACATTTCAAATAATCCAGTTGAACCTCTCGAATCCGATTCTTCAAAAATGCTTTGTGCACATGCACAGTGCCGTAATGCATATGTTTACATATATTTTATGTCTGTATGTGTACGAATTTGTCAGTGGATTACAAAAAATGTAATCTTTCTATTTTATATTTGTCATTAAGGTTTAGGATTCAATTCAGAATCTGAAATCACGTTGGATTCATTTGGATTGGCAAAAATTAGTCAAGTAAAAACATCAAGATAATATCATATCAACAGAAGTTTTCTGTCACTTTTTTATGAGTCAAAGTGGCACTGAATTTCCACTTAAATAAGCCCTTGGAATAATATACACACAAAAAGTGAATCGTTAAGAGACATTACTGCTTTCACAGATTTTCTTTGTAGCTTTGTATTGTACCATTCAAAATCTCCCTTCTCTATTTCTTCAACAGGCTGGTCGTCTTTGGCCGTTCCAGTGGTTGCTTTTCTCTATTGCTTTGCTCAAGTTGGTATTGAGTGGGACATGAGATGACGGCTCAGAGTAGAATCATGGGAAGGCAACATTTCTCACTGAAAACACAGTGGTATTTAAAGTTTTACCAAAGTTTGGACCAATCACAATGTGGATAACCAGCATTCCTATCAGCTCCTACAATATCATGTGTTTGTGTAGTAGTTATGCTGTATTTGGAGCATGTGTGTGTGTGTGTGTGTGGAAATGAAATGATGTGAGTTTGATGGTGAATCCTGTCGTTGCTTTACTTTTGAGTTGTCTGAACACTGATGGTGACACGTCTCTGATCAGCAGCCAGGATACAGCCTGACCATTGCTCTCTCTCGGTCCCTCGTCCCTCCATCTTTGTAGATTTTCTTCCTTATTCATTTTGTCCCTCTGATCTTTCTTGTCCTGATCTCTTCATCTCATCTATTTTTTTTATCCATCGTTCTCTCTTTTTCGAGTGAATCTACTTCTATCTTCTTACTAACAGCTCAAGCTGCTCCATGTGGTTGATCAGATCAGTGATCTTCTAGCCTGGAGTTTCTCCTTTATTAGAGAGAGGTAAGACGTGTGTGTGTTTAAGTGGTAGGGAGATTACACTTTAAAGAGCTTTATCTCTGCTGCATACCTTTATCAGCATCAGATTAATCATTCATAATCCCTTCACAAAAAACTCTCTCTATTTCAATTTTTAGTGTACAAATTGCATTAACATACAAATAAAAGCTGGCATATTGCCCTTTCAATATGGAAGCAATGAGAAATGTTGTAATGCAAAATAATAGTGCAAATTAAAAATAGATCTAAATTAGGTATTTATGTAATTAAAGTATTATTAATATATATTTATAAAAGAAATGAAAGGTGCACTCAGTATTTTTTTTTTTAATTATAAATCAATTTTGCTATGATTGCAGGCTCTCTCTGTCTCTTTTCTGTGATATGATGTTATTTTAGAAGATGGTATGGCAGAGGTCATGCGTGACCTGCCCTTTCTCTGAGTCATACTGAAATTACTTTCTGCCATCACATGTTACACAGGTCCTTGATGTGCATGTGTGTGTTTTTTTCAACACAGGTCACTCTGCTATTAATTGTTATGTAACATTACACTCTCTTCAAAGTGTAGATAATAGCAGAGTTCAAAATGTAACAAGTTCCATCTCTTTTTGTTTAAAGTCAGCATGAATTGCCATTTACACCTTGTAATGTGGTGTATTTTTAGTGAAATTGAATATTTAATGAGATAACATATGTAGGGATTTAATTTTGTTCATTGCGAGTTGGATTGGATGATGTAAAGTGGACATTACTTACCATAATGGAGCTAGAAATGAAAGCAATTTGCTAAAGCAATGTGTAAATAGCTATTGGTCCTTATCAAATAGTCTGTTTTAAATAGTATGGACAATTTTATGTTTTGAATTGCATTAAAATGGGCCAGATTTGATTTCATGCTGACTTTAAAGATAATGTGCTTCCATAAGTATCTTTAATGTGCTCAAACAAAGAGAAATGCATAAATTGACAGCAAGATAGACAAGTGAAAATACGTATAGAAAATATTTTATTCTCATAAATAATATTTTACAGTAATTTTACAAATTTTGTCTTTGTGCATTACAGTAGTAGTAATTTCCAGGTGAAGGAATGATTTCAGTGAGGATGCTTCAGTCAGTGGATAATGACCAGGTTGTCTGCTGAGTACATCTGAAATAAGTTCAATTAAGGCTTTTTTTAAAGTACGACCCTTAGAATGACCTCCGTGAGCAGACACACGTGTTTGTTCTTCCAAACCCTGGAGTGTGATAGAACTTCACTATCAGTGTTAAGGACTTCAAAAATACTCACTGTTCCCTAGATTAACATTCTGTACATGTCAAGATTTGTATTCAAACACACACATGCACCAACACACACTAATATGCTGTGTGTGTGCAGTAGCATGTTTGGGTGAATCTCACAGAATCTGTCATGAACGTATTTATTTCACCCCAAATTCAAAAGGAAAAAACGAAATTATATTTTGTAGAAAATATGTGCTTATGTTCAGGTTTTGTATTTTTATGTTATCATTTCAATCAATTCTCAGTGCTCAAATGCAAATAAAAAGTCTTTTTTTTACAAATTGTTAAAATTCATATAGTAGTTTTTATTGTACTAAAATAATTTTGGAATTTTTACTGTAATGCAATATCAATTTGTATACAATTAAAAATTGTATTTAATAGTTATTAATTCAATCTTGTGATATAATATCATAATATTGCAAGAATAAATAATAATACTTGATACTATTTAAAATTAAATGTAAGATTTTATATTTAATTACATTGATATTTTAATATCGCATGATAAAAATTTTCTTTGAAAAAATGTCTTCATTTACATTATACAGAATATTTTTTTTTTCTTTTGATTTTGGTATTAAATGGGGAATTTACTCATTATTAGGGAATTTACTCATTTTATCATGGACTGGTCTCTAGTCTTCAATCATATAGTGGCCCTGGTACTTTGGTTCTTAAGTCTGAAAAACTATGCAAACACCCCAAAGCCAGTCTAAGATCTGCAAGGATTCATTTCCCCCTTCTAAATGCAAATTTGAACTCGCTCACCAAGAGTCAAAGTCAAGAGTCTGCTACAAAGAGTGAATCCATTAGCTCTATGGGGTAAGAGGCAAGAGATTAAATACTCGTGCAGTAGAGAAGGACATTCTCTTTAATGGTAATTTATTCCGTTTTCCTTTGTATTTATCATGCAAGTCTTAACCTTATTTTAAGTGCAAATCAAGCCATGCTGTTGGCGTATTTGATCAAATCAGTCACGATCAGATTTTAACTAATAAGCGCAAGTAAACCATGCTAGTGTCTAAGGGCTGCGCATTTCTCCATGAAAAAGTGCATTCTCTGAATATTATGACTCTTATTGCTGTGCTGCAGAGGCATGCAGTGACATCAGGGCTGTGTTTGTTTGTTACATTGTTGTTTACATCATGTGGTTCGGGTTAAATGTTACATCTGGGCTAGAAAAGCGTGGCGGGAATAATCTGTGTGAAATACAGCAGCAATGATTATTGCTTCAGAATCAGCTCAGGCTGATGCTTTACATTCCAGTTTACATGGATTTGCATTTCAGTATGTTATAAGTATTACTGTAACATTCATATGTCTTATTTAAAATCAGTTCTGGGTTGCACAGGCCAGGGTACAAACACAAACCCTTTTCCAATTTCTGCTCAGTGTTTGGAGTATAAGCAAATGACCCATAATATTAAAGCTAATTAAGATTTCGTTATTGTAAAACATGCTCTGAAGCATAAAACAACCTTAATGGGAATTTTACCATTTAATATTGTTTCTCTGGTGTCCTGCTGACAGAAAGAGATAATCATCTCTCATACATCCATATATATGTATATATATTTAAAAGAATCTAGGATGTTTTTGCCATACAAAATCTTCATACTGTACAAAATGCATCTTGTAACAGAAATAAATCTTCATGTACTTAGAACATTTCAGAGTTTGGAGCTTCACTTCTTTCTTTCTCCAACAAAATCTATTTTCCTCACACAAGGGGTTAATATTAAATGTATGATATGATGTCTGATATGACCTTGGTAGCTTTTTGGTTTTACGTCGTTCTTCTGAGTCATGTTTCTCTCTCTCTCTGCTCTCAGGTAGTGGAGAAGCAGGTGACGCTTCTCCTGTGGACCTGATAATGACCTCTCCAACCTGAGAACAATACACAGCATGCTAACATGTTCCTTAACTGCTCACAGTATGTTCATAACAATAATTCTCAACATGCTTATCTGAGTTTGTCAATCTCTAGTGAGATACAAATGAGAAAACCTGAACGATTAAGCATCATTTCAGAAAATATGCATACAAGTTCATATATTCTATGATGCAGACAAAAATAATCAGGTTTGGTGGTGGTGTTCTAAATAGAGGGGCTAATGCATGAGACTCAATCTCTGTGTTCCCCCTGGACCTCATTATGGAAATCAAGGTGGAGTTGATATGGGGGAGGGACGCTGGAAAAAAGAGCAAAATAAACAGCTATTTATATCTTAGCCATGTGATAACGGATTAACTAAACAGGCTCCTCCCAGACTTGCATTAGGAGGTTTATTTAATATAATTATAGGGGAGACTGGGACTAGCTGTCACAACTTCACTGAGTATTTCAACAAAGTTGTTTTATTTTTACAAGGCAATTTTTCTAAAGACACATACCTTACAGTTTTGGTTACTGTTTTCACAGGAAAAAAAGATTCAGTACATTGAACAGGTTGACCAGCTGTCAGAGTGGGTATTAAATATATATATATATATATATATATATATTAGATATATATATATATATATATATATGATATATATATATATATTACGCTGTTGACAACAAGCCCCAGTCTCTCCTATTGAACAATGAAAAGATGAGAATTTGTGCAGACATTATATCAGGACTGGTGAGATAATAATGCCACAGTTTTAGTATTTAATATGTAAAAACATCCAGGAAAGGGGTCGGGATGAGCTCTCTCAAACCATCACCCCTCTTCATTCCTGAGTTTCTTTGTGTTTGGATGTTTGCTGTAATTCTGAAAGTTCCTCACAGCTGTGTTATGATGTACTGTGGTGTTCATGTGTATTGATTACGTCCATCAATTCATTTTGTAAAACAAAGCTACAATGCTCTAGCTATCTGAATAATAATAGTGCACCCATGGTAATATGTTTGTGTGCTTTCTGGAAGACCCAGTCGTTGATAAAGAAACAACTTACATGCTTTCATTTCACTAGTTCTTCCATTGTTATTTTATAAAACTTGGGCTCTGCAATCCAACAAGTCACTCATGAACTTGTTTGAAGATGCCTGTTGTAGACCAGAGGAGGAGAAGATCCTTTCACATGACTTGCATCAACATCTACCAATTAAACATCATGCTGCAGCGTTACCTCCAATGCACATTGTCTGCAGGCCATACGCTATAACACAACGCTCAAAATTATAACCAGTTAACACAATGTCAAAGACATATTCATAGATGTATGAGGGAGAGGAGACGGACCACTTGTAGAATATAAATGATAGAAATCGTAACACTTGATATGGTGACTAGTAAAGAAAATCCTGATTTTTTCAGTTGTTTATTTGCACTTTAGACCAGCCTCAGAATATTTTTTGTGTAATTTAAGGGGAAAAAATATATAGGGATGTACAAATATAAAAAAAAATTAGGTATCCCAACAATGTATAATGTACAGTATGAAAAAATAGATATTAATTTCGAAATTTGCTACACATAATTTAAGATAATTTAACAGTCTTGTTAAATTATTGTTTTTAAAAATTAACTATCAGTGAGCCTAAATGCAAATATAGCGGAAATGAGCATGTACTATACTATTAAATATTCAATACTGGCTGATATATATCCAATAAATCTGTAAACCGATATAATTTCGATATATTGTGCATTCCTAAAACTGTACAATACCATTGTTGGTTGATTTTATTTTAAATTCTGTTGAGATGTGCATTGACGCAAGTCATGGCAAAGGGCCTTAACAGCCGTTACACTTCAAAACCCCTGTAGAGCTCATTAGTTTCTCCAGTAACATGTACAGCTCTTGGGATAGTAGTGATTTGTCATTGTACAAACACATTTGTCTGAAGTAATTCACCAAAGCTGCCTGGGGTTTCCATAGTTCCATAGCTTCTCCAGTCTTTTGTCGAGCAACTTATCTCCACACCACCATGACCATGTATTTGGGTAAGACGCTTAGCTCTGTGATTCCTGATAAAGGCTCATGTTCGGCGGGGAGGAGCGCAGTAGATCCCTATACCGGAAAGACTGCAGAGCACAAACAGCGATGTGTGTGAGAGTGAAGGAGAGAGGGGAAGACTTGCTACATGAGTGGGATCTTGAAGGGCCCGCACTTGCAGTTGGGGACGGTGCATTGCCATGACAACCATCAGTCAGAGTGGGCCCTGCGGCAAGAGCTCTCACTGCCTGTCAGCCTCGCAGGACGAAAACAGGGAGCAGTTCGACACAAAGAGTGTCTTGGTGACAACTAACACAACATCACTTTGGTATCGCAGATGCTCTGCCATGGGATAAGACATCCTCTTCTTCGTTCCAGTGTCTTATTTCATCCTTTCCCTCACTCATTCTTTCTCACACACACTCTCTCAGAGTGTCTGTCATGCTTTTTGCTGGCACAATAAGTTCATTTTTTTTATCCTTTCTCAGAGAAAAGTCTCTCAGTCGTTTCCCTTTCAAGATGAAAGATGCTTACCTCATTTTCTTTAAGGGAAAATGTCCTCCTTGTCTGTGTCTGGCGATGTCGGCCGTGAGATCTGGAAGAGTGACATGGGAGAGGTCGGAGTCTTTCTGCTCCTTAGCAACCTCAACACCTCAGCGACCTGTGTCTCCAAAGCAACCATTCGGTTACCGAGTGCGGACAGCTCCTCTTTAAGTTCAGTACGGAGTTCCAGGAGTGAGGCGTGCAGTGTGTGTTCGGGAATTGGTGGGATTGGGGTAGATTTTCCGTCGGGCTGGACCGGGCTTCGGTCTACAGGGGTGCGGGTGCCACCTTCGTCCAGCCGGAGGTCGCTTTTGGTGATGCCACTGTCACAGGAATCGGTCTTCTTCAGTCCGCTGGGCTCCGAAATCTTTCTGGAGCCGCTTCGATCTGGCAGAGTCTCCATTGATTCCGCTTTAGGAACGTTTCCCCAGCTTTCTGGCTTTGCCATGCTCTCCCTAAACCTCGCCCATCCTCGTGTGCGTGGCTCTGATGTCCGAGGAACATTTGGGGCAGGGGCGCTAAGCTTAGCCTGGTCAAATGGACCCAGGGTACGGTATTTGCTCGGGTGGGACGGGATAGGTGTGGCCGGGCTTTCTGTTACTGTGACGATGCTTGTGGTGGCGACTACATCTTGGCTGATGAATTCATGGTGGATTTGGCCCTTCTCGAGATCAGGGTCATCGGTATTGGGATGCCCAGCGGCGAGACGGGCTTCCTTCTGCTGCCGGAATCGCTGGAACAGACGGCGGACGGGATGATCAGGGGGGAGGTTCAGCGGGGCCTCATTCTTCCTCCTCAGCCTCTCCTCTTCCTCACGCTTCACATCACTGATCTTTCTGAACACAAGCTGAAAAGTCAGAGAGAATTAGTTAGACATATACATGCAGTCAGGCAACCATTAAACAAGCATATCAAAACAGCAGAATTTTATGCTATATTTAGATGCTTTTGTCCAAACAACAAGGTATACATTTTTCAGTTTGTGCATTCCCTGGGAATCAAACCCATGATCTTTGCGTTGCGTGCTCTACCGTTTGAACCACAGGATGTGCTTGCTTAGTACAGTTATGACATACATAGAATCTAAAATATTAGAACTATGTTATTTAAAAATGTGTATAATAATATTTTGCATTGGCAATAACTGTGTAATTTTAATTTAATTACACTTTTCAACTGTTTTTGTCCACACATTAAATATCAATGGGATCCTACACAACAAACAGACTTTCACTGTATGGATAAAAAACACTAAGACATTTTGTCAAAATATATTATTTTCTGTTCCACAAAATACATAAGTACAGAAAGACATGAGGGTGAGTACTTTTTTTTTTGGTGAACAATCCCTTTACCTTCACATTAATGCAAAATAAACTGTGGTCTATTACTTTACGTTGGTCTGGCTGTGCAAGATTGTGCAATATAAATGGTCCTGATAAAAATATACTGGTAAAAATAATAATAATAAGAAGAAGAAGAAAAGTTTATAGCCTGAATGCACTGTAAGTTGCTTTGGATAAAAGATTGAAGGCATGTATTTCTCTAACATACATACTGGTGTTCAGTTTTGATTGGTTGGGAAGTTTTAATAATCACAATGGTAAAAAAGCTTATTAAAAGAAGGCTCTGTGTGTGTGTGTGTGTGTGTGTGTGTGTGTGTGTGTGTGTGTGTGTGTGTGTGTGTGTGTGTGTGTGTGTGTGTGAAATTACTGGGAACAGAAAAACACACACATGCTCTTCTCTCATGTCTCGTAGGAGATGATAGTGCTATAGTGCTGTGGAAGCTTGTTTGTCATGCGCCATGAACAATTTCACAATTTTAATTTACTTTGGCCATGTGTTTATTGTTATTAATATAATTCAACTGGTACATTTCACTAAAAAAAAAGTTGAAGACTATAATGTCATACTTACTGTGAAGGTTTTGAAAAGGCTGTGTAAATGTTATGTGTGTGTATGTGTGAACAAGCCGTCAAAGGGTGTTTGTGAAAAGTTCAGGTGTAGCTTTGGGGCTTTAAATCCTCTCCTGAGACATGAGACAGACTCTTGCTTTCATAACACATCAAACACAAACACTGTTTCAACAAATGACACACAGGACCTGCTATCAACATCTGTCTACAGTGATCCAATCACACGTGGTCAGGTGATACACATGGCCTTTTACCTCTGCTAAGAACCTGTCTTCTGTGACTTTTCAACTTTATATCTCCCTACTTTATTGTACATCTCGCAATTTCATAATTCCAGTTTGAGTTTATATCTTACAGTTTGGCTAAACATCTCTCAATTTGACTTTATCAGAATTTTTATTTTATAGATCCCAATTGTATTTTGTCTTGTATTTGTCTTTTGACTTTATACAATATCTTACATACAAACAGACTTTATATCTTACAGTTTTAATTAATATCTTACAGTTTAATGTAATATCTTCCAATTGGACATATCTCTGAATTTGACTTTATATCTTACAATTTTGTCTTTATATATTACAAATTGACTTTAAATATCCATTTTGGACTTCATATATCAGAGTTCTAACTTTATATCCCCAGTTTGACTTTACATCTCCCAATTCTTTCTTTATATTTCACAGTGTGACTTTATATAAAAACGACATCTTACAATTCAACCTCATTTCGTATTTTAACCTTTATCTCAATTACATATTTTTATTTCCATGATGCTGATAATTTTTTGTTTTAATAAGCTAAAATAATAGCTGTACATCAATGAATGTATAACAGAAGTGGGAGCATATTTGTTTCACTTTGTTTTGTGATTGCACTTGAATGAATAGCAAGCCAGTTAAAGGGAGGTTGAGCACGTCTAAGAGCACTGTCCTGCAAACGGTGGCTATGCACACAATCACAAAATCACATTCTTTTCCATTCTTGAGTTTAGACACCACAAAATTATCCTTAAGCGATGTGTATTAGTGGGAGAAACAGAGCCTATTAGGATTTCCCCGTGATGTCTCACATAAAATTGTTTCATTTGGGCTTTAATCTGCTCAGATTTGTCATATTGCCACTTTCCATCCGAATGTAATGTTTCTTTGTAATTGAACTCTAAATAACTCATCTTGTTTGGCAGCAGGTGGAGAAATATATCACCGCCGCTCCCTCTGAGAATCCAGGCTGAACGAGAGAACTGAAAAAATCAGTCAGACAGATAGACAGCCTCAGCAGATTGCGCTTCTGAATGACGTCAAGGGGCTTGTTTCTCTCTGCTTTACAGAGATGATGGACAGTAATGACCAGACCGCTGCCCTCCCATTCAGCCGTTCCCATTCTGGACACAGACACACACAGGCCCTTCCACTATCTGGAAATAAATACACCCTTACAGCCATCATCCATATTTCTGAACCACAGTATCTATTCACAAGTTTGTAGCCAGCTTTAGTGCAGACAATCATACCAAAGTGTGTTCTTTTTATTTTTATTTTTTTGTCCATAGTAAATAATGACAGACTAATCATTTTTGGGTGATTTATCTCTTTAAAGGTGTTGTACGTAGGATTGACACCGAGTGGTTGAGCTAGGTATTGCAGTCCAATTTCAAAATATTGGAGAGGGTTTTTTTCACCTGGCACCTCCTCCTCAGACTTGACCCACACACAGGTTGCCAGATTGACGACACCAACAAGAATGAGCGCACTTGATGATGAATGAAATTAAATATGCTGTGTTTTCCGCCAACTGGCAACCTGGGGTGCCAAAATACAATTGGGTAAACTGGCAGTGGGCCGTTTTTACAAACCAAAACAGAGACCGACATTCCGGCCCGGAACGCACATTTTCAAAGGAGAAATAACTGACTATAGCATTGTTTTTCAGAAAACAAGTATGTTAACTTAGCATGTTTCTTAAATATCTGCAAAGATATTATGGTATTTCTATACTATAGTAAAAAAAAAAACATACAAAAAACACAAATAAATAATACTTAACAGCATCTGTGATGTGATTTTTATTTCCACAAAATCATTTTAACTAATCTCTTAGTTTGTAAAAGTAACTAAAAACTAAAAAATACAAACTCCACACAGAAAAATCTTTATGTGAATACTAAGCCTGTCAGCACTCAGAGGACTGCCATTGTTTCTGGTGTTTTGTAAACCCTTTCCCTTGAAGGATATATGAGGCAGAGAAAGGACAGACATGCAGAGAAGGATTACATAGCAAAAGCTGAAGCATTACACAAAGGTGTGTGTGTCTGCGTGTACAAGGAGGGTGGTATTATTTTCTCACACTGAGATTTCTAATGGTGTATTGTTATGATCCTTCTGTTGCCATGCGTCCCTCGCACTCCCGCGCATGCACGACCCTCTTGTGTATTCTGCTATTGCATTTCTTCCCCTAAGTATATCATCATCAAACAGGGAAACTCATTCCACATCTCACATAGTTCAAAAAATGTGATGTAAAATAAATTAGTCAGCCTACAGAAAAAAAAATAAAAAAGGAGACAACAATAAGAAAAAAAAAGCACCAACAACATCGCCACTGTTTCATAATTCAAACTAAAAGCTGACTGTGTGCACACTGAAGCAGAAAAGATTCCCATAACACTGTTATACTCCGAAATGAAAGCATACACACACACCTATTTTATTTTCTCTACCGCACACAGTCCTGATTTATTTTTCTCTTTTACCTGTCACTTAACTTACAGTCTACAGTAAGTTACAAGTTTCACGTTTAATTAATGCATAAATTGAGACAATATGCCTTTATTAATCATTTAAATATGCTCCATAATTTGTATTTCAATGATTGCTCTTTAAATTGACTTCGCTGTTTCTTATGATGTTATGACATTTGACGAACAACATCACATTGTATATTTAAGTCATTTATGATTATTCCTATTATTTTAATGTTGTTGAGTGTATGTAATATTTGTGGCAGCAATCCAGGGAGTGTGTGATGTGTAATTAATGATGTTTTATCTCATTTTTAGATGCTTTTGAGTAACATCGCTTCACCTGTACACTACTGTTCAAACATTTGTGGTTAGTAAGATTTTATTTTAAAGAAATTAATAATTTTATTCGGCAAGGATCCATTAAATTGATCAAAAGTGACAGTAAAAAAAATTACATTGTTACAAAAGATTTCTATTTCAAATAAAAGCTGTTATTTTAAACTTTTATTCATCAGATAAGTCACGGTTTTTACAAAAATATTAAGCAGCAACTGTTTTCAACATTAAAAAGAAATGTTTCTTTAGCACCTCTTGAATGATTTCTGAAGGATCACGTAAGACTGAAGACTGGAGTAATAGCTGCTGAAAATTCCACTTTGCCATCTCAGGAATAAAATACATTTTAAAATATATTTAAATAGAAAACAGTTATTTTAAATTACAATAATTTTTCACAATATTGAGTGGTATTTTTGGTCAAATAATGAGCATAAGATACTTTCAAAAACATTAAAAGTCATTACGGTGACATTCGTGCAACACACTAATATTAATAACATGCTCATATTTTTGCCTCACATTCCATAATTAATCACTGCCTAATTTAATTATGCGCCAAAGTCTGAATTGATGGAATAAGACGGAACGATCCGTACACGTTCAAACCAAGTGACTTATGAGGTGCTGTGTTGCATAGATTATAACTATTATTAACCTCAAATGGATGTTTTTTTTTAATCAACATGTTTGCGTACCGGCTTTTTTGTATTTTCCTAAGAACTTTTAGTTTACTGATATTTATAGGACTGTGTGTTTTGAAAATTATATTCGGAAAGGGTAAATTAATTTACTTGGGAAACAGAATTAGGTAGGTTTCTGAGCTGAAATACTGCTGTTAAGTGAATTCACCCCTGTGTATCTTGTGCATTCACTGTGTGCCTCATGCTGACTGACTGGTTTTGTCACTGATCTAAGATCAGATTTACCACACTCATCACAACCTCAGAGAATCTGATTCCTCAGCGACGACTGATTCACTCACACCTGCCAAACACACACACAGATCACAGGTTCATGAAGGGACATATTGAGCAAATGACCATGTCAAACCAGTGATAAAGGTCTGACCTTTTACCGCTCGTGACTTTTGACAGCAATTCAATTACAGCAGCAAACACAAGCAATTCCTCTTTGCATGCATGTTAATGCATTTTGAAGAGTGTGAATGTCTTTTGTATGGTTTTGTGTGCATGAATGTGTGTTTTACCCATTACATCTGCATAAACGGTAACCTTAATCAAAGCTAAAATAACTCTTGACAGCAGCGTTGAGATGAAAAGGATTTTGCAGTGTTACCCTGGCAACCACAAACATGCACAGAAATAAATTGGATGAACCATTTAAGCACTTATTTATGCAGCTGTACTGTATGTACTGTCTTAACATCATGGGAGTGTGTTTGTTAAGATTTCACATATAAAGATGGCAAAACTGGCACTATTCACCATGTTGTGTAAAAACTCAGTAGATCATCTTTAATATTTAACCTCCTGCAAGTATTGTAAGTTCCCAAAAATTTCTTAGTATAGTTTTAGTACAAACATTGTTTATGGTGATAATGACTTCTAATTTAGAAGTCTGCTGAAGTTAAATGTTAAAGGAATGTTCCGGATCAATACAAGTTAAGGTCAATGGACAGCACTTGTGCATAATGTCAACAGTGGTGAACAGCAACACTATTTTGACTTTGTTAATTTTCAAGAATTAAGAATTTGTACTTTATCAGAATATTTTCATTTTAGAAAACTTTTACTTCACTACATTTCAAAGCTTGATATATTATTTTTTACACTGGTACATTTCATAAAAAAATATATTTGTTCCTTGTTGTTTGAACTGAGGAAATCAAAAGACTCTCCTAGACTCAACACCATTGTCAAATGTGTGAACTAATTCAACACTGTTTTGAGTTGATTCTTTTCAGTGAACCTGTTGAATCAGTTCACAACACTGAATGATTCATTGGTGAATTTGACTGATCCGATTGCTGTTTGAGCAATTAGGTTAAATATGACTGCACAAAATTAATAAACCATGGTCTATCAATCATTATGTTTACTTTTGATAGTTATAATACTATTTTTAATGTACTGAAGTAAAATATTACTTATAAAATAAACATTATAATTAAAATATGAAAGCTTTTGTATTTTTACTAGTCAAATTCAAAAGGAGTACTTTCCTTAGAATATTCGTACTTTAATTCAATTCCATGACTTGTTCTTAAATGTTGATTACCGCAGTAAATATGAAACATTTTGATTCATGATTCCAAGAGATAGAGAGAGAGAGAGAGAGAGAAAAGTAGTGCCAACTTTTTGTACTATTTTTGACTTTTTTTAATGACAAGAATCATTATCAAACAAACGTTGTTTATAGAGGTTAATTTGAGCTTAAATTGAACCCAGAATATTTCTTTAGGGCTTTGGAAGAAGTGACTCTCCTGAATACTCTCAACATTGCATTTGGCAGTTGTGTGGTTAGGAATGAGGAAGTAGGAAAACAGTCCCATAATCACAAATAGACTGCAATATGTACTCTGTGTATGCCGCTGCTGCTGCTGCTGTATCTAGGCCAAAACGGCCTATTTGACCACTGTAAAAAGTCTATTGTTTAATATGGAATTTGTCCAGAAATATAACATATGTAGTCCTCCTATGACATATTTTTTCCATGTATAACAAGTTTTTTCTATCTGGGTCACAATCAAATAGTAAACATCATGACTAATTTATGGAGAAATGAGCTTAATATAGGCTCCTGCTTGGCAACAGTGTCAGAGGCATTAATATAACCATATTTTGCGTTTTCATATTTCAATGTATTGTTTAAGAGAATGGACTGTTATAGCTAACAAAACCATCGTGTTGAGGTAAAGATCCGGCTATTTTTTTAATAAGTGATGCAAACATGACAAAAGTCCACTACAAACAAGTGTAGGCGTGAAGAGCTCAAAAGAGAGACCATTCACTGAAGATCTCACCTGTGCCATTATTGTTGAAAAGCTGTTTAACAGTATATTTATGTAGCAGATTGATTATGTAAATGGATTTAGTACTGGCTCCAATATGAAAGTGTTTGCTGAGGTATATGATAGTTAAATTTAACCCATATGGATATATATAACTGTACAGTCTAAGCTGTTCCAATAAAGAGGCAGACACTCACTGAGCTATTATTAGCCTCCTCCCCAGACCCAGTTCCACTGGGAAACAGAACTCAAGCAGGGCCGAGATCCAGGGCCATTTTATCACACTGACAGCTGTCTTTATTATGAACTGGGAAATAATTTATGGGTAGGATAATTGCTACACTTCAAGATCTGGTTTATGGAGTGCTACAGTTAATTTGAATGTGATTTGATGTGAAAAATGAGAATGCAAGTCAAAGTTTTTCTCCAAAAAGTCAAAAAATGGGGGACAGTCAGGGATGTGACCTGGCAGGTGGTGTGTGCACTCTCTGGTTTGTACACAGCCAAACCTTATCTATCATTTCCTGTCACTTCTATACTATCCTCTCCAATTAAAGCCCATAGAATAAAAAAAAAAACAGCGATTAGAAAGACCCTGCATTTCCTTTATACCATTAATCCACCTTTCTGTCATTTCTAGCCAATTAAACAAGTCAGTTCAGTGTTGTTTGTGTTTCTGATCAGACCATTTCTCTCTTTTTCTGTCTCCATCTGTCTTTCTTTCTTTCTGATTGAGTGGTAAAGCAGCTCTACTGATCTCTTTCTCTTTGCTTTCAGTCAGATGAATGGTACACCGTTCTTCAATTCAGCAATATTATATATTAACAACTCTCACTCACATATATTAATTATCACAGCTGTTGTTTGTATTGGCACATTTACAATATTAGGCTTAACAGATTTCTCTTTATTTCATGTTTTCTCTTTTTGGCCAATGAATCACATTCTAAATAAGTGTAGGGAGTCCCGGTTTCATCTCTCATCTCCACTGTTGTGATTTTCTGTGGCAGTAGTGGCGTTATGTTTTTTTTTTTTTTCACTTTAAGACCAGCGGCACCCAAAAATTCTGCCACCATTTACACACCCTCATGTCATTCCAAACTTGCATGACTTTCTTTCTTTGGAGGAACATAAAAGAAGACATTTCGAAGAATTTTACTTTTGTGTTCTGCAGAAAGAAGAAAGTCATACAGGTTTGGAACAACATGAGGGTGAGCAATTTTCATTTTAAGTTGCTATACTGCCACCTACTATGTTGGAGTATCATCCAGATATTTACTGGATTAATTACAATGTTATTGTGTGTTTAGCATTAACTCAATAAAAAATATTTCAATACCTAAAGCCCAAAGTGTAGATATTACACTGCTTAAATCATCTGGATTTTCTCTGATTTACTAAATAGAAAGTTTTTCACTATATGCTGTGATGTACTGTATGTGAGTATGTTGATAAATAGCTTTAGGAGCTGTATTTATATTTTCCCATGAGTTCAGCATGCTACAATCTACTTCACGCTGTGCTCTTGCTGTGCTGCAAAGTTTGAATGGAGTAACCTGTTAATGTAGGTGCTGAGAAATTCTGCTTACAAATGCAGTTTGACATGGGCCAGCGGAAAATGAAAGAGTACTGTAAGAAAACGGCAGAAGGTATTTACTCACCCGTTTGCGCAGGTTGTACGTTAGCAGGAGGTTTCGTGAAAAGTGGTTGGAGAAGGCGGTGTAGAATTCTAAGACTTTCTGAAGCGCGTCCCGTTTGATCACATGCAGGTCACAGTATGTTAGCGCTCTCACATTAGCACACGCCTGAGCTAGAGTCACCTCCTTCCAGAACACGTCCCCAAACACATCACCTTTACCTGAGGAGAAACACAGACACTTTCTTATTTACACAAACAGGCCTGATTGGTACATTTATGCAGGACTGTGGCTGTCTAAATAATTTGACACTGAAGACTGGAGTAATTCAGATTTGCAATCACAGGAATAAATGACATTTAAATAAAATATATTCAAATAGAAAACAGTTATTTTAAATTGAAATAATATTTACAGGTTTTACTTTTTTTTTTCAATGCAGCCTTGGCTCTCAGTGTGTGAAACTGAATGATTGTTTTGGATTGCACTCAGTATCAGTTTTGTAGTTGCTTAAACTGATTTTTAATGAAGAATAAACACCAAAAATAATGGCACTGTCACTGCACTTTCTTTGTACTTTTAATTGAGAGTGAATGAAAAGAGAGAGTCTATAATATATGTAGTATAGCAGCAGTGCTATTATAGATCTACAGGTCACAGTGTAACACACCACTTTAATGAGCCTTCAGATACACTCATACTGACCTCTGACCCAAAGTCTCGCTCAATCCACCCACTCGAGATATAAGTGGTCAGATCGATAAACCTTTTTATTCTGTCTTCATAGTCTGATCTGCGTGTGTGTGTGTTCAAATTTTAGAAGCAAGAGAGAACATTTGTGACCTTTCAGACTGATCCTAAATCAGTTCAACAGCCGCGGCAGACAGCCAGATTTAACAAAGCATCGTTAGTTTGTCAACAGAGAAAAATACGGCCATTAGATGCTCAGCTGGCTTCACGAGGTGAAGAAGCCTAATCTTGTGTTGTGAGACAGACAGATGTTAGAAATGACAGATGCTACAATACATCATGGGCTGTTCACATCCATGAGTCACATGTCTGACCTAAAATCACTGTTTGCCTTTTATATTTCTTTTTAAGGGATGTTGGATTGATACTAAAAAAAGGAGGAAATATTACTAGTCTCTGCAGTAACGACAGGCAGGACAATAAAATCAGATCAAAATATCAGATCTATGCATTTAAAGCTTTCTTTTCCTCATAGTTCACTGTGCGGCAGATATTACTGCCAGAAAAGGATGAACTGATACTTAGAGAAGATCTTTAAAACATCTTAAAACATACTTTGGTTCAATAACTTTTCAAATATCTTTTTATCGGTACTTTTTATCATCAGCTTAGGCCATATTTTGCATAATTCAACATGCTTTATGCTCAAAATTTCAACATTTCCTCTTCATTTTATTTTATTATTGTTCTCTGAAAGTTTTACGCACAGAGGAAGAGAAAGAGTTGGACACATTGATCAAAGAGGATACAGGGTGCAGGATGTTGGAATAAACAAAAGGGAGAGGGATAGCACAGTGCGGAGGAGTGGGTGTGATAGTCTGTGTGTCAAGATATTTGATCACATAGAAGCTCTGTGGATGCAAATAATCCTCCCACTGGGAACTAAACCCAAGACAGAAGGATGCTGTCTTCATGTCAGTGAGTCTGTAGAGAAAATTAGTTTTGAATACAGTAACAGCTAAAGCAGACTCAAGCCCTGTGGTGTCAAAATTAGAGCTGTTCAAAATCGAGTAGTCAGAATTCTTAATGTGTCTAACAGCTTGCACCACTGCTACAAATGTAGCAAATAACATAATCGAAAACTACTTGACCTCACTAATCTAGTCAGATGTTGGATGGCTAGTCAGCCGTCATGATCCATACCTAGTCAATATTCATTAATACAGATCCAGATCTATTTCTCTGTCTCTGTTTTCCTCTTACCCAGAATGGCGACCACCTCGTCATCTTGGATGACCTCCAGTGACCCTGACACCACAAAACAGAGGCTGTCCACGCTCTCGCCCGCATGGTAGATAAGATCTCCTGGAGCGCAGTGGATGGTCTGGAACTCCATGGCTAAAGCCCGCAAACAGCCGTCACTGGCCAAACGGAAAGCAGGATGTTCCTTGAAAACCTTCCTGTTAAGGTGCACGCATATATCAGCACGCATGTCTTTAGGACAGATCTGTAAAACCTGTAATGGGAGAAAGAGATAACAGATATAAGTGGTTACTCTGCTGCAACTTCCTTGATCTTTTGAGATAAAAGAGCTTAATGTACTATGAAGACACTGTAACTTTTACACATACAAATGGCAACAAGCAAGAGACTAGATTATAAGCACAAAACTAAACAACAGCATCTATTCAATAGCTAATTTAACAATTTCCTGGTTGCATACATAAAATTCTATCAAATCCGTTGAATGTCAAAATTAAAATTAATTCATGAAACTCTAGACAGGCCTTTACATGCAATAGTATAGCAATCACATCATTTACTCTATGGCACAAGCTGATAGACCTCTGTTGATCTGTTGAGAACATTTAAGTAGCCTAGTTCAGTGTTCGCTGTAAGATGGTCCTGTCAGAATTCCTCTGAAACCCTCCACCTCCCCCAGTTCCACTTGTCTAGATCTACTATGGGATTTATGTATACCTATTCTTGTAGTAGCGGCAAACCTTACACGCTCGCAGCAGCATGTCTGTGTATCTATTAGCAGTTGCAAATCCATACTTGCTCTGTAGCAGATCCAGTCTGCCAACACCAAATAGATTAACATTGTCAAATCCATTAACATGTTAAAATTCCATAGCGTCATATATTCCATAGTATTCCATAGTTTTCCATAGTATCATGATTGAAATTGTTATATTCCAATTCTGATGACTAGGGAGGTCCCCGAATAGTGAATTCGAATTCGGAAAGGCACACAAAAAATTACGTGTTCTAAGCAGCCACTAAAGGAACATGGTTAGCCACTTGCTAGCGGTAGCCTGTTACATTACAGTACATAAAATTTCAATTACCACATAAACAGAGTAAGGAGAGATGACTTATAGGACAATGGCGAATGATTTGCAGATCCTGAGCACCACTGACAAAAATCTAATCTTGTGAAATGTGTGGTAAGTACTGGCGCTCCGTATATACAGAGTATGTGTGATCGTGAATCTCAAAAGTGAAAGTAAAAAGCGAGTGCGCATTAAAAAGCAATTTCAATGCCCCGCATATTAATAGATATTCCTGATGCCTGCAATTTACTTACAGTATAATTACCCAATGATAAAGCATTGAAACATATTTCTTCCTCCCATCTCGTATTTATTCCCTTTAGGGCTTCCGTAGAACACGTTATTCGTTTTCTGTGCCTTTTTGAATTCAGATTCACTATTCGGACACATCCCTACTGATGACAATAATTGTTTTTTTAATGTACATTTTTATTATTATTATAATTTTTCTATTTTTTATGAGCTAAGTCGTCAAGTTAAAAGTTCAAATTCTAGTTGTTTTTAAATGCATTGCTTTGATGGAAAATCCCTTCTTCTAGAATTTTTGTATCGGCCAGGGCATTACTAAATTAACAATATTAATTGTACTGAATTAACACTGACAGCCCCAATTATTATTTGTTCTATTATTAAAAATTAGCATTTTTCTTTTTTATAACCACTGTCTCACACCATCAAATTTATGTTTACTGTCATGCCAGTGAAGCATACTGGGATGCCGACACAGAGAGACAGAGGTACAGGACACGCATGCCGGCATGCATGTGTGCATCTGAGCGCATTAGCGTGTGACATGTCCCTGAGCTGCCATTCCCAGCAGCCCCTCACTTTTCCAGAGCATCTCCCTTTCTGCATGTGGTTGTCACGGAGACATGGTGATTTGCTCTGGGGAGGACATTGTGAATCTGTGTGATGAGACAGCTAAATCACGAGAAAGAAAGACAGAGAGAAGGAGACATCTGGAGCATTCTGAAAATGTCCACCCAACGGGGACTTCATATCCACAGAGTCATGCTGTTCACCTCCTGTGGTTTAAGCATAAACGACAGGACGAGTCTAAACACATAGCGTGAGAAAGCATCTTGCTAAAGAATCACACTAATGTTTAAAAATACTTAGCCAGACACACTCACATAAACATTTCAGAGCAGGAGTAAATAACACACACACACACACACACACACACACACAACAGACAGGAGGATGGCTGCTGAAGGCTGTCCAGAGTTGCATGCTGGGTAATTGGAGTTGGGCGTATAGGGTGTTCACCTTTTCAGTGTCAATACCGTGGGACATGGACCACGTGGAGGCGATGTAATCCATAACTCTCTCGCTCAGGCCTTTGGGCACCTGGTACAGCTTGAGAAAGTCCCGCACACTGTTCAGCATCTCATGATAGCGGTTTGTGTTAGCATACATCTGCTGGAAGATAGTTGTCACGTTACCGAAGATGGTGGCGTAGAGGAGAGCTGTAGGAAAGGGAAAGAGAGGGAGAAAGAAACTTTGAATTAAATGACAACACAGACGAACAGAATGATGTAAATAAATCACAAAAAAGTATTATGTACTGTACATAATGTTAAAAAAAATATATTATTAAAAAAAAATTACTATAAAATGTTTTAATATAAATTGTAAAAATATATATTAAAATGTATTTAATTGCAAAAACGTAAAAGAAAAACTTCATAAGTGTTATGTTAAAAAATTTAAAACATAATTTATTCATGCAGATAAAAAACAGACTGCATAAGAGTACATGAAAGAAGCACAGAAGAACTTTATTTAATCATTTCTATTGATAGAAGATTTCTATTTAAAAAAAATGCTGTTCTTTTGAACGTTTCATTTGTCAAAGAATCCTAAAAAATGTATTACATGCAGTTTCCACAAAAATATTATGCAGCACAACAGTTTTCAAACATTGATAATAAGAAGTTATATTTCTTAAGCACCAAACCAGCATATTAAATGATTTCTGAAGGATCATGTGACACCAAAGACTGGAGCAATGGCTGCTGAAGATTCAACTTTGCCATAATAGAAGAGAGGGAGACAGAGATGACAATAATAATAAATGACAAAGTGAATTGTAAATGAGTGAAAGCACAGGACAGAAAGAAGAAGATTCAATAAAGGCGAGTGACTGTCTCTTTTAAACTGATTTAGGCGGCCTGTAATGGCTGTGCACACGGAAGAAAATCTAATTACGCATGTATGGACTCTAGGTGTGTGAGTGTGTGTGTGTGTGTGTGTGTGTGTGTGTGTGTGTGAATCCCCTCCTAAATACCTTCAGATAAGAATTATGAGCTGCCATTACTCTACATTCATGTCTGTCTCACGAACACAGGATACACTGCCAAGATATATTAATAAAGGGATAATTCACATAAAAATCAAAAGTTCTGTCATCATGTACTCACCCTCATGTCAATCAAAACCCGTATGCTGTTATTTTTTTCTGTACAACAGTTTGTAGTGACCATGTCTGTGACTGTCTGTGGTGCATATGATTCACCCTCTACTGTCTATTCCAAGTCTTAAAGTCACTTCTTAAAGTTTTGTGTGAGAAAAAGAAAGTCATTATTTCAGTCTGATAATCCTTCTCTCCAGTGAACTATTAACTCAAGAGCCTAATCGGTTTGCTACATGAATGAATTCATTCACAAATCGAACTGATTTGGTTCCAGAGTTTTGCTCACTGATTCAATGATTGATTATATTTATAGTGTTTTGATTTTGTTTTGTATTTCTTGACAGGTCACTATGAAACAAAAAGACCTGTGTGAAGATTCTTTAAAATACTAATTTTGTTAGAGGCTGAGTAAAAGATGACAGAATTTTAAGTGTTGGGTGAACTTCCTTAAACTAAAAATGATCAAATTTGTGCAAACAAATCATTTCTGCCATTTATCTCTTTAACCAGTCATTTAAATAACAGTGTCATTTAAGTTTGTGCAGATATCCAAACTATTGCAGATGTTGATGTTAAAAAAAGTTCAAAGCTTCTCAGTATTTGTCAACTACCCAGCTGCAGTTTTCTGGGACCCCAGCCATTATTATTAGAGTGTAAGAGTCTTGTGTGTGAGAGAGCAGTGATGTACAGATATCCAGTGTGACAGTCTTTGCTGATCTGGGGACAGATTTGGATCCAGAGTGACAAGAACATGGAACGGAGCTGACAGGGACTGTCCTACTGAACACACACACACACACACATCCTAGACGATCTGACACCTCACACAGGACACAGACACATCCAGATGTATCAATGTGTGAGGTCACAGAGTGGGCATTTGTTCACCCTGCAAACTTTAACTGCTTTCACGGTTCAACAAGAACTGTCCCATTGAAACAAACACACACACTCGCTCTCATCTGTTTTTCAATAGAGCAATGGGCGAATGTTCATTAACAAATGAGCAAATAAGTGTGCCAGGAAGCTCATTACACTCCCACCCCTTACATTAACACGGCTGATGTACACTCTTTAATCGTGTGAGTGTGATAGAGAGAGAGAGATTGTGTTAGTACTTCTTGAGTGAGTCATTAGTTTGTTCTTTAACATTGTATGGATTGTCTAGGCAGCTCTTGAAGTTTTCAAATATGCTGTCAATTGGATTCAACCAAATTACATTTTTAGTATATTAAATTTAGAAAAGTGTAATATTTAATATGTTTCAATATATTTATATTTCATTTATTTGACAGGTTTATTGATTTATTATTTACATATTTGTATGTATATACTGTGGGTATATAAAAGAATCACCGCTCTTTAAAATAATCACATTTTGTTGCTTTGCAGCCTGAAATGAAGACGGACACAGTTTTTGATTTATCCAGCTGTATTTACTCAACACCTATAACATCCAAGTGAAAAATATTACACCAACATGTCAGAAAAAATACACAAATAAAAAAAAAAAACAGAATCACTGAGTTGGAAAAAAGATCACCCCCTTTCTAAAAATGACTTGTAAGCTCTATCAGGTGTAACTAATCACCTTCTCAATGGCACACAAAGCCATTTGACTTTCAACTGTGATCAGCTTTGGTCATTTTGATTAGCTCAGCATGAAAAGAGCTTTCTTGGAGCATTTCAGTCTTTGGTAGAGAAACTGAAGTAAACAGTCAACTATGGGTGGCAAGGCACTGTCAAAAGATCTCCGGGATAAAGTTGTGGATAGGCACAAGTCATCAGATGGATACAAAAAAATTCAAAGGCTTTATTTATTTCCTAGAAGCACATTAAAAACTAGAAGGTATTTGGTACAACACAGACCCTCCCTGGATCAGGACATTGTTACAAACTGGATGAAAGAGCCGGAGGAAACTGCTCTGAAGCAGCTGCAGGAGAGGCGACCAAGAGGCCTACAGCAACTCTGAAGCAGTTTCAGGAATTTATGACAAAGAGAGGTCATTGTGTGCATGTGACAACAATATCACAAATTCTCCACAAACGTGGCTTAAATGGGAGAGTTGCAAGATAAGCCACTCCACAAGAAAGATGGATGAGACTACAATTGAATTATTTGGCTTCAACACCAAACAATATGTCTGGCAGAAACCCAATACAGTTCACCATCGTAATAACAGCATTCCTCCAGTAAAGCATGGAGCTGGTAATATCCTGTTCTGGGTGTTTCTCTGCAGCAAGGACTGGAGCACTTGTCAGGATAGAAGGGAAAATGGATGGGGCAAAATACCATCAAATTCTTGAGGATAATCTGCTGCCCTCTGCCAGAAAGGTGTCAATGGGAAGAAGATTTACCTTCTAACATGACAATGACCCAAAACACACAGAAAAACTGACCACACAGTGTTTGAAGGAGAAAAAGGTGAACGTCCTTGCATGGCCTAGCCAGAGCCCAGACAGATCTGTGGAATGACTGCAGGGTGATTCTTTTCTATACCCACTGTATATATACAAGTCTTCTGAAATCATAACAGAGCATTAATAACAAAATTGAACAGAACCAAATTTCATATCACTGGGATCAGACCACTGACTGAGAACCAGATCAGTTCAAATCTGTTTTCAACTCATTCAACACTTACAGTAATCAACCAAATCAATTGAGAAGATTTGACTCAAAAGCATGTTTCATTCACAAATTAGACATGGCTACTTCTGTAATAAAAATATTCATCAATATGGAAATAAGATCTGTGGTAGATTTTCAGTGAATAATGAATTCAATTTTGGTCATTTTGTCAAACAAAGACAATGAAGTCTTTGAAGTTGTGTGGACTTTTTATGATACTTTTATGGTGTTTTGTTATTTTAAAGTTTGACAGCCACAGTCTTCATTCACTTTTGGAATGAAATGAGGGGTGAGTAAATGGTGACAGAATTACATTTTTTGGATGAAGTATCCCTTTAAGGTTAACAGTGTGGAGGGAATTTTTACTGTTTATTATCTTGTGCAGATCTCAAGACAGTAAAGTCGCTTTTCTACATTACTCCTAAAAGTAGACATTTTCTGTAATCTTTCAATATGACAGAACAAAATGTAATTGAATAGGTTACTGGTCACTAAATTGGTCACTAAAACTATGTGACTGACACATTAAAGTGCCTCCAGTCACTTTCTGTCCCTCTTTCTTTCACACTCTCATTTACTGTTCCCCTTAGCACAGCTAAAGCTGAGGTTTCGTGAGTTTAACATCTTTTCTAAAAATAGTCACATTCAGGTTATTCTGTTCCTTCTGAAGTACACAACAACTCAGATGAGGAAACAGCATATCAAGCATGCAATTTAGTGTGGAAACAATGTATGGACTCTAGGTGAACCACATTAATCTTACAGCATTCATATAAGAGCCTTAAATCCACCAAACATCAATTTCCGTGTGCTCTGTTTAAAACTTGCAAGCACACACGTGCAAGTTCAAGTCATTAAAAGAGGAGCAAAATCAGCACTTAACCCCAGGGGGAATGTCCTGAGACAGTACTGTAAAGCAGGACTCATTAGTGGAAACGTATAAATTTTTCCCAAAGTTTTATAGATCTGATGTTTGTACATTTGCTCTGTTCATTAGAAAAGTGCTGTGGCAATTGTCTCGGCGTGGGCACAATCACAACACTGTTTCAGTAAAAGACGCGTCTGCTTGAGCTGGGCTGCTGCCAGAGATGGAGAGAGAGAATGAGTGGTAGAGCAAAGAAAAACATGGGGTGGCGGAGATAAGCCTGTGTTAGTGTAATTTGATTAGAGCTGGCGATTAACTGTACTGTCAGCAGAATACTAGGGCTCTTCCCTCCATCTCTCCCCCTTTCTTTCTCTTTATCACCCCTTTGCTTTGCCAATACAAGTCAGTTTGTGAATATTAATAACAATATCGTTTAGATTTAAGTAAATCATATTAAAATCTCAAATTCATCTCTCAAATTAACTCTGGAGAAAACACCAGTGCTTGAATGGCAGCATTATAATACTGTTAAAGCTTTGGGTTAACTGAGGTTTTATTCTTTGGTTTTTATATAAATGAAATGCTCTATCATTTTATTGTGATGACAACCACGTGTCATATTTTCAGTCAGCTTCACACAATCATCAACAATAATGTGATACTGTTTTGCAGTGTAAAGTCTGCTATAGATGGCTAAATGTGTGTAAACCGATCATAGAAAAAAACAATCACAAATATGTATGCAAATTCATGTAAATAGAGTATGCAAATACTATTACATCAATTGTGCATGTGACACCGTTTTCACCAATTTGTGTTTTTGTAGTTTACATGAAGAGGATAATGGTATTGTTTGCAGAAACTTGCTCTTTGAAAGTTTTCAATAGTTTTCAGGCCCCCACCATTGTTGTGTAAATAAACGGCCAAAACACATAAAAAGTTTCCATGTACAGATGAAAACAATGTCGTGTAAATGCCCCCTAAGCTTACAGATATTTCCTTCAACCCAAAAACACAACACAATGCAAAGCATTATTCAAAATACAGGTAAAATGTATATGGAAAATGTCTTTAAATTAACAAGCTTTATTTTTTTAGACTTTCCTTAGGGTGTACTTTTCTTGTAATAAAAGCAAGCTTTAATATTAATCTTTTCATCAGTAATTCAAATGTAATTATCTAGTCATCACTAATTCAAAAGAAAGCATCTCATAATCGAAACCCAACAATTCAGTCCTAATTTTTACCCCTAGAAATTCAGATCTCTCTTGCCTTCCAATCAGCCATTACTTACTCATCCATTGCCATGACTAATAGCATCATTTAATCTGTTTGTTCAGCAGCACCAATTATCCTCATTAGGTACCACACTCAGTACACCACATTAGGTACAGCACAGTCTTGTAGCTTAATGGACAGTTTATTTGTGCTCAACATGTATTGCAATTAAATACATAACATATACAGTATATGTATAGAGAGAAAGAGAGAGAGAGAGAGAGAGAGAGAGAGAGAGAGAGAGAGATTCATTGCTATTCCAGTATATATATATATATATATATATATAGACACATACATACACATACATATACATACATACAAAATTTCTGTTGCCACCATTATTGAGATCTGTTAAGTGTTGAGGGTGTATGTGTGTCTTCTTTTATCTGTGGTGTTTGTTCTTTGATTATGTCTGCAAATGAAAAAGGGGTAAAAGAAGGGGAAAGAAAAAGGGAAAGAAAGTGCCTCTGATCAGATGAAACAAGTCCTTGTCAAAAGATTCCCTGTGGCTGTGACTCCATTACAGGAGCATGTGACAGAATATTTAATATCTTGACATCTCTGCTTCCAATTGAACTTGCATCATTGCCTACAAAGGGCCATGTGACGGCAGGGTGAGCAAAAGCTCTTTCAGCTCTACGTTTGCAAACACTGTAAATCTGTTTCATTGTCAGTTGAAAGGGTATAGGATGCCGGGGAATTTGGCCAAGGTAAATTTATTAAGCACCAAATCTACTGGAAAACAGGCTCGCATTCACAGGCAATAAAGAACAGATCAGCCGGTCAGGTACACTTCCCATTTCTGGCTGACACGTTCTGTTCACTCTAATGCTGACGGTGTCAGAGTATCAGGGGATCTACTAATCTGGCCAATTTTATCAGCTTGTGATTTTTATAAAGTCACTCTTTGCACTGAAGCTTGACATTTTTATTATATCCACTTCATTTTATTTTTATTCTATTTCATCTATTTTGAAACATAACACCACAAACAGTTTCATCTGCTTGCTCACAAACCAGTGCACCATTCTCAAATTAACATCACCAAAGTTTTAGTTAAAAGCAAATTCATAACAATAAAAGGGCAGTACTTTTTGTAAAAGAAATATATTGTTGCTACATTTAGAGGTAAATTGTAACTTTCATCATTACTGCATCTCCGCAATATTTATGATTCAGCAGCATGGACTGGATCCACTCAAATCTTGCATCAGATGTCCTGCAACAGAGAACAACTCACTGTTCTCTGAGAGAATCTCTGAAATATGTTCTAGAGTTTTGTTTGAGGCTGTCTGTATTAACTAAATGAGATTCTTGTCTGTAAGCTGTTGTCTGTATGTTTTATGGAGAACAGCCGTGGCAGTATTTGATGTAACCAATATGCTGGATGCTGGTTTATAAGTGTAGTGTTGACTATTTCATACAAAAAGCAAACTGTAGTTGGCTGTTTACAAAATGTTCAGAAAAGTGCTTTTTAAATTATGTGATCTAGGACCTTTATACAGTGTGTGCCATTGTAAAGACTGTACAGTAAATCTATTTCTCACATATATATAATTTTTTTATTTTTTTTATTCATTATTAAGTGCACATTAAATATTCCCATTTTATATTAGTCAACAGCATTTTTCAATGCTAGTTTTCATGTTCATAAGTTTTAATTTTTGTTGGTGATTTTGGGTTAATTATAAACCTTTTTTCAAAACCTGAAAAACAGTGTTGGATGTTGGAATGAATTTACCAAATAAAATGTCTCCTGAATTGGCAAACAATAATTACAGCTCCCTCAAAATATTGTGTATTATATTATATTCAGAACTTAGCAACTCAATGTGCTATTTAAAAGGTAGTTTACAGGATTTCTTATGACTTCTACTCAGTTTTGTTAAAGTGATCATCAAAGAGTCGGAAACAGAGCTAATAAATCACAACTTAACAAAATGTGAAAAAAATCATGTTTAACTATAACCTAATCAATATTTATAAGTTGAGGCTTTGCCCCTTTTGTGACGTTGCAACCTGTGCACATGCATTAAAAACACGTCAGGAACATAAATGCCTGGTGCTCTTGAGCAAATAAATCTGAAAATAAAGAGAGGAAGTTAAGCTATCAATCAAACATTGCAAAACAAGAATCTTTCACAGTGATGAGATGAATTTGCATATACCTGCCTCATAAATGCATCTAAAATGTATGAAGTCATTAGCTGACAAAAACTCCTGCAGGAGAAAGATGAAAGCTGCTTCATTTTTGTCACTGGGTCTCAAAGCACACGTGCACAGGCGAGCTTCAGAAAGGTAAACGTGAGGAAAGCAAGCCATTCATGTATGTCTCTACCCTTTTAGTCTGTATCAGTCGGATTTACATTTTCTATCAGTCGTTAAATTAGTGCCCCAAGCTAGCCGTTGCCATGGCAACAGAACAGGCATTCCAGCACCTGCCACCAGCCCTGTTCCCCGAGCAACCAATGAAATCAGCATCTGCACTTCTGGTTTTGTTTCAAAAGAAGAGACTTATTTTGCTCAAAACTTCTCTAGACTGTGGAATGTGGAAGCCCTTGAGAATGATGCTCCAATCAAGTGTTTACACTCGGCGCTGATTTAAACTGTAACTATAAACATGGAGAAACATCAGTGGGCATCAGAAATCTGAAAAGCACTTTAAGTTCACATCACCTAGAAGCGATGTGATGCCAGTTGAACATTTTCATTAACTTTTGCTAAATGAGCATAAAACTTGACTTATAGACTATTATGTAATGCATCGTGACATGAGCTACAAGAACAGTTTGCCACTTGAACTGATACTTCACAGCTCAAATGAAATGCCTGTGAGCTTCATTGCTTCATGTATTAACGTTTAAAAGTTTTTTCTTTATGTGTAATTACATGATATTATTTCCTTGCAGATAATCTGCACATTATAATTACAGAAATAATATGATTCCACAAAACTCAAACTGAGTCATCAACATTTTTCCAGACTCCATATTGTGAATTACTAAAATTCCATACTATTGTGTCTAAATAACTCATAACACTTTATAAATAAGGTCCCATTAGTTAATGGGAAAATTAATTAATATTATATAACAATAAGCCATACATTTAATACATTATTTATTCATCTTTGTTCACATTAGTTAATAAAAAACAGCTGTTCATTGTTAATTCATGTTAGCTGAGGTCCACTAAATAAAATGAACTTTTATGTTAATTTTAGTAAATGTTGAAATTAACATTATCTCACTTAACGCTTAAAATGTATTATTCATTGATCATTTGTGTAAGTGTATGTACTGTAGTTTACTAATGTTAACAAATGCAACTTTATTGTAAAGCGTTACCAGATAATTTGCACTAAAATCTAAAATCATTTTTTTTATTTAAAGTGAATTGCAACATTATACTGTACAGTATGAAAAAATGGATAATTATTTTACCATTTGCTAATGATTACATTTAAATGATCAGTGTTTTTAAAGACTTACTATACATGAAGTTTGATGATGGTGAAAGTAATTTAAATGAAAATATACAAGAAATCGGCATGTACAATGAATGATCCAAATCAATCTAAACTATCCTTTCTTGTGACTAAACGGCCTCATACTACTTTAAAAAGTTTAAGCTAATTAATTTTGATTGTTTTGCCTATTTCATTTTGTAACAAAATCTCACACACAAATTCTAGATCCCTCCTCTTAACCTAGTGATGTTCTTTACTCTATGATTGTTTGCCCAGAAAGCGTATGTATGTTTACTCTGAAAATAAGCCTCTCATGAGGGAGTTTCACCATATAAATAACAGTGTGCTTGCAGCTGGTCATGTTTAATAGCACATATAATGGAACTGACTCATTTTCCTCTGAGTGGTGAATCACAGCTCAATGGCAGTGTGATCTGCGAGAGCCCCGCCGTGGATGACCCTGCAGGCATCATCTCTAGAGTCAACGCTCCATTATTTCTCTCATCTGTCTTTATAACAAACCACTGTTCACTAACAGAACCAAATGAAACGTAGTCAGTCAGCAAAAATGGTCACAAATGAATCAAAACACAACTGAGGGGGTAATGTTACCAGAAATGGAACATTTCACCCTTGAAGATATCATGGCAACATGGTTTTTGACCTGTAGCTAAAAACTTTTTCTATGTTAGCCAGTTAGAAAAAAGTTGACCAGTTTAAAAAAAAGTTGTCAAGCACCCAAATGTCACAGAAAAACACATGCTTACATTTGCAAGGCATAAACATGCATGCAAATAATCAAAAAATTGTAGAACAGTTCTGTCAACTGGCCTAAAACACTGTAATTGCTGAGGCCTGAACTTGTACAGTGCTAGTTAGTTCCTTCTACGGACAACAATTATTTGTTCTCATATGATAAACAGCCTTGAGACTTATCAACACTGTATTTGTTTTACTCGGGTGTTTGTAAGAAATAAATAAAGCTTTTCAACTCACATCCAATCATCATCATGGCCACAGCGAAGATCTTCTCCCAATCTGTGGTTGGAGCGATGTTTCCAAAGCCAATACTGGTCAGGCTGGTCATGGTGAAGTACAGAGACGTAATGTAGACAGAATCTTTTGTAGGTCCGCCTTCCCATCTTCCCCTTCCGCTGGCGTTGAAGCGATAGGGTGACCCCATGGTCTCACCCAGCATATAAAGCCAGCTGTCCGTACGTACTGTGTTACGATCCTCGTCAATCACCTCATAGTCTCCAATACTGTACCAGATGCAGGCCAGCCAATGGGCCGCCAGCCCAAACACGCAAACTAGCAGAACCAAAACAGCCGCACCATATTCAATGTAGTGATCTAGTTTGCGAGCCACCCGGCCAAGACGCAACAACCGAACCACCTTCAGCGAACTAAACAAGCTACTGATACCCTGAAGAAGAGACAGAGAGATAGAGAGAGTTATACATATAGCATAATCATTCAAATGTGTGTTGATATGTTTTCATCCATCCATCAAATATAAACTTTAGAGACCGAAGCAATTCTACAAACACTTTTTCTTGAGTCTAAACAAAGTGCATAGCACAGATTCTCTGCATTTATAAATATGCACAGGCGTCTGCCAAGCCAGCCCTCTGAAATCAACAATACAGAGAGCTGCAACAGCACCTGAGCAGCCAGAACAAAGAATTCCTCAGATCTGAGCAAGCACGCTGGAATATATTCAAAAATAACCTAAGTGTACAATCTTTTTCTAAAAGTGTACTTTTGTGTGTTTTCAAAGCATGATTTTTCTCTTTTTTTCCCCCTATTATTTCTTGTCACCAGAGTTACTGCAATCATTATTCTGAGAAACAGAACAGGAGATGAACCACCACTAGTTGTAGTGATAATTTTGAAATTTGGTTGAATTATTGCTTTTATATTATATATTCCTTACTGGGTGAACTATGAGTGCAGGTTCATGAATAAAACAGCTTTCTTGAGTGCACTGCATGTCAATCAAACAAACTACTAAACACACAAGGACATCAATACACATTACAGTAGAGACTTGCTTTAGGAGAATGGCCATAACAATAACATTAAATATGTATAATGTCTGTTTTAAATATTCAAGCCAAAATCACCATGCAACCCTAGACTCTGTATATGTGTATATTTTTATTTTTCACACACTCTTTCAGATCTGGAATAAGAATATATTTTTTTATCCAGGGATTTAGTTACAGTATTACAAATAAAAATTACATCACTTCTAGTGATTTCTTCAGTTCTCTTCTAAGAGACACTGAAAAAGAAATGAGGCTTCTTTCTAGACATTTTGCTGTATTTAAAAAATAAAAAGGACATTTTTGAAAAAAAAAAAAAAAAATTGGATAATATGTGTGCTGCTGCTTTGTGATACTACAGTAATTCCGGTCAGTGTGCATGACATTTTTATTAAAGGGATAGTTCTTCCAATAATTAAAATTCTGTCAATATTTACTCACCTGTATGTTGTTGTTTACTTTAGAGTTTACATGCAGTTTTTATCCATACAGTAACAGTTTATATTAATCAATTATTTTAATTTAAGAGCTGCTACAAACTATTTTCTGATTTAGTTGAACTCAAGAACCAGATCAGTGAATAAATGATTCTTTTGAGAAAGTTCTTTTCAATGAAATCGTTGACTTGGTTGTTAAACCGTTTTGAACAATTCATTGATGAGTTCAACTCACTGAATCAATGATCCAGTCTAAATAACTGCTTATATTTTGGTGTGTTCTTCACACAAAGTTTTCATATTACTTCAGATGAGCTGTAATAAATAATATGGACTACTTTTATTGTGCTTTTTGGTCTATGTGGAGCTTAACAGATGAAGTCACCATTAAAGTATGTATAAAACTGAGTGGCGAAATTGTTTTTTTTCTATTTGTGTTCCAATGACAGCAATAGATAGCAAATGGGGTTGGAACAACAAGAGAGGGAGTAAATATCTTTATTTCTTTTTTCTTTATTTCTGAGTGAAATATTCATTTAAACACCCTTACGTACCAATCAACACATACACTGAGTTACAAACACTGACACACACACACACACACACACACACACACACACACACACACAGATGATACAGTTTAATACACACCAAAAAAATGACAAACATTCATAAAAAAGATTCTGTAGAAGGATTTGATTAGAAACATGATATAATAAACTAAGGTCTAATACTGTTTTTGGTTTACATCAATGTCTTATTGATGCCCTGAGGCACAGCATATCAATCAACTGCCGAGTTTTGAGATGAAAGGCCTACTTGAGTGACAGCTCGATGATTCCAGTTCTTCATTCGCCCACAACAAACACAGGCAGTGCAAGGGACATGCAAAAAGAAAGAGGGATGAGGAGGGAAAAAAAACACAAAAGAGAATGACAATGGTCAACAGAAGAATATGAGAACAGTTTTGCAAACAAAAGCATGGCGCTTGGAACAAGAGTGAAAAAGCAGAGCCTGGACTGTTAGTGAGATCACAGGCATCGCAGACATTAATAATCAAGCTTCCCCTGCAAAGGCAATGCAAAACAATGACAGATGTCTCTGTGAAATCAGACAAGGGTTATGCAACATAAGATAATTATGCAAACGAAAGTTTGAAATGAAACACCTAAGGAGGATTTCGATTATTACAAACCACACCGCTCTCCCTGTAGGACATAACAATATGCACCTGTTCCAGCTAGCAGAACAGAGAGATGTGTGTGTGCATGTAAGCCTGGTGCTTGTGTTTGTCCTTTGAGAGAAAGAAATAGTGGTTGCATTCCAATTTGCATTCTCTTATTCTAAAAGTATGTCATGTGCATCATTTGCCGATGGAAATGGACACTTTTGAGTATGTAATAAGATAATATGCCATAGTGTGTTTGGCATAGTTTATGACATTATTAACTTAAACATAGATGCACACTTCCCATCCAAGCAATTTCAGCATACAATGATCTGCAAAGCACTAATGCTGCCTTTAGGATATGTTGAAATAATGATGTATTTATGAACAATCATTAATGGCACCACAATGTCATAATTACCGATGAGAAGCTGTGGATTTTCTTCAAGCGTTGGGGGGCATGTTAATTAAAGAATTATGAAACAAGGCTCATTGATATTATTCATAATAAGATTGTGATAAAGACAATTCTGCTCATTGAGGCATTTTATGAGGTGACAGACTTGTTTGGCAAAACCACATTTCCCATCATTCCTTGTGGCAGTGCAAAACACAAAATACATGCTATCATTTAAAAGTTTAGGGTCAGTAAGATTTATTTATTTAGAAAGAAAGAAATTTATATTTTTTATTCAGCAAAGATGCATTAAATTGATTAACAGTGAGAGTAAGGATATTTTATATTGTTACAAAATAATCTATTTCAATTAAATCCTATTCTTTTATTCTTTCTATTCATCAGAGTATCCTGAAAAAATTAGCATGGTTTGTACAAAAATATTAAGCAGCACAACTGTTTTCAACATTGACAATAAAAAGAAATGTTTCTTAAGCAAACTAAAAAGAACAATAAACTCCATACAAAAAAAGAAAAAAACAAAAAAAACACTGCATGAAAAGAGCTGTATACGGACAAATACGGGATGGGAAATCTCTGCTAAACTGTAGGTTTGCCAGATAAATGAGGCAGAGTGCTTGGAAAGGTAATACACAGAAGTAAACTCGTGAAACATCCAGAAACCTTACGTATGTGGATGTATATAGGAACTGGTGGAAGTTTCCCTATGTCAGTATGTTGTGCACGTATCTCTCAATGCTGCATTCATTGTATAAAAGAAGCAGTTCAAATGAGACATTTTGTTTCAAAAACATCATGTAACACATTTCGCTAGCTAGGATGTTGATAAATTCAGTACCATATTCATAAGTCAGTGAAATTTAAAGCTGCTTGTTTTTGCTGATGTCTCATGATTTGAAGTTCACTGTTTCTATTGTTATTATGATTCTACCCTAACATTTCATTAAATCTTTTAAAATAGAAACAAAGAAAATCAATAGACAGGTCCATAATCTAAAAGTCTTTCACATGTGAATGCAAAACATGTTGGGTGATACAGACTGACAAACTCGGGTAAAAATTATCTGCAGATACCTGTCAGATACTGTACTTCTAGTCCAGAGGTGCCGGAAACTAGGGCACGCAGGCCAAAGTTGGTCTTTTATAATATATCCGTGTCACATTTGACCCTGGGCCACAAAACATAAGTAAACTCATAAATAGCACATGTAGGTTATATTTGTAGCATTAGCAATAGCCAACAATACATTAAATGGATCAAAATAATTGATTTTCTGTTGTTAAAAATATATAGGATATTAAAAAAGTTGCATAAAAATAATAGTAATGTAAATATATTTATTGGTGTTTGTGTGAAGATCACTACATTTATCAAAAATATATTTATCATTAGTAGCCTAATATTTGTTGCTAAGGACTTCATTTGGACAACTGGGGATTTTCTCAAAAAAATTTTTTTTTGCCGTTTTTTGACGGTGACGTAAGGGAATGCAACCAATGACATTACAGTATCATTCGCGCGAACACAATTTAAATTGTCGGCATTGTGTACGGAAGTCATTTTTTGCGAATTGTGACTTGGTGAAACTGACTATTGTTTGTGATGGCGTGTAAAAGAAACCTGAGACTACTGAAAATTCAGCTTTCCCATCTTATGAGCACAAGAGACTTCTTTCAATAACATAACAAAACAAAACAAATCTTACCAACCTCAAAGTTTTGATCAGTAGCGTTAATCAGTTATAACCAAATGTACATTTTTTTGCATTTCATTTTCTTAAGCTAATGCAAAACACCCTCTTTTTGTCTTTATCAGGAAATGAAAACTATGAAAAAGTTGAAAAACAACTTTATCAGGAAATGAAAACTATGAAAACTAAAATAAAACTGTTTAATGCTCCTTTTTTTATTCTCACCACCCAAATGCTGTATCGGCCTTTTTTTTTTTCCGAATGCTTTCTTACTGTAAAGAAACAAATGTTTCTGTTAAGGTTCACCTCAGTGTGAACTTCAGCCGTTTCCTCCACTCTTTCAAACACAAATCAATCAGAAAGCAAACACTAGACAACGTGCATTATTCTCCATCAGAAGGTCGTCACCTCAGGATCTAATTCGCCTTGTGTTGCATAACTCTCTAAAGGATGCCATTATTTATGGTGCTGCTCTGTTCTTTGGGCTGGTTCTGCTGAGCTCAAAGCCCGACAGTGTGCACAGACCGATCTGATGAGCTAGATGTAGCAGATCACGGTAAACTGGTGCTGACACCCCCTCTGAAAAGCCATATGTCCAGGGGCAAGATGAAAGCTCGGATCCTGTATACGTGCATGTCTGTTTGTGCACAACACAGTGGAAGTGGGAAGGAAGAGCGTCTGAGTGGGTGAATGTGCTGGTATCATATTCATTTGTAACTTGACTTACAGTGTGTGAATTTGAGTGTGTGTGTGTGTGTGTGTTTCACTGGGAATCACAGCAAATATAAATATATATATATATATATATATATATATATATAGATAGATAGATAGATATATATATATATTTTTTTTTTTACCTTTTTAAAGTGATAGTTTGCCCCAAAATGAAAACTCTGTCATATTTTACTCAACCTCATATTGTTCCAAACCTGTATGACTTTCTTTTCAGATTTAAAAAATATTTCACCTGGTTTTATCCAAAAAATTGAAAGTCAGTGTGGTTTAAGAAAACACTGAACCCCACTGAAAGTCTTCTTGTGTGGATAAAGTAATGAAGAATGCGTAACAACAGATATTTTCTTCCATTTAGTGGCATACATCTGAGTGTAATGAATTATTAAAATCTAAAAACGTGAACTATGGCTAAGGCTATAAGCCTGCTAACACCTGGTCACTTAATGTGTTTTTAGTGATCGGATATCTATTTGATTTGTTAAAATGGTTTGTTTAAACTTGGCCACATAAATGTGTCTCTACGAAATGGATATAAATACGATCTTCAATTCCAACACTATATATACAAATTTAACAGAGTTCGCATTAACGAAGGCATCAGATATGTACTGCATTTTATTCATCATCAGTTAATTTCAAGATCGGCAGCTCAGACTCCAAAACACACTCACATTCACATTTGTCAACAAGTTAGTCTCACTACTTTTAATGTAGATGATTGCTTGTTGCTCGTCTGCTACATTTCAGTTCTCTTTGCGGCAGTTTGTGATGCTATATATCATCTGCGGCAATGTGTGTTGCATTAGCACTAACACATCTTAACAAAACATTTCATTTATCACATATCTCTTTTTTTTTTACATTTTGGGAGGAGTAAAATTTACATATGTGGTTTCAACAACCTGATGCATTTACACTTGTCCAGTTTCATCTGGAATGCAGACCACCTCCTTAAGTGGTTTCAGTGATCAGATCCATCTCGAAATCAGTTTGGAGGGCATTTACACGATCGGATAGCTATCTGATCAGACAAAATGCATGAAGTGACCTGGTGTAAACAGGCCCTATGTCTACACAAATCGTTTTGGCATTTTGAAGACGCTTTCCCAAGTGGCTAAATTTCAAAATGCTGTTGTCACTTTGTAGTGAGGACTGTGAAAACGAAAGTATTTGAAACCAATGACAAAATATTTTACAATAAACAAACATACTTTGAAAAGAAAACACATTTTAAAATGTAGACGTAGATGTAGCTTAATAAATGATTAGACGTAAGTCTTGCATACGTCACCAGAGAGAAGTATGACATTTTAAGTGGAAGGTCCAGTTATGGCATTTTGATTAAACATAGTGATGTCAAAAACAAAACTAAAAAAAAATAAAAATTTAAAATAAAACGTACTGTGACATGAATTTTAAAATACATAGGATGAGTTTTCATTTCATGTTTAAAGTTGAGTAAATGATGACCCAATTTCCATTTTCAGGTGAACTATCCCTTTAAGCACAAATAATAGTTGAATGCTGTGGAATGCAGGTGTGGAGTGTGATGGCAGTTAACATTTGGGGGGTTGGGGGTTGGGTTGTGGTCATCCTCTGTGCAGTGGCAGAAATTGATTGTGAGTTCAATTAAATGCAGACAGACAGCTCAGTTTAAATCGTTATACAGTCAAAGATTGATCCAGAGCAAAAGCTTCATCCAGTACACCGACTCCAACCTCACCAGCACAGAGAATCATGCACCATCGATTCAGTCCCAAACTTTACTAGACTATCACCCATTTCCAGCAAGCAAAAGAGACACACAGAGAATTAAAGTGAGGTGCACAAATAAAGATCTAACTTCTACTCAAAAGCACTCAAATGCTTTAAATAAAAAATCAAAGTGTAAATATGATAGCATGGAAATGAACTCTTAGCCCGAGATCAATGAAAGGGTTTGTGTGCTTCACTCTCACACGCCACGATCAATATTAATTAGCACCAAAGATTTGCTCCATTACAAGCTCAAATACTATCCCTCACACAAAGCACTCAGACAAATGATCAGTTTGATGTTGCAGGGCTGTTATACTGCCACTTGTAAAGATACGCGCAGCTTTAATAGCCACTCTGAACAGGTGTTTTGAGGTAAATACGGAACAATCAAGTCTCATCACAAAGTGTGCCTACTGTATGTATGAATACTTTTGGATTTAGCTTTGTTTATCCAGTGCTGTCCTTCCCCTTGATGCATTTAAAATAATATCTGAAGATAGTTACGAGCAAACCCTAAGTATCAACTTATTAAGATCTCCCCTAGACTAGTGAGCTGTAACATCAATGCTTGCTAGGTTTTCAAAGTAGTCCCATGCTTTTCTTCAGTTTTTCCATTCTTAAATGCATTATTCATGTCCATTACGAGACCCACATGGGACAAAACTGTTTTCCACTTTGCCTGTCCTTTGGGTGTTTTTGATTGTTAAATATTTTGTCTGATCTGATAATGCATTCATGTCCCCATACTGTAAGTTTGTAGTACTCACAGCCTTGTTTTACTACATTTAAATAAATTAAATAAATACTCACAGCCTTGTTTTATTAAATTTAAATAGATAAATAAATTTAAATTCAGCTTAACTGCACCAATTTCTTCCCAACCAGCACAGAAAATCTGTGCATACTGTCCACAGATATTAAACAGAATTTTATTTGGCACTGAAAACGTATTATTAAAGAAATAAAATGTGTTTATGAAACAGAGTAACAAACACTGAATGTAAATTGAATGTAAACATCAAAAGTAATCACTTGTATGTACTTCCAGACTTCTAAATATCAATACTGTGTCAATGAGCAATTGTTCTAGGCTGCTGGTCAGTATATGTAGTCCATGGCAGATAAACTGATTCAGAATCTCTCCAGAGATTTACTGTACAGTACTGATCTGAGATCAGGCTTGCTGTTTGTGTGGTTTGAAACAGAGCAGATGCTCCACAGAATCCAAAGAAGTCTTACACAAACAGTTAAGGCAGTAAATTTAAAGGTGATGTGCGTATATATTTATTTATTTTTTCCAATTTTAAGGAATGAGTCCTGAAACCTGGAAATCAGCATTTTTGCACTTCTGATTCCATCTTCCCAATGGCAAGGAGTTTTTTTAATGGGTTTTTGGTTAACTGCCTGAAATAAAGTCTGTGGTTACCGCAAGCTCAAGATATTTTCATGTTTCATTCCATGAGATAAAATACATCATATATAACCCACTCATGATTTTTTTTTCTCCTTAACTTGGCACATCTTACATAAAGTATATGTTCCTCTCTTTGAAATTATTGCAGTCTGGCACTTTATTTTAACACATATATACACATCTTCTCACTTTAAACATTGTAATAAACTTCAGTATACTGGAAAACCAGAATAAAAACAATGCCATAACAGACATTTTTGATCTGATAATTGATTCTTAATCTTTTTTTCATGTATGTATGTGTGTGTGTGTGTGTGTGTGTGTGTGTGTGTGTGTGTGTATGTCTGTGTGTGTGTGTGTAAATAAACGTGTGCGTTGTACTGACCTCGTCCACGTTCTCAAAGGCGTTGATGACATCATAAGGCAGACAGGACAACAGGTCAATCACAAACCAGGTTTTCAAGTAATTCATGCGAATCAGTTTCGGGTCTGATATCACTTCGCCGGCTGGGCCCACGAACGTGGTGTGGAAATTCAGTACAATATCTACCAAAAAGATCACATCCACAATGCTGTCCACAACCAGCCAGGTGACATTGTTCTGCTTGGTTTTGAACGAGACATTGTATGGGACCATGATGGCGGTGTAGAAGGTGAGAATGAGGATGACCCAGTCCCATGTTGTCTTAAAGGCACAGTAGTGCAGGATGATGTGAGGAGGGGTCTTGGGCGTCTCTTGTTTGTACTGGGGCAGGATGTCTGAGCCCAGCTGGAGAACCTGTGTGTGAGAGAGAGACAGAGAGAGAGGCAACGGATGGTTGTTTATCTGAGTGGAGAGGAAGAGCAATGACCCGTCTCGGCTTACAGGAGACTCACCTCAAAGAAAAATCACATCCTGTTAAACATCTCATCTCGTCTGTTTAACCGATACAGATTAAGCCTTGTCACTGACTAAAATAGATTTTTAATAGACATTTTGGTTAAACCATCCTAGAATAAAAATAGAATAAAATTACACATACACTGCAAAAAAAAATAGTTACATATGTTACCTTGAGGATTTAGTTTCACTTATCTAACACTAAAAATACTTTCAATTAATTAAATAATGTGTCGAATAAAAATGTTCATTTATATGTATTTTTACTGTAAAGTTTAGGTCCAGATACCAAATAGAAAAATTCCCAAACACTTAAATTTATGGATTTCTTTTAAATAAATGCATATCAATATATTAACTTAATTCACATAAATAATTTAAATACATTTAACATTTATTTAAAATGTAACCATTGAAGTTTAACCATTTAATTTAAATACATTAATTACATTTTTTATTATTATTTACATATCATTTATTAGTACATGACTCTGGAATACTTTGAAATATTTCTGAGTAATGACTGTTGTCAATCACAACACTGTATAACAGTCTCTCTGCAATCACTACAATTAATATAATAATAATAACAAAATTTGAATAACTGTTATTTATTTATTTATGTAGTCATCTGATAAACTGGACTGTACATTCTCCCTTTACTTATTTATTGCAAATGATTAGCTGGAGCAGATTATGTACAGTAGTCCTTTTATATATTGCTCATATTATATTGTTATTTATTGTCTACTGTCACCATGGATTAAATAACTAATACAGAACTAATGTGGCAGCTCCATTGCATGACAGCTTTTATGTGATATTGGTATAATTAGCAAGGCCTAGAACAGAATGTAACAAAATGTATCATTTGTTACAGATTTATTCATTATGGGGCATTTTTGACCCCCACATTTAAATTTCAGGGTCATTTCTTCACACTTTTTGTCACAAAGTCCTGTTTATTCCTTACCCTGGTTTGTAAACTATTCAAAAACGCCCCATATATCGTATTAATCTCCCTGCAGGAGGAGTGTGTATACTGGAAACACACAGTGTGAAGGGATAGCCTTCCTGGTGTTAGTTTAATCTTTGACACGGATGGAAGCAAACACTTGCTGATTGCACACCAGAATTACTCACAGGCATGAAATGAAATGTATCAGACTGACACACACACACAGAGAGACGTACCTCTGCAAGGCGCGAGTGTTTATGTACACTCTCTCCTTTATGTACAGTGGGCTGCAGTTGTTGCAGGACCCCTCTACTGCTGGTCAGAGCCCTAGTCAGACGAGCAAACTTCCCCCATCCTGAACACAGACATGACACACATTCAACATTCACTCTTGATTGCACTGATATACACTAACGTTCATAAAATACATCTGAATAACATGTACCTTTGGAGGAGTCATCTTCAATTGGTTGTTTGAATGCTGTGATGTCACTAAACGTACACAGGAAGAGCACAACCTTCTCCTGTTCATTTCGTATAGGCGCTATTTTCACAAAAAACCACACCGGCGTTCCTGGAAAAACAAAACCATGCACATTTGAACATGCTGTAAATTTTTGATATTTAACATGTCAGAGAAAAAAAAAAGTTATTTTTCTATATAAGAAAAAAACTGTATTGCCTGTTTTACACATTTATGCATACTCATTAAGATATTAGCATAACAAATGTATGCACCAGGACTGCTGTGTTCTTGCCCCCAGTTCTCACAGATTAGTTGTGTGTGCATATGTGTGTGTGTGTGTGTGTGTGTGTGTGTGTGTGTGTGTGTGTGTGTGTGTGTGTGAGTGCGTGTGTGTGTGTGTGCGTGAGTGTGTGTGTGTGTGTGTGTGTGTGTGTGTGTGTGTGCGTGCGTGTGTGTGTGCAATGCTCACTATTTTTCTTGTACATCAAGATCTCAAATGAGTTCATTTCATAGTTCTCAAAAGTCAGCCGAACTTTTTCACATGTGTCCTTATCTGTGAGCTCTCCATACATGAAGCTGAGAGAGAAAAAAAGAACACAAGAGAACACAAAGGGAGAAGTTTAGCAGAATGTTGATGCTGCTCTTTTGAATAAAATACAAGTGACCAGGCACTGTCAAATTCCAAAAGTGACAAAAAAGTTCCATAATAGGTCATATTAATCATGTGTTATGTCTTCCGAATAGCATCTAAAAGCATTACTGATAACATATGCTAGTTCTACACCGCACCGGTCACCATTCACTTTCACTGAGTGGAAACATTTCCAGTGCTATATTTCAACCTGAACAAAAGAAAGTAAATCATATGGGTTGAAAATCAGAACAATTTTGGCGTAGTTAAATGGTCATAACATTAATTTTTACCTTCCTTTTAACTTTTTGATCTCTAAAAACTTGAGTCATGATGAGCGGAAAAAATCTAAAGTTTACTGAAAGCTAGTCCAGCTTTGCTTTACTGTAATGAGAGAGGCAGAGAGGGAGGAATGATACATTCAACAGAATATATATATATAACAGAATACATGTAGAATACATTTGACTGTGTTTATTCTGCTACATACACTAGCGTTCAAAAGTTGCCATTGGTATGATTTTTTTATGTTTCTGAAGAAGACTCTTACGTTCACCAAGGCTGTGTTTATTTAATCCAAATTACACTAAAAACTGTAATATTGATTATTTCAATTTACAGTGTTTTCTATTTTAAAATGTAAATTTTTTCTGTGATGGCAAAGCTGGATTTTTTTAGCAGTCATTACTCCAATTTTCAGTGTCAAATAATCATTCTAATATGCTGATTTGGTGCTAATAAAATATTTGTGAAAACTGTGATACTTTTTTCACGATTCTGTGATGAATATAAATTTCAAAAGAACAGCATATATTACATTTGAAATATAAATATTTTGTAACAGTATAAATTTCTTTACTGTCACTTTTGATCGATTTAATGCATCCTTACTAGTATTTCTTTAAAAATATATATTTATTATTCAGTTATTTTGCACTATTACTTCCCCACATTCAACTCTACATAGTGTATAGTGTAGTACTATATACTGTACTGTATTGTATTGCATATTGTAATACAATATTGTACTGTACGTATACTGGGTTGTATTGTGGGCATACTTCATTTCAAACAATATTGTACTATCTTGTATATTGTGCTGTCTAATGCGATATTTAATACTGTAAATGATAAATTGCATGTCTACTGAATTCAAGCGCCTTTCTACAAGAACTTGCAGTTCTCTCTCTGCCATCCTCTCGCTTATAAAGAAACTATGATCAATATGATGTGAAATAAAAACTAGTACATGAAACCATCTCTGCATGAAGTCTGATACCTGCAAGTGCTGCTTTTCTGCATGACCTCAGCACGGTGATAGCCAGACAGCTTACAAAATCCATCATTACTGTAAACGATGGGCCAGTCTACGATCTGGGCATTTCCCAACACAAAGTTTGTGTCTGTAGAAAGAGCACAGGAGGGTTTGGGGAGGAAACAGGTGAGAGGAACCAGGCACAAAATCAACGGTAAGAAAACTAGAGGTCAGTCGCTATGGTAATGTCACATGAAGCAGGATGGGTGGACATTGTCACTGCAGCTGAAAGCCACTGATCTGACATGTTTATGACAACACTGAGTATTTCAGCTTCAAATGTATCAGTCGGTACCTGAGATGGTTATGCACAGTAGTGTTGCTTCAACACATGAACCACTCTCACATAATCCTACAACCCCATTCAAACTAAAATAAAAAGTTTAGCTCAAAGTTCCCTCCCATATACTCTTTTTTCTTTTTAAGGTGAACAAAAAGGAACATGGTAGTCTCACCACCCACAGACTGTTGTGATCCATATTGCATAAAGAATTGAAAACACCACCCACAGACTGTTGTGATCCATATTGCATAAAGAATTGAAAAGATTTGGCTGCAAAAAGTTTGTTTAAATATAATTAACTGGCTTCTCTGTAATTACTGGAAGTCAGGGTTCATAGGTTTGTGTTTGCAAGTCTTGGAAATAACTAAGTATCAAATCTTTTCAAGATATTCAAGAGTTTTGTTTGAGACACTTATAAGCAAGTAAATGAGATAGGCTTGATCACACCTGTGTATTCCACCTAAACTATCACTGCTACATCAGTTTTGAAGCAAAAAAAAAATAAAAAATCCCCACCAAAACAAATTGCTTTGGTTGGTCATACACATGTATCCCGTCCCTGTTTGGTTTTTGGCCAATATAAGTTGAAATGTGAAAGCTTATGTTTTGCATTACACTACGTTCAAAAGTTTGGGGTCATAAATTAACACTTTTAATCAGCAATTAAACATTAAAATAATCAAAAAAAAAAAAACAGAAAAACAACAAACAAAACAAAAAAAAAAATAAATCTCACCAAACATCAAAGAATAATAAAAAAAAGTTCCCACAAAAGTATTAAGCACAAACGTTTTTAACATTGGTAAAGATTTCTTACAAAAACAGTTTAAAAATCTTACCGACCCCAAACTTTTGAACTGTAGTGTATATAGTACCAAATTTCTTCTCTGACATCCATAATACTGTGAGAAAGTAGCTAAAACACACAACATGATACCTTTAACATACTGTATTCACAAAACATTCAAGCACTCTGCTGTGACTCTTATTAATCTTTTCATTGTCCAAATGCACAACAGGTGTCTTTGCAGACAGAGTCAGTTTGTGTTGTTCTGGAGTATCACAGCTTGGAACATTTACTCCTGTGTGTGTTACCCAAACGTCTGTTTTGAAAACTCTCTGTGCCAGGGTCATCTGTAACGGGCTCTATCTCTGTAACCTTGCTTTAACCTTTCCTCCGATGTCTGTCGATGTTAGTGTGTTAGTGGCTAGTGTGTTAAGCAGGCTATCAGGCTGATTAGCTGACAGTAGTGATTTAGTGGCTGCTGAGTAAGCCAGTAGCACTTTTAACAAAGTGTATCTCAAAGCTTGAGCAAGCTCACGGTAACACTATACAACCTGTAATCTGATATAAAAGAATTAGAACTGAAGTCTGTCACAAATGAGGGACAGTGAAGACCTTTCCAGTATTTAAAAGCAAGAAATTCCCTTTATATAAGCATTGTCCTTACATAATATGTACACTGTAAACAGTATCATGACTTTTCATTATAAAATATCTCCTTCACCTCATTCAGACATACTATAACATGAATGGCAAAATCTTTCACTTTGACTGCACATATGATGAAAACACAGACAGACATTTATTCTTTCTATGGCTAATGTGGAGGGTAAATATGAGATGAGCAAATGTGGAAGGGCGACATCAGAATCAGAAGTGAAGGAAAACTCTATGATATCAAATGATTTAAGAGCATGGTGGTGGATTTGCCACAGAGCACAGTTCTCCTCTACTGAGCATAAACACAGGAAGTTCACTCCACACACTGAAACAAACACACGCACCACTATGGAGAAAAAACGTTCCATGCCAACATTTGTTATTTTACAGCAAGTGCTGTCAGCGCTGAATGAGGAGCAGGGAGCAACATCTGCGTTGTTATTTTCACCATAACTAAGCAGCTTTGAAAAATCAACAGCACTGTTAAACCATTTTAACACTAAACCACAAAAGACTTTAATCAAGCTTTTCTTATAAATTCAGACTATCCATTTGTAAATTAACAAAAATTGTTATAGAACATTATTAAATGTCGAAAGGGAACTAGAAAGAGAGAAAAGGAGGGAGGGAAGGAAAGACAGAAAGCAAAAGATAGAGAAAGAGAGATAATGGAGGGATGGAATAGGTTAAAGCACAAGTGTTCTGCTCGATGAAAGTTTATACCTGTGTGTCTATGTGATAATGTCCAAACTGGAAGTTAAAGAAAACAGAAAAAGAGTTAAAATAATACACAAACACCATAGAGGAAGAGGAATTCATCCTCCTGTTCTTCTCCAAGACGGCCGCTAACCCTAAATGACCAAGCAGGTCCTACAGACATCAGTGTTTTCAGAGGTTAATAGAAGTCCTACTTAAATGAAAAAGTACATCTTTTTGATATTTTTAAAGCTTAGAGATCTCTCTACTAGGATTCAGTGCTCAAAAAGACAGGCAGAGGTGGTTTCCACTAGACATCTGGCGTTCAATTAGTTTAAAATGGCCATATGAATAAAACAAAAATAAAAAAAAAAGAAAACCAGACGCATAAACATCAAAAAAAAATAAAATGGATCTTGAATTTAATTTTAAACAAAACAAACACAGTCTTACACAAACACAGTCTGATCTCACAGATAGAGCTGGTGAAGATCCTCAGCCAGTTTTCAACCTTTCAGCACTCTTAAATATTAATTGCTATTAAATATTAATTTAACCTAAAGTTGTTCTCTATCTCACAAAGCATGCTGATGGAAGGATGTATGAGAACAACTCAAATGCGGGAAGAGCAGCACTTGCTGTCACGCAACGAATACAGAACAATCTCAATGTTCCTGCAGCCCATTACTCTTAAGTAGTTTTATAATTATTATAATATAAAAATACATTTCTAAAACCTAGAAAATAATTTTACTGATAGAACTGTTTATTTAACGTTTGCTCCGTGAATTCAAGTAAGAAAAAAAATTATCTATTGTAAAACATTCACCAGATGCCTTTAACTTTCTAGTTTGTGTAGTTATTTAATAAGTGAGTATGTTGTCTTTATGTAAAGGTTTCCTCTAAGTTAGCCTAGTCTCTTACTTACGTACCCAAAAGTTTTTTCTTTATTTTCTTTAGCTGCGACACTACCGCTGAGACTCTTTTTGTAAGTGCGCTGTTTTGGATGTGGCGGTGCGTCTTACCGTTAGACCGTCGGACAATATTTTCCAGAAAAGTGTTTTGTGGGGCCACTAGTCCTCTGCGTCCCCCGGCCATCACTGCGGGTCATGCGCTCCTATGAGAGCCCGGACGTCAGCATAAAGTCCCCGCACACGTCTCCTGTGTGTCTGTCATCCACATGCCGCTGCCGCATCCAGTGATGTGTGGACCCGAGGCTCTCCTCACCCTCTCATCTCTCCTCCAACCCATTGAGCCTCCACCATCGGCTTAAACTGGCGAGACAGCGCCATCTATTGACTCGTGTGAGGCAGCAGGTGTCCTGAGGTGAATCAATAGATGGCGCTGATTCGTCAAAGTAGACGAATTTTTGTTCAGTGTGTAATAAAGTCTATTAATCCCAATCTCTTAACGCCATCTGCTGGTGGATGTACTATTTCTTGTAACACTTTTCTTGTAACGCGTTTCCACCGCTGGAACTTTACCCAGGAACTAGGGACTTTGGGCTAGTAGTTCCTGGTACAATAGTTCTCTAAAAGTTTAGAAATATGTAGGCCTACTGTAGTATATACTTCACAAGCAATTTTTAAAACTTTTAAAATGTCCTTGAAATTGTTTTATATTTCATAGGAGGATCTTCAATACATTTAAATTCAGTGCCATGTCAGAAGAATCCACGCCTCATCAAAACAATAAATATCATAAAACACAAATCTCTATAGAGCTGACTCTGCTGTCAAGTGTTAATTGCAGATGTTGGTGTTGTCACCCAAAACAGCAACAAATTGGGTTCCTGCAAGACATTGGTTTAGCCATTAACCTCAAAACATAAAATATAATGATATTCCAAAAAAGACCTCGCAACCAAGACCACAAAGATAACAAGTCCCCAGAACATGCTCAAAACTGCCTGTGTATTAAAATCAGAAGCACCACAGAAAACGTAAACAAGGCTGTGGATCTCTTCAATGGCACAAAGGAGAATATATATCAAAATTGAGACCCCCCCCCGGAATCTGGCTAAAAATAATCAAACCTGTTATAGATCCCATTGCGCTCTATGAATGTGAAGTCTAAGGCCTACTCACCATCCAAAAATCCACCACTTGGGACAAACTAGAGAGTAGAGAGTCCACAGGTACAATTCTGCTTTTATGATTGAGACAAAACACCCCATAATGACAACAGGAAAAAAAATGCACTTCTAATAATAAATGGAAATGGAGACATTACATCTCATGAAATCAAATTCTTTAATTCACGACTGATTATAGAATCACATTATGGTGTGTTGTTAAATTTATCATTTGTTCCAACTGATTAATTTAACAGCTTGTCATATAATCACAATCTTGAAAGCAAGATTTATATTGCATTTAGTTCACAAAACATTCATACTTTCAGGCTCCACAATAAGGCTTAACAGACATCCAAACTGGCACCTTAGTGCAGTCACAAGCATCTTAGCCCAGAAATATAGTGGTTAGACTCATTATAAAAGCACTGCATAGTGCTTATCATTTTTTTTATCAAGTTTCTGACAATTTTACATTCAGTATTTCAGATTTTTGGTATAGCCTTTGAAAGCATTTTGATATCTGACTTTTTGATTCATAGACCACCAGCAATCAAATCCACACAGCTGACCATTAACACTCAGCCACTCGATTATCATTGCAACCAGAAAGACAAACTTTGGTTTTATAATTTCATTTATATAAACATGACAATGCTCAAAGCCTAACCCTACTCATTAGGACTTAATTAACATTTCAACCATCCATCATCTTATTCACATGTAAATCATTTTGAGCTGTAGATGCATGTGCAATGTTAAACAAATTAGTTATCTTCTATCTGCCAGTGTTTAGTAACCTCAGGGTGATATCTTATCAATAAGTGTTTATCTTGTCAATCGGAGAAGAAATCTTCAGAAATCTTAATGACTTTCATCATTCTCAGCATATCTAATCATATCTAATCAGACTCAAGAGCTGCACTCCTGAACCTCCAAACACACACATTAATGACAACAAAAACTGTTTAAATATATGTTTTCTTCACTTTGGCACTGGGATAATTAGCACAGAAATTTAAGTTTTCTGTCAAAACTCATTTAAGATAAAATAAACAATTTTTCTGTTCAATTGAATCTATTTGTTTAGCGATTCTCACTAACAAATGTGAATTAAGTGAACTGACATAAAAAACACAGAATATACCCAAATGTTGTCCCATCTAGTCAAACACAGTTGTTTGAACAAAGCATTTCAAATAGAGCAATATCAATGAAATCTTAAGGGTGTGTGAGTGCAGCATACTTTGCAGCATGAATAAATTATGTAATTATAAGATTATTGTTTTGCTGTTTGCAGACTTTTTTTTTTTACTTTGTTGTTTTTTAGGCTTTTTAGGCTGCATTAATTAATTAGGTAAACTGGAACCTGGAACACTTCCCATAACACCCGATGTACTGGCTACATCGTTAGAAGAATGGCATCTACGCTAATATTAGTCTGTTTCTCTCTTATTCCGAGGTCACCGTAGCCACCAGATCCATTCTGTATCCAAGTCAGAGGGTCACTCCAGTCACCCGGATCCAGTACGTATCCAGCCCAGATGGTGGATCAGCTCCTAGAAAGGACCTCTACAGCCCTGAATGTCAGCGGAGACCAGGACAGCTAGATGAGCCCCTGATACAGATCCCCTGTAAAGACCTTGTCTCAGATGACCACCGGGACAAGACCACAGGAAACAGATGATTCTTCTGCACAATCTGACTTTGCTACAGCCTGGAATTAAACTGCTGGTTTCGTCTAGTCAGAGGAGAACTGGCCCCCCGACTGAGCCTGGTTTCTCCCAAGGTTTTTTTCTTCATTCTTTCACCGATGGAGTTTTGGTTCCTTGCCGCTGTCGCCTCTGGCTTGCTTAGTTGGGGACACTATATTTACAGCGATATCGTTGACTTGATTGCAAATGATTGCAAAGATACTATTTAAACTGAACTGAGCTGCATGATGGCATCAGTGAATTCAATGATGAACTGCCTTTAACTTTCATTTTGCATTATTGACACACTGTTTTCCTAATTAATGTTCAGTTGCTTTGACACAATCTGTTTTGTTTAAAGCGCTATATAAATAAAGGTGACTTGACTTGACTTGTTGTTTTGTTCTTATTGTTAGTTATTTGTTGTGAAGTAATGTTAAGAGCTCATCTTTTTACATATGTTGATTGTCACCATGACTTGATTTTTGTCTGTCAAGTGTTGAGGTCTTTGTACAAACTTCTAAACTTTCTTTGCTTTGAAAAGTAAAAAATATTGCATAGTTCACTTCACATATATTATATAATATGGCTACCAAAATTATATACCAATACTGTGTTAATAGATTAATAAGAAATCTGTAGTTGCTTTGATGACTTTATTAGCTGAATGAGGCATTTTGCATGGAGTGAACAAACAAATTGAAATGACAAAACAAAGTAGTGCTGCTTAGGACAATTTGAGAACAGTTGAGAAAACCAAAAAATCTGAATGCTTCTGAATTTTTCTCAATATCTTGTTTTACAGTGTGTTGTAAAACAGCTTTAGAAACAAAGAATAGTGCCTTTCAAACTACTTTACAAAGCCTTTATAATATCCACATTTTAGAGAGTCCTCTTCTGGACCATTTCTTCTTTTCAGTGAAATTTCTTCTTGGACCAAAACATGTTATATCAAGACATAAAACCAAGGGCCATTTGCATAAAAATGGTCACTATGACTGTCAAGAATGTTTCTTAAGAACTATTTTGATCTGCTACCAAGGGTTATTCAGTATCGTTTTTCAGATTCAAATTAGGCTACTCTACATTTTTATGTAATTCTTTTTTTTTTTATGTACAGTAATTAATATAAAATGTATGGCCAGTCTCAAAGAAGAAGAAAAATTAGATCTTGTAAGACTAGTCTAAGCAGTTTATGCAACCGGCCACAGGACTATAGACCTAGCCAATATCTTACCAATAAACACCTTGATAAGATCAATAAAAAATAAATTCCATGCCATCTACCTTGAAACATGCAAACTAACAGGAGGCGTGTCTGAGTGATTGAGGATTACAGTCATATATTAGAGCAGGTGTCGCTAAACGTTTCAACAGTTTAGTTTCAGAACTGCTCTTTACTCCACGCTGCTCCAAACAGATTTCCATCATGGGAATAAAAGATAAAACTTTCTCTTCCTGTGTACAGATTATGATCCTGGCACTTCTAGCATGCAGGTGTTCAGCAGGTATTTAATTACTTTTGATATTCCACCACTCTGCTTCCAATCTACAGCTTCCTTAGATTATTTTCCTGACATTTTAAGGACTGGTATGATAGTACTTTAGAAATTATTTCTCTTTTAGCCCACTGAGAGGTTAATGATTACTCTGTCATGGAGCAGATGTGAGACTGTATGCATTATACACTTTCTATCTGTCTTCTAAGTCTTTTAATTCTAATTCATCCAGTGCAATGTAGGTAACGCATTCACAGAAATGTATTTGTCACTCCAAAGTTGTGCTTCTATGTCAATACAGTGAGTCAAGTTTGATGATGTGTGCCAGTGTCGTATCAGGGTTTGTTTTGTTTCTGCAGTTACAACTGGTCCTCTTTATTGTGCTGCTTCATCTCCTTCACCCAGCACTCCAGTTTCTGGTAAAGGAATCTACAAGAATCTTGTGAATAAGACAACTAAACTTGATTTCATTGTATTAACTGTCCTATCATCCTTCTCACAGTCCATTCTCTGAGGCCAGCTGATGTGTCTGTGGTATCTGCACTGGTTTTGTCTGATGTGGAGAGGTATGTCCAAATTATCACAAGTGCATTAAAATATCAATTAAGCTTCACTGGAGTTAAGGAAGAAATGTAAGGTCAAAAAACTTACTAGCATAAAAAAGCACATTAGTTTAACTAAAGTTAATTAATACCTAAATTCAGGTCATGCTCTGATTTTAATAGAGAGTTTTGTTATTCCATATTTAAAATGAGAATAGAATTATGCAAAAAACAGAATATGCATATTATCATTAGCATAGATCAAACTGGTGTTTCATTCAAATTTTAAGATTTAATTAATTAATTTCCTTACTTCAAATGCTATTATTATGCCCCTCAAAATGATTAAACTTGGTGTTTTTTATGGCAGATCTGATGAAATTAGAGCCCTGAACATGGTATCCTATAAGGCAACAATCCAATCCTATACAAAAAAAAAAAAAATACAAATAACACCATTAACAACATTTATCATTGTAATTGCATTAGACTGTCATTGTTGAATCTGCACGGCTTAAACTTACCCTTTTTTTTTTTTTTTTTACCAAGTTATCACATTGATTTAGCTCACAAAGACCAATCACATGTTTCTGTGTGATTGTCAGGCTAGATTAAACCAGATCTTTGTATAAAGATTTTGGAAAGATTAAGCCTGAGACCTTGAAATGAAAGTCAAGGCCAGAGGAGAGATACACTAAACTCTGGTTTTCAGATGTTAATTTTCTGAGATAAACAATAAATGACATGACAAGAAAAAAAATATAGGCTATGTATATACAGTGTATATATATATATAGAGAGAGAGAGAGAGAGAGAGAAAACATATATTTTATTACAAGGAGGAAATCCTTCAAACATGTCCCTAATCTCAATCAAATGTGATAATATTGTCTTATCTTGCACACTTAAGAACTTTGTTTTGGGTCTTGCATCGGTTGGCCTGATACTATTGGTCTGTTAACTACTGTTTGCGATAGAGTTATCGATGATCGTCTGCTCTGATGTCCTCTGGAAAACCTCAGAGGACTACAGATATCTTTATTTCTCCTCTTATAAATGCGACATTGTTTAGTGTTTCTGTAAATTCTGTTAAAGTTTATCTTGAGGAGTTAAGGTATATATACAGTATATATACTGTGTAATGCTTCATGAAAATGTTTATATGATAAAAGGTAGAAAGGGAAACAGGAACTGTATAGATAACCAATAAAGTCAATATAGCAGGTGCACTGACACAGGGTAAACACAATGTTTATAGGGGGTGAAAATGGTATATAATGCTACTTTGTCAGTATCTGAAAGAGAGGCAGAATGCCTCAATTTCAAAATACAAAATAACATCTTTTCTCTTTTCTGCCTTAGAAATATTGTTCGCCTTTAATCCGGATGTGTCAACTGTTCTACCTGAACAAAGGTATCATAGAAAGATATTAATATTCACTATTTAATTACAGACACTACATTTTCTGTATGTTTACAATGACTGTCTTTGTGTGACAGAAGCTTGATTGATAAAGCAGAGTACATTATGGAGTCACTCAGCCCTGCTCAGGTAAACACAGTCAGGCCTTTACAACAGTTAGTTCCGGTGTTGTGCCGAATTCATTAAAGGGGTCTTGTCCTGTCATTTCAGTGGAAGTTGCTTCTGCTCTTCATTCCAGTTGATGAGCTCTCTGTGTGTACAGACCAGGTCAGTCATTTGTCCACAAATCCTATCAACCTCTATTACTTATTACATGGGACTTAGTAAACAATCAAAGTACGTACAGCTTTAATTCTGTATTATTCTGTACTTGTCCTTAGGACTTTAGTGCAACCATTGATGCAACAGTGAATAGAGTGGAACAGACACTGGACTCTCTTCATAAGAAGGTGAAGATATTCAATATCCTTCAAACAACAGTTTGAATCATCAATAGAGTTTGTTTATTACAACAGCTTTCATTTTTCTCTAGTTGAAACTTACACTGGTTCATGTTGTTGTTTGGAGTGGACTGTCACATGACCGGTCAGTATTAGACAACATTCTTCAAAACCTAATTCTGGCAATATTCTGCAATGAACAGTTTAATTTAAAAGGCGTCTGTGCATTTTAGAGTGTGTCAGTTCCACTGTGAGGAAGGATATGATGAAAACAGACGCAGGTTGAATACAATAGTACTCATGGCTTCATTGCAGGTACAGTCAATATGATTTGTATACCAAAAAACACACGTACACACACACACACACACACACACACACACACATGCACACACACATTGATACATGTGTGACTTTTGAATATCTGTGCTAAAATAGTTTGACATTGTCAAACATTATATGTGTTTATTGAACAGGAATCTGTCAGTGCTCTTCTAGAGAGAAGAGGCTGGTTCAGTGACCGAGAAGATTTCAGCGTATTGCTTCAGTCCAGTCCAGTGCACACCGATCTGTCAAACCCAGTGAGTCTGTAACACTCAGATATCATTTTAAACAGGCCACTATGTATAAATGTAACCTTTCTAGTGATTCACTCAGTCAGACTTGTATGGAGACTTAAGAGTGTTATTAGTTTTTGAATCAATCTGCTCTTCTAAAACCATAGATATGACTTACGCTGTGCTACAGAAACAAGCCCATTATGACAAGTTTATAAGGATAATTTTGGAATCTTATTATGCAAATTTGTACTTTTTTCTTGTTTTCAGATGAAAGACTCAATGTCTGACTCCTCACGTGACATAAGCATGCTGACTTTACAACTCTGGAATAATTTGGTAAGTTAATATTAATGCAGTCAACACGTGTACATTGTTCCTATAGACGAGGTAGAGGTGAAGTCCTGGACACTTTACTCTTAAGTTACAAAAGTTCAAAGTGTTAAAGGCCCTGAGGTGACTGATAACAAGTAGACTGATAATCAGCTCTTGTGATAACATCTAATCTGAAACTTATTCAACTTAGAAACCCATCTAAAACCACCTATCTAATCTTGCCTTTATATGACGAAGAACTGTAGCCTTCTTTCTGACCAGTCCTAATTATTCTATTTTCAGCTGCAGCCAATGACAGACAAGCCTGAGATGGATGGGCGGGGAATATTCACCATTCCGTGCCCCACTGAGGTGAGGGAGATATTTGATTTATGAGCTCCTTAGCTTTCATAATGCGAATTGCTGAATCAGAGTGGGTTCATAAATATGCCTTTATCTCACCAAACTGGTGAAGACTACGTTTTATGCAAGTTTTTGTCCTCCACCTGTGATAAGGTGAAGTGTATTTCATTTCCATTTCATTTATGTAGCACTCATGTTGTCCTATATGTTTGCCAGTAGTGACACACAATGTTCATAATGTGTATGTTCAAGTCAAGTCTGGATGATTTTCTTTTCTAAACAGACATACACATTCACATATGCTTTACTGAACCTGTTGTTCTGTCCCAGGAAAAGCCGTTTTTGCGAACGCAGAAAAACTCATACTCACCTGAGCTTGGTATCTCTCAAACAGAGGATCCCTCTCCACTTCCCAACACAGTGAGTCCATTCTCACCATAAATTTGCCCTGTTTCTTTGACTTACTTACAGTGTGACTCACTTGTGCTGCATCTGACGTTTCAGGTGATGGGGAGTGAGCTCACCTGTGAGGACCGGTCTCCATCTCCCAGCATACCTACCTCAGGTAACCAGAGATCTCACAATTGTAGCACACCAAGGCTGGAAATTCTAGGAGTTTTTAAAGCTTGTTTCTGTCTGTCTCTTCTGTAGTCCATGCCTTACGACCAGCAGATATCAAAGTGGTGGCAGCAATGGGTGATTCTTTGACGGTGAGGTGATAAACATCAAAATTTAAATTTATCGATGATATTTGCTAATACTGATCCTTTTTAACAAATATGCACAAAAATTTAAAAAAAAAAAAAAAAAAAAAAAAGGCAGCCAATGGGGTAGGTGCTGCACAAAACAATCTCCTGGGAGTGCTCACACAGTATCGCGGCCTGTCGTGGAGGTGAGTGTCTACCCTGATCACTCTGTAAATCATTTGTTAATTGCACACATATGTTGCTGGATTAGTTTTATACATATGATTTACAGGTTTAAATTCTTATCTAAATTTTTAAGGATCTCATGAAGCACAAGACAGATATATTTCATTTTTTGTTTTCAGCATCGGTGGAGATGAGAACCTAACAACTATAACCACTTTACCAAGTATGTGCAAGTGCTCATGTTACTGTCATGTTCTTATTATTATGTACTGTAGATTTATGATTAATCATTAATAAGAATATAATCAACTCAGAAATTATTGTAGTCATTAAGTGTTTTAAACCATATAATAGCTAATCATAACGCTAGAGTTTATAGAGTAAATAGCTGCTTTTTAATCTGTATGACGTACTACGTAACTTGCAGTAGTCCAACGGTGGAGTTAGAGACGGAGTATTATTCTTGAGTCTCTCCTTAAAAAACAGCAAGCCAAATATGTTTACCCTTACCAACTTCTTTTTCTTTATCAGGGATTAGATGGACATGCAAATCAGATTTAGAGGGATTGTGTGTATAAGATAATGTTTGTTTGTCATTTAGATATATTGAGAGAGTTTAACCCTTCACTCACTGGCTATTCATTGGGAAAAGGAAGTGCGAATTCTTTACGGAGTTTTCTGAACCAAGCAGTACCAGGAGCCAAATCTGAGTGAGTAGCTTGTCATCTTATAAACCAGTGACTGAATAAATGATTGATTTAGTATGAAGCATTGTTTATTTTTTTATTTTTTTACATTAACACACACATATGTTTTTAATTTTAAAATCTAATTTATATCAGTGATGTCCAAGCTGAATGTTTTTTTATTTTTATTATTAGTAGCCATTATACTCCAGTCTTCAATGTCATATGATCCTTCACAAAAAATTCTAATATGCTGATTTGATGCTCAAGACACATAGTGTTGAAAACAGTTAAGCTGCTTAATATTTTTATAGAAACCCTGATACATTTTTTTCAGGATGCTTTAGTAAATAGAAAATTCAAAAGAACAGCATTTATTAGAAATATATAATTTTTTAGCACTGTAAATTACTTTACTGTGACTTTTGATCAATTAAATGATGCATCCTTGCTGAATAAAAGTATAACTCATGTATAACTCTCAGAAGATTGTAGTATGGTAATGGATATGACAATGTTAATGTTTTTGTTCTTGGCGGACTGCTACACTGCTGCTGCTGCTGAATTGCTGCTGGTGTTGGTTATTGCTGTTGTTGTAGATTATTGTAAAGCAATTACAGAAACTTGCTACCGGCAATACATGTGCCAATATGGTGCTATGAGTATTTAAGAAATACTGCTGCTGCTCAAATGGCATTTAAAATAACCCACAGCAGATCCATACAGGTGGAGCTGGGGAAGGTGGAGGGTTTCAGAGGAACTCTGAAAGCATGTTGCTAAATGCTCTAGTCTAATGAATACTAACCAGTCATAAAAATTTAAAGCATTAAGCACATTGGCTGTGTATGCAACATGAACCAATCAGTTTGTGCCAAGTAGTTTAATGCTGTGAATATCATCAGTTTGTGTTAATGACCCACCAGCCTGTGCCATCTAGAGTTTGAATTATAGAACTTGGCATTCATTTCTATCAAAAAAAATTGAATACTGTATAATTACTAAAATGTGATTTTTCATTTTGCAGTGATATGGTCACTCAAGCTCATGCTCTCATTAAAAGAATGAAAGCAGACTCGGTTAGTCATTCTCAAAATCTCAAACATACACACTTTTGCTTTTCTTTTGTGGTTGAAAATGTTGTCATAATGTTATAATAATATTTTCAATTCTCATATTTTGATTAAGGTATTATTTAGTTTGTATGTTTGTATTTTTACTGAGCTATTTTCTTTTTGTAAGATATTAAGATTACTATTGTTGTGAGGGATATTTAGTCCCCCACAGCAGGCAAAATCTGACCTGCACAGGGTGCTAAATCTGAACCTCATTCAGACTGTCTGAAAATTTTTGTCTCTTTTCAGCGAATTGATTTCCAGAATGATTGGAAGATTATCACAGTCTTCATTGGAGGAAATGACATATGTGCCCACTGCTCTGATACTGTACGCTGATATTAATAGAACCTGTTTTATTTATTATCAGAGTTTCAGTAATAGATCTGCAATTACTGCTCTATCTCTCTTTATCACTCTCCCTCTTTCTCTCTTTCCTCAGCGGTACTATTCTCCTGATAACATTGTGAAGTATATTCGTGAAGGTCTGGACATATTGCATAATGAGGTGAGGCAGTTTTAGCTCTAGTGCTCTAGTGCCATTTGTTATACAGATTTTCTTTCCAAAATACAGTAGGGTCCAAAAGTTTTTAAAAATCTGGTATTCAAACTGTAAACCTTGAAATAAAGATTTAAGATTTTAAAAAAAAAGTGTTAAACAAACTAGCGAAAAAAGAAAATAATGTATTAAAAAAATAAATAAAAAAATAATAGATAAAATAAATTGGTTTCTCTTTTGGAGCCCTCTTTATATTTCTCTTCATATATCTTATTTATTTTAAACCTATTTAATGTTTGTTATGATAGGCCTGCATTGTAGCAAAAACAATGGTCAAAACCAGATCATTGGTAACAAAATGCCATTGTAAATCCCTGCTGCCTGTTGGAGTTAATCAGGTCTCCTTCTCAGGTCCCTCGTGCCCTGGTGAACCTAGTGGAGCTCCTGGATATAATTCCACTGCGCCGTCTCCATCAGGACCCTACTCTTGGATGCCCTACCTGGCTGGTCAAGTGAGTTTTCCTTATGGTTGTCATGATCTCTGCTTGATTCAGGTCAAAGAACTGAATTCTAATGCTTTTGGTACATGTTAGTCTTGCATTATTTTGCTTTGTGTTTTATTTTTTCAGCATGTTATGTCGCTGTGTTCTGAAACCTAATGATGGATCTCATGAATTCCAGATGTTGCAGAAGTTCAACCAAGCCTACCAGGTACACAACTTATTACATGAAAATGAATTTGTGTAAACATCTGTATATTAAAATTTATTATGAATGTGATTATTGATAATGCAAAGCAAATGTACAGTTTAAAATGTTTATATTATTTATATTAATATGATTCTAAAATGTAGCTGTGCTAAAGTGCATATTAATATTCAATGTATGCTGTTGTGTTTTATTCTCAGCGTGGTATGAGCGAGCTGGTGAATTCTGGGCGATATGACACACATGATAACTTCACTGTGGTCATACAGCCATTCTTCAGAAATGTCTTTCTCCCTGTGTTGGAGGTGCACAGCAATATTAACATCATTTAGTACACAAGCTATCCTTTCTTGAACTATTTGTACTTATTATCTGATATTATTTCCATGTTCTTTTAGGATGGGAGGCCTGACCGTTCCTATTTCTCTCCAGACTGTTTTCATCTCAGTCAGAAAGCTCACACACTCATGGCTCGGGCTCTCTGGAATAACTTGGTGAGCATATGAGTTAAAAAGATTAGATACACATATGTAAATGTATAAGCCTGATAATATTTTATTAATATATTGTATGTAATTAGTTTTACAAGCATGTTGTATGCTTGTATGCATTTATTATTTGGTGTATATAGAGGTGTAATTGAATTGTGTTAATTTAAAATACAATTCAACAGGAAAAAGTACATTTCCATAGATTTTCTTAATAATTGTCATTTCACAGCATCTTAACTCTCAAAAAGGATTTCCAGTTTCATTCATTCTCTCCCTCTCCCATATACTGTAGATGGAGCCTTTAGGTAATAAGACAGATAGTGAGGATTTTACTGCAGGTGTCCCTCTTAAATGCCCAGAAAAGGTGAGTTTAAACTCTGCAGTCTTTCTGTAAGCTCTATCATTCTGTCACATTGTAATGCTTTTTCATATTCTTTTTTAGTTGTCACCCTATTTGAGGACCTATCACAACAGCAATTACACATACAACACCCCTCCTCCTACTCCTCCACCCACAACTGTAAGTCACATAAATATATTACGTACAATATTAATGAAATACAATACAACCTTAAAGTGATCACAATTAATTATGAAATGATTTCTCCCTTTCACTTCAGAATTGGGGAAGTGATTTCACATGTGTGGACACAGCATCCTCTGACACTGTGCCAACATCTGGTAAGAAAAAGAGAGGACAGAAATTAGTTTGCTAACTTTTTCCCACCAGATAACTTTCCAGCTCTCTAACTAACTATTTCTCCTTGTCTTGTATTTTTATATAACAAATCTTTGTTTTATCTTTTTAAAGTATTACAGCATTAAAGTTATTAAAATTCAAATGTTTTTACTTTTTACGTTTACGTTTTACTATTTTGGTATTTAATTAACAGATATATATTATATGTATACAACACACATACAGTATAAATGTATATTCTGTTAATGAAATCACAAAATGTAAAAATGTTGCTTGAATTTTAAGAAATTAAATGATGTAATACTTTATAAAATATTAAGGAGTATAAAATTTGTGATAGATAAAAAATTACTAGAAAAATTAGAAAATACTGATGACGTACATAGGTTTATGGATAGAGACAAAGACGTAAGACAGGCTTTCAGATATCCTGCCATTGTTTGTTATCTTTTTAGGTACAAGAAGCACTGCATTGTTGCTTTGTTGTTGTGTTCAGGTGTCCAGGTAGTCACGGTTGAGATAAAGTTTAGATACGGAACTGTTATGTATTAACACAACCCCACATATTCTTCAATCTATCTGCCGCTGCTCTCTATTTTTGTTTTGGTTTGTTTTGCCGTTTTGAATTATACCTTTTGGACATTGTGTTTTTTATCACCCTTTATCAGAGGATTATAATCTAAAAATTTAATGAAAATCTCTATATGTACTAAACACTACTACTTGAGTTAATAAGTGAATGCTGATCTCTGTCTGTCTGAAATACTTTTACAAAGACTCAATTGTGTAGCTGGGTTTCAGGGGTCTGTGCTGGAGTGGTTTGCCTCTTACCTCAAGGAAAGAACTTTTTCTGTTAATGTTGGTGAATTCTTCTCATCTTGTGCACAAATCTCTTATGGTGTTCCACAGGGTTCCATTTTGGGTCCCCTTCCTTTTGTATTATATGCTTCTGCTAGGTCATATTATTCAGAGACACAACTTATCTTATCATTTCTACACTGACGACACTAAGCTTTATCTTCCTGTTAAAGATAACAGCTGTTATGTGTCCAGTTTTTTTGATTGTCTGCGTGACATAAAATGCTAGATGGATATAAAACATTTTTACAGCTAAACAATGACAAAACTGAAATAATCATCTTTGGCCCATCGGTTCTGGCCTCTGAAATTGTTAATCACCTTGGTCCCCTCTCTTCTAATGTACATGACTGTGTCAAATACCTTGGTGTTACATTTGGTCCCATCTGTGTTTTGATGAACAGATTAGTGCTGTCTTGAAAAGCAGTTTCTTTCAGTTAAGATCTATTTCTAGACTTAAGATGATGATTTCTAAGGAGAAACTCAAAACCGTTATTCATGCTTTCATAACATCAGGAATGGACTACTGTAATTCGCTCTACCTGGGTTTGCCTAAATCAGCTTCAGATCGCTTTCAGATGGATCAAAATGTGTCACTGACCAGCACTAAAATGTGAGCTGTTCTCACAAGTTCTGTGCTGTTTTTAATGTTGCTCTTTGTATGGACTTGCACCTCAGTACATTTATGATCTTCTCACTCTGTATACTGCTTCAAGAGCCCTTCAATCATCTAGTCAATTCCTACTCTCAGTTCTTCATTCTCGTTTTAAAGTTAAAGGTGATAAGGCTTTCTCGGTGGCTGCCCCTAGTGTTCCTCTCTATCTACAGTACTTCTTCTATTTCTATGTTCAAATCATTTTTGAAGATTTTTATTCTGTGGGTTAATTCTTCCTGAGAGTGTACATTTTCATTTGTCCATTGGGTTGTGTTTTGTATACTGTCTAGTTTTTATTTTGTTTTAATCCTGTTGTATATTTCCTGTACAGCACTTTGGTTTCAACAGCTGTTGTTTTCAAATGTGCTCTATAAACCAATAAACTAAACTAAACAATAATATTTTATTTATATATTCCATGTAATGAGATTTGCAAATGTTTTACAAGTATATTATATATTATTTATTTATTGTATTTATTATTTTATTTTAATATGTTTATTTATTTTATTTTGTGTAAATGACTGAATGTTTTAAAACATATTAAGGAGGATAAAAAGAAAGATTAATAACAGATTAAAAAAAATACAAGAAAGAGGAGAAATAGTAATAGGTTGATGGATTGGGACGAGCAGGTTTTCAGATATCCTGTCATGGTTTATTATCCTTTTAGGTTCAAGTAGCACTGCACAGTTGCGTTGTTGTTGTATTTGGGCGTCCAGGTAGTCACATAATCACATTTCTTTCTCAGTTCACAGGCTGCGTCCAGGTGACTTTAAAGTGGTAGCATCTCTGGGAGATTCACTTACTGTAAGTGCGTGTGCATATTTGTTTATTTTGCGATGTTTTGTCATGCTGTAATTACCATTCTCTCTCTCTGAATCTGTCAGGCTGGCCTTGGTGCAAAAGCTGAAAACCTTCTGCAGTTGTTGGATGAGGAGCGAGGGGTTGCATGGAGGTCAGTTTGTGTCAGTCTACTGTATAGAATTATTTTGTTCCGCATGTTTTCTAAGTGTCTGTGTTTAATTTAATTGACAGCATTGGCGGGGATGATACTTTGGAGACTGTCACCACATTGCCAAGTGAGTATAACTTTATGTAACATTTTGTCATTTTATTGTTTGTTATTAGCAGTATAGTTATACTTTTAATATACTTTATTATACTTTGTTTAATAACATGATAATCATGAGTGCCTTGTGTCATTATTTGGTATCAGACATTCTTAAGAAGTTCAATCCAAATGTTTTCGGCTTCTCAAAGGGGAAAAGTAAACGGCCAAATGGCCTCAATATGGCAGTGACCGGTGCCAAAGCAAGGTAAGCAACACACATAGACATATACATGAAAACACAATTTACAGTATCCTCTCAGCTAATGATTTCATTATCTCTATTCAGTAATATACCAGCACAAGTGAGGGATCTTATCACAGCTTTAAAGGATAGCACGGTCAGTATGCGTATTTAATTATTTAATTTAATTAACCAGTTATTGTAGGGCAATAAAGAATCTGATTTATTCAAAGAAAAAAATTTAAACGCTACTCTTATTTTTCAGGAAGTGGACTTTGAGAAGGATTGGAAACTGGTGACACTATTCATTGGGGGAAATGACCTTTGCCAGTACTGTCATGACCGGGTGAGTGCATGATTCTTAATAAAGGCTCTCAGCTCCCCATCAAAAATAGTTTCTTCTTGCATAAGAGAACCTCAGCAGTGACCTTTAAGCAGCTAAAATACATTCTGATACTAACAAACAGAGATGTGCCACTGTGTCATGTAAATGTTGTTTTTCGTATCTAAGACCAGTAAATAACAATTACATTTTGCTGGGGGAAAAAATGTCTGTTGTGTTTTTCTCTACCCAGGCTTCTCTGTCTCCTTCTAAGTACATCAGTCACATCAGAGACAGTCTGGACATGCTGTACAATGAGGTGAGAGAGATGCATTTACTGATCCATATCACATTCATGAATCTTCTTTCACCCACAAAATCAAAAGAAACAATAACAAATTAAATTCTTATTAATTAGAAAATCATTTTGCATAAGAAATTAAGAGTTTTTGCACAGTGACAATTTCACATTTTCACTTATATTTTATTTATATGTGAAATTATATAACAAGATTATAAATCATATAGAATGAGATTTTGAAAATCTAAAATAGAGTAAGTTTTCTTTGAGGGGTATGGTTAGGGTAAGAGGATAGAAAATACAGTTTGGACAGTATAAAAACCATTACACATATGGAATGTCCCTATAAAATGCATGAAAACCCAACGTGTGTGTGCATCCGTGTGTGTGTATGTATGTGCAGGTTCCCAGAGTGCTGGTAAATTTTGTGGGAATCTTAGAGATTGAGGATCTACGAATGATAAAGAGGGACACATTGGGCTGCAGCCTCCTGCAAGAGTAAGTCAATCAATAAATAAACAATTTAATCTAAAAATCAGTGTACATTGTCATGTTCTTATGTACACCAACAGCATTTTCATGACTGTGTGTGTGACAGGAACATTTGTCCATGTTTTCTGAAACCTCGTGAGAACTCTCCAGAAATAAATGAAATGAAGAAGGTCAACAGAGATCTGCAGGTCTGAAGCCAATAAAGTTGTCATTTCATTGATAACTGATTAGCTGAGTGGGCTTTAGATTATCTTGATCTTCAATAATAGAAGTGTTGTTTTCTGTGTCAGATGGAGACTGAAAGACTGGTGTATGGGGGACGGTATGACGGAAGACAGGACTTTGCAGTAGTGCTACAGCCCTTCTTCGAGAACTCTGCTGTTGCAATGGTCGAAGTCAGCACCCTTAAAATACCTCTCTCTCCATAGAGCCTCATGAGATCACATATAAACAATACATTCAGATATAAACTGTTTAAATATGTGTAGAAATATGTTAGGCTACTGTAATGGTTTTAGAGATTGGATTTGAACTCACACTACAACAGCTTAAACCTAGAGTTGCAGTATTAGGGCTAATGTTAAGAGATGAATATCTCTTTCTGCTTTAGGATGGCACACCAGACCTGACTTTCTTCTCTGTGGATTGTTTTCATTTCTCTGAGCGTGGACATGCAGAGATGGCAATTGCGCTCTGGAACAACATGGTAAATACACATACATACACACAATCTCACAGCAGCTTTATTGTATTTAACTGCAAATGTCCTGTGTTGTGGTTTTAGCTGGAGCCTGTGGGCAGTAAACAAAACTACAATAATTTCACATATGACCGCAGTAAGATCCACTGTCCCACAAAGGTGAGTAAATATCCAATGGAAACCACTGTCAGGACAACTTAACCCAGCATGGTCTTTCAATTAATGATCTCTCTTCATATCTTCTCCAGGAGCATCCCTTCATCTTTACACAAATAAATAGTGTCTCTGGCGCAGACTGCCCCACTGATACTATACCGGCCTGGGCAGCTGCTGTTCTGGCTGTAGGAGGCTTGATTATTGGTTGGATCATAACCTGGATCATCTTCTACTACAGAGAACGAAAGAACAGAAAGAGAAACAAAACCACAGAAATGAACGGAACTAAGTTCTAATAAGATTTATATATATATATATATATATATATATAATATATATATTATATATATATATATAGACTAAACCCACCCCTAAGCTTTCCCCTTTTTGCATTTTTTTAAATTAAAAGCATATACTGTTTATTTCATAAATATATTTTATTTATGAATGGATTTTCCAGTTGAGAACATTTTTTAATTCCAACCCTAGCTATATAAACACTCACTCACCGAATCAAAAACAAAAAATTTTTGAAAGAAGATGAAGTGTTTAGATGTCAATAAATTAATGTATTGCTGTAAGTTATTTAAATGATAAATAATTGTAATACTTGTGTAGCAAGTTGTACTTAATGTTTTTATTGAATAAAATAGTGAAATAAAAAATATTATTTGTTTAATTGTTGTTTAATTAAAGTGCAATTTGGTCAACAGTATTTTTATAATTATTTTTGGTATATTATTTTTTAAAAGATTTATAGATTATTATTTCCCTGTATTTGTTACAGAATAAGATCATTGCAACTTTCTGTATATATACATGACCAGAGGATGGCAGCTTCGCTAGTAACGCAGCGAAGCCTCTGGGATAATAAATAATATACAACAATATACAACCTTTTTATATTTAGGAGCATTTTGTTACACTACAGTAAACTGATGGCTTGCAAAAAATACAATTGACAAAATGAATTATTTTAAATGTAATTAATTTTACTCACAGAACACACTGTAATCTGAATCAAGCTTAATAAATTATTACTGATTACATATAAACTATAGCCTAAGTAAATAAATAAATGCCAAAAGTAAACGTACTCTGATAAAAAAAATTTTTTTTAAAAAATCCTCCAAGGAAGGGAAACCAGATACACAAATCGCTAAACGTTAAACAATAGAAAATACCATTACAAATTAAGTTGCTTTCAACAGGCCTTCAAAGCGATTAAATATTCACGAAAAGATCGGTGACATTGACGTAACCGCTTGTAACTAAGCGAATGACGTCATTGCTAGCGCTACCTAGCGGCCGTTGCTCGAAGCGCTGCATGCAGAACTCGGCTCTGAAGATGGCGGAGGGGGAATTAAACGTTGACAGTCTCATTTCTCGGCTTCTTGAAGGTAAGCTGTTAGGATGTGAAGGCATTTTAACGTTTATATAAACATACCCGGCAATTAGCTACTTGTAGTGATCTGTATTTCTGCTGGTGAATGGGAAATTGTGCGCGTAGAGAGGGCTATCTGCGCCCTGTTTACAAACACGGCAGTGGCCCTGGGGTTTGGACAGCCTTCATACCAACGATGGGAGTTTCAGATTAGAGCTAACCTTCCCTTTATCTAGCGAAGCAGGGACGAAAAGTGAATGCCTGTAGTAGTTTTTTTATATATATACAGCAGTAGTTAAAGACACCGAACAAATGCGAGAGAGGGCAGGACGATGCAGTGTCCGCTGCGTCGTTGACTTCAGGCGAATGTAACCGAAGTAATTCTGATTCTCCATTCGACTTTCCTCATACTGTATTCACTAAACAAGGTTACCGTGTGCTTACTCTTAATTAACGTTACAAGTGTGTTTTCTAAATCCTCCAATTAGCGTTACACTGTATTTGTTGTAATATTGCACCGAATCTTACGCATAATTGTACATTGTATGTTTACAGCGTTACGTTAGTCTCTTATGACACTGTTTTTTTCTCTTAGCAACGTTTAACTTTAATTGTTTTCAGTTTTTATATTTATATAACACGGAGTATTACACTGAATCCTCTTGATAATGAACAAATAAATATTCTCTTAATAATATTAGACTGCATACTTTTAGTAATGTTGCACTACGTTCCCTTTTATGAATTTACTTTGTTTTCTTTTTAGTAACACTGCAGTGTTACATGGAATATATAGAGTTCATTATCATTATGAAGAGGATTCAGTGTAACGTTGCTAAGGAAAATACAAAGTAATGTCATAAAGGGAATATAGCATAACCTTACTAAAATAATACAATGTAACGTTATGAAAAGAATAGTGTTTTATTATTTAGTGGGTTCGGTGTAATGTTATACTTTTAATCATGTTACACTGATATTTTATCAACGTTATGTTACAATCCCTTTGTGACATCACTTTGTATTCTCTTCAATAATGTCACACTGAATTTGTGTCGTAATAATGCACACTAAATATTCTCTCTGTAACATTACACTATATTCTCTTAGTAATGTTACACATTATTTTCTCTTACTGTAAAGTAACTTTACTCTGTGACTTTGCTAAAGTTCGCTTTATTTTCAGTATGTCAGAAGTGAATAATTAATGGATGGGATGGTAATTTTGTTCTCTGTTACAGTGTATCAGCTTCCTGCTGTAAAAAACATTTCAATCGGAACATCACATTCTACTTAACATGAATAATCTTTATAATCATTTATTATAATCTTCTGCAATCTGGTGTTTGGCCGCTTGGCTCTGTAAAGGTTCCTGTACTGTAGACTGGATTGTTGGCTTTAATAAATGCCTTTTATAAATTTACTAGCCTGTATATTAAATTTTAAAGAAATTTTGAGTAGTAGAAAGATGAATATTTCTGTCCCTCTATCCTTGGTCAATTTTGTCCATCTCAGTGACTTCTTCTTCACAAACTTTCGCTGTTCATATACTTTTGATAAAAGCAAGCGCTGTGGATTATTGCACCACCCTAATAACTGATATGGCTTTGTGCCCGTCCATCTGTCCCAACACCCTCCTGCTGACCCTCACTCAGCAATGCCATCTGTGATTCTGTGTGACCCTAACGTCCCATTAGTGTTGGGTGATATGGTCATTTTTCAAATCGTCATATCGTCAGCCCATGAGAACCGCACCTGCGTGGTTTAAAACACCAAATAGTTATGCTATGACAAGTACAGAGAGTCTCTCTCTTGCTCCACCCATGCACGATAATATCGTGTATCGTCGATCTCACGGGCTGACGATAAAAATCAATAGTAGATTTCATTTAAAGACCAACAGTTTAACACTAAATATTGGGCATAAACGAACACTTTAAATATAAAGTATTTAAAACAGGTAAGTTCATATATTTGGAGTAAAGTTAAATTGAACAGATGCATCAGTCATACAGCGCTCTGGACCGTGTGCCCCATGATGAGCCCAAAGCAACCCCAACAGAAACCAATGAGATGCATTCTAACATAACTGTGGCATAAAACTCAGTTAATGAGGGCTCATTTAAAATATTATACATATATAGGCCGTTCAGATTACTTGTTAAAGTGGAGTGAAATGCCTTATATCTGCAGACGATGTAGGCTACGTCTGTTTGTGCTTGGAGACTCCTTCACCGGCTCTAATCCTCATTTGCGTGCGTGTGTGTGAAATGCGGTGCTGAAGTGAAATAGCGAGGCAATTTCATAGCTAGGGATGCCGATCCGAACCGATCCGATCCGATACCGAAAATTCTGAGAATCTGCCAATACCGATCCAGTCCGATACCAGCAGTTTTTTTTTTTTTTTTTAATCAGTGTAGAATTTCTATACTTCTCTGTGTTGACCTGATCATCACTCTTTTGTGTTAATCACAATCTACTATAGACAACATCATTTTAATGAAAAATAACAAATGATAAAATATATAATCATATTCTATGACAAAAATACTATTATAAGTGGATAATTCAGCAGCAAAAGATACTCTAGATTCTAGAAAAATCACGGGTGCACAATAATTTTATAAAATCTAGTAAAATATTTTATTTACAAATAAAAGTGAATAAGTCTAAAATCTGGTAAAATGATACACATTGCTCTTTGTATTGTTGTAAAATACATTCATGAAAAAAAAAGTATATACATTTATATAGAAATCTAAAAGCCGTTTCTTTTAAATGTATAGAATGGAGGATGACAGACAGCCGCAGCAGAAAGAAGAGTTTATGTGAACTTGAATTTAATGACTTCAATATTAATCTCTACCTCACATGGAACTATGGAACAGCTTCAGAACTCAAATGTTTTGGTGAACAATAACACATAATAGTACACACAGACTATCGGATTTGGATCGGTTCGTCTGACCGATACCCAATCCGCAGAAAACGCCAGCATCGGAGCCGTAACCGATCCCGAGTATCGGATCGATGCATCCCTATAGATAGCCGAATTATAATAGGCCGGCAAATAAAATAATAATTATTATATTATTATTATAATTTAATACATTAATACGAGAATGAGCCTAATAATGTCTTGACTTATCGACAAAGACATCTGCAATCATCGATACACGATACACACTCCTCTCGGCACAACCCTACATCCCATTTTTCATTTCTTCACACTGCGATTCTCATGGTCTCACAGACACATCTCTGTATGTTTCTCTCATATTCCATCTGTGTCTCTCAATCACACTGCTCTCTCTGTGAAGATCAAGTGGCCTGCTGTCCCAACGGTGGTCATCTAATGGCTGCCCGTCAGGACTTGGATAAGCTTGTGGATTGCTGTAAAATGCTTTAGTGGGAAAGTGGATCAGTTTAGCCTGTCTGTGTCATTTCTTTCTTATTTATTGTTATGTAATGTGACACTAACATGATAGGAATCAGAGCACTGAATTAGTTTTACGAATTGAAGTTGATTGCCACTTTGAACAAGTTGTTTCTGGCAAGCTCATAATCTATCTTAGACTGGTCTGGACTGCGGCTTGTCAAACACACACACACACACACACACACACACACACACACACACACACACACACACACAATCAGATTTTGCTTGTGTTTAGTCATGCTGCAATAACAGGGACATTTCATCAGTTCATAGACTTATACACACATCTACACTTCAGTCTGTACAAATGGCACCATGCTTTCAATCTCGTAAAGTGCTCTTCACTTACTCACACACACACACACACACGCACACACACACACACACACTGTAGTTTGGGTTATAGCGTTCTTTTCAAAGAGCCTCCAATATTTCTGGTTTGTGTAGGATATTGTGAGGGTGGACAGCCTGAAGACTAAAATGGTTAGTGCCTATTATATAACCGTAATCATGGCTGTAAGCAAAGAGCACAACTTTTCCTTCTCTGTGACACTTATACTGTCTCTCAGCTATTCTGAGAATTTCTTAGACAAACTTCTCTGCAAAATGGTTGTCTCGACTGTGTTCGCCAAGGCGGGAACATTCCTGCAGAATTCCAGACACTCTCAAGATTCCCACTCTCTCTCATACTCACTAAGGTTGCTTTTTTTAACTCAAAAATATAGGAAAACGGTAATATTGTGAAATATTATTACAATTTAAAATAACTGTTTTCTATTTTAATGTAATTTATTCCTTTGATGACAAAGCTGAATTTTAAGCATCCATAACTTCAGTCTTCAGTGTAACATGACATTCAGAAATCATTCTAAAATGCTGATTTAATGTTCAAGAAATATTTGTTATTAATACCAATGTTGAAAAGTGTTGTTCCGTTTAATATTTTTGTGGAAAACGTCATAAATGTTTTTTTGTTTTTTTTTTCAGGATTCTTTAAATTAAAAAATAACAGCATTTATATGAAAAAGATTTTTTGTAACAATGTAAAAGTATTTGTAATTTATTGCATCCTGGCTGAAGAAAATTATTAATTTCTTAATGACCCCAAACTGTTGAATGGTAGTGTAAATCATAAGACAGTGTTCAAATAAAAGTATTATGATCAGTTAAATCAAAGTTGTGAGTTTTTTTATATATATATATATATATATATATATATTTGTTACATTAGACCCTGATTGGATAAAGGCACAGCAAGACCTTTGACTGTTGACAAAGTCCACTTTGTAGCCTGTTCTGGCCCACTTAGACAGGAAGAGACCTGTCTGATAAGCATGTGAATTTACCAATCATGGTTTTAAATGTTTATAGTGCCTATCTGAAATGGTAACTATGGTAAAAGACCAGTTTGGAAAAAAGCTAAATCAAATAATAAGCATAGATTAATTCCTAGTATTCATTCAGAAAATAAACTAAATATATAATTCTTTTCATAGATATCTATCCCACCGAGCATAACTCTGAATGTCCTCCAAAGTTTTCATGTCACAATTCAGCCTTTGGCAAATCTAGTGGCTAGTTCTTCTTCCGAAGCACTCATGCAGCTCCTTATAAATATGCCATTGTTTCCAGGCATTAAAAATCTGATCAATCAGATCAGAGCCAAACTGTGAAAGTATATTTTTGTGTGCAATATGTTAAAGTGGATAACTGTATGATAAGTGGGCCAATATGAGCATTGAGTGATTAGAAAATCCCGCATTTGGCCCAGTTATTGAGGCTGCAGTGAAGTTGTCACACTTAGGAAATGATGTTAACCAGATATTAAAAAATGTTGATGTCTACTGTTCCAGTGCGAGGATGTCGTCCAGGGAAGATCGTCCAGATGACGGAAGCAGAAGTTCGTGGACTCTGCATTAAATCTCGAGAGATCTTTCTCAGTCAGCCCATCCTGCTGGAGTTGGAGGCTCCACTTAAAATCTGTGGTAGGTTCGATACTCCCCTTTTCCAGAGGGGAGAACATCTCCACTGTTTTAATTACATTCCTTCCCCTCCATCTCGCAAGGTTTTTGAAATCAGCATGTATGTAGAGCAGGTTATAAATATGAATATAATGAGGATAGGTTTGAGGTCATTTCTCTTTTCTCTGTGGCACACCTGAGACCCCTGTGTGTGTGTGTGTGTGTGTGTGTGTGTGTGTGCATCATAGTCATTAACCTGAATTTTGCATGTTGAGATCTTTAGGCCACTCTTTTCTTTTCTTTTCTTTTCTTTTCTGAATCCTAATCTGATAAAACCCATATAACTTTATTGATTTATTATGTCAGTTTTATAACTCTCTCTGTCTCTAGGTGACATCCATGGCCAGTATACAGATTTGTTGAGGTTGTTTGAATACGGCGGGTTTCCACCGGAGGCAAACTATCTCTTTCTGGGTGATTATGTTGACCGAGGGAAACAGTCTTTGGAGACCATCTGCCTCCTACTGGCCTATAAGATCAAATACCCTGAGAATTTCTTCCTCTTGAGGGGAAACCACGAGTGCGCCTCCATCAACCGGATCTATGGCTTCTATGATGAGTGTGAGCATCTGAGCATATACATATATAAATACACCAAACGTTAACACACACCCACACAAAAAATCTGAAATCATATTGATTTCTCACCCACTGAACAAACTTTCAGATCATACTTTATTTTTATGAATATGTACGTTTTTCTGTCACAGGCAAGCGCAGGTTCAACATAAAACTCTGGAAGACGTTCACAGACTGCTTCAACTGCCTCCCAATTGCTGCCATCATAGATGAGAAGATTTTCTGTTGCCATGGAGGTGAGATCGGGTGCATGAAAGATGGATAGTTTTATAGAAGTGACTCTTGGCCTGATGAAATAGGTCAGCTGAGTCTAAAAATATGAATGCATGCTCTTTGTTACACTTTTTCTGTGTGATGACTTGTCTCTTTTATGTCTGTCTTCTAGGTCTCTCTCCTGATCTGCAGTCAATGGAACAGATACGTCGGATTATGCGACCAACTGATGTCCCAGATACAGGTGTGTAACGCATGTATTACAAAAATAAATACTTGGTTTAGGCCTCAATGTCTCAGTTGTAAAATCTGACAATTTTCTTTATTAAAATATTTCCTGCAATTAAATTGTATTTTATAATTATATTTTCTACAGTGTTATTTTAGTATTATATGTATTATAGCTTTTATTTATTAAATGAGCTTTTATTTTTAGATTTTCAGTTTGAGTTTTAGTTCTTTTATTTCCAGCTTACAGTTTATTTCAGTTTGTCACCTAGTATAACATTTCATTTACAATTAATATTGGTTGAACACTAATAAAAACATTTAGATGTAATGAAATATTATCACAGATACATATTCTCTGTCTCTCTGTCTTGCAGGGTTGCTGTGTGATTTGCTGTGGTCGGATCCAGATAAGGACGTTCAGGGATGGGGGGAGAATGATCGTGGTGTTTCATTCACTTTCGGTGCCGACGTAGTCAGCAAATTCCTCAACCGCCACGATCTGGACCTAATCTGCAGGGCACATCAGGTACTAATTCATTTTAAGCAGTCAGGATCCACTATCCATGTCATAATTTGGAATGCTTGTGGTTAAGGCTTCTATATGTAGATTGTGTTTTAGTTTATGCAGTGAGTGTGTCGTGTTTCACAGGTGGTTGAAGATGGTTATGAGTTCTTTGCAAAGCGGCAGTTGGTCACTCTGTTCTCGGCACCAAACTACTGTGGGGAGTTTGACAATGCCGGTGGAATGATGAGTGTGGATGAGTCACTCATGTGCTCTTTTCAGGTGTGTTATCATCCACATACACACACACATACACACATGCATTGCTCTCACAATGTATTCACACACTCTCTTTTCTCTCTCAGATCCTGAAGCCATCAGAAAAGAAGGCAAAGTATCAGTACAGCGGGGTCAACTCAGGGCGACCTGTGACCCCGCCCCGTACGGCCCAAGCCCCCAAGAAGAGGTGAGCGGCTCGCCACATAGAACCTCACCCTCCATCCCCCCACCTTCAGCAAACTAGCCCTATCTGGGGCAGCTTTACCTTCCCAAATTCCCTCCGAAATCTCTCTACTCGCCCTGCCAAACTTCTTTCTCTTTTCTTAAAATTTGTGTACAGAAATTTTGCTGTGACCAGTGGGATTCTCTTTTCTTTTGCTCTGCTTGTTTGTTTATTGGTATTTTAATAACATGAATAATAATACTTCTTTGGGAAGAGATGCTCTACAAAAAACCCAGAGCAAAACACACACTCATTCTCTCACATGAAGATCTCAGTAGTGTCCTGATATATAAGCATTTTATTAAACTTTACTTCAGTATTCTTTGATTATTGAACATTAATGTTGATTCTTAAAGAAAGAGTGACGATTGTAAGTATTTGAAGGTTGTTGTGTATTTCGCTACACGCTGAAGTTTCAAGACCAGAGGCTTTAACACGCACACAAACTCACACTTAACTCTGTCGATGTGCTTGATCACAGGTCAGCAGATATTTTACATGAATACGGACACAATCCATTGTCGATAAACTAGTTTAATGTGGACAAAGCTAGAAAAGGGATTTTAACTCAGATACCGTGACACACACACATTTTCATAGCTGCATTTACAAACAGCATTGCATGGTCTGTTTTCTTAATACCTCTGGGATTTACAGTGAAACTCTATAGACTTCTGTTTAATGTGCTGTTTTTATGTCTTACGATAGTAATAATTCAGGAGAAAAGTGTCGCGGCATAACACTTAAGACTTGCATGACCCTTGTACATGTCAGTAATAACCTGTCTGAAAATGTAGTCCACCAGCCATTTTTTTCATTGGATAACGAGAACTGACAAAAAAATAGAGCCTCCAAGTGTATGTTCAATATTAAAGAAGTGTACTTGTTTGAAGTTCCCCAACATCATTTAGAAGGTTAAAACTGATTCTATTGGATTTGTTTAAGAGCTTATTACCTAAAAGAGTAGCACATGTGACTAAACAATGCCTTTCTGTGAGGGTTGCATTTCCTCATATTCCTGATATTCACCTGTCAGAATTCATTCTTGTTTTAATGTTTTTATTTGTGTGTTGCTGTTTACTTCTTCTCCTTAATTTATTTCCAGATGTTGGGAAAGCTATCAAAGTGTTCTAAAAGCAGTTCATGAGTTTTGTATAAGTGGGCTTCAAACTTAATAAATGGAAGAAAACTCTCTTTGCCTCCTCTGTGTCCGTGTCCCTTAGCAACCGTATAAATACCAGGCTAATTAAAGTGGCGGAGACCATAGTTCTGGATGCTATTCAGCAGAATTATTCCAAGTGTTTCATTAAAATAAGCAGCTCTGTAACTCGCCAGTGCTGGAAAATGTGCACGAGGACAATCTGTGGTCTGTTGTCATGGCTACTCCAGCCATGCAGGGTCAGGCTCTATTTCAATGCAGCCAAAAGCAGACAATGAGCTACAATTGTGTTCAGTTAATTGAAGCAGTTATATAGGATTGATTTGTCTTTATTATCCCCTTTTTATTTATCAAAATTTGTCACATCTGGTCCATTTTTCTTTCTCCAATCAATTTTAAATGTGACTGTACCTTTATGGACAGAGCTTACATTCTGATTCAAAATTCCTGTTTAATAGAATTGCCCAGCTCAAGTTGGGCTTTGGTGTATATAATCAATAGTGTTTGATCATAAGGTTATGACCTTGTTCCCTCTGAGCAGCCATCAGTGTGCGGCGTCTTCACCACTTTAGCCCTTACAGAAGCTGTAATCCAGTTCCAGGCTGTGTTCACTGCCCTCCTGAGTGGCCCGTCAAACAGGCAGCCACACAGAAGGAGGCAGGGCAGGACTACGTGCAGTTCCGCCAGGAGCCAGACAAACAGCAGGAAGAGGCCGGCTGTCAGCAGCTGGAGTGTGACAGTATCTGCACAGATCTCACTCAGCCAACAACCCAGCTTGCTGTTTCTCAGCAACTGAACCAGCCTGCAGTCTCTGACCGTGTTCTGCGAGGTGAAGGGGACTGATAAGTGACAGGCAGGCCCAGTCTGCACCGCTTCTAATGTGTGTTTCTTTATTACCTGTTGGTCTTGAGTTGAAAGCTGAGATCTGTTAGATGTCTTCATGCAGACCTCATTGCCTCCTGGTGAAATTCTTCTCTTAGCACAATCTGTTCTTAAGCGAAATCTCTTCTCCATGATCAGACTTCTTGTCTAGAACATTTTATTTCATTAGTAAATCTATTTACAGCTGTGTTCTTATAAAGTTAAGCACTAATACACATGAATGCTTCTGGTGCTAGAATCTTATTTTTGCTTTAACTCTTGGGTAAGCAAGTGAACAATAAAATCACTGGCAAACATTCAGACAATAGTATTTCAACTGTTCTCGGGATAATTTATTTATATACCTTTACCTTTACATCTGCCTTTTACATTTGGTTGTTTTTATTATTTCATTGTTTAATGTCAGGTTCCATAATCCATATACTGTGACAACATGGTCCTCTGTGTTAATGTATTTGTCTATAAAGAAAATAAATAAAATGTGACAACTAGCCCTGTAACCATTTCATAAAATATATTCTCTTAAAGTAATCTTTAATTTTAAAGTGTCACCAACAGATCATAACATTCATATATTACAACATAAACACATAACTAAAAAATATATTACTTTGTTTTATTTATTTTTTTACAGTCAAACCAAAATTTATTCTGACATCTTTAACATTTCACAGTTTATTCTTTATAGTTTAGAAAATGGTAATAAAATATGACAAGAACTCAGAGTTAAACTGTGTCAGAACAAATTCATCTTGATAAAAAAAAGACAAATAAACATGGTCAGGTCCCAATTTTATTAAATTTTTTAGTTCACTGTATGAAGAATGTTTTGGTATAATATGTGACAGTTTACCTTATTTTGCTATCCTCACATACATAAATGAACTATAGTGTCTTGCACCCACTAGTTAAAACAAAAACATCAAAAATTATATCTGGTGTCTGAATACATTTTGGTTCGACTGTATGTGTGTGTGTGTGTGTGTGTGTGTGTGTGTGTGTGTGTATATATATAATATATATATATATATATATATATAATATATATATATATATATAAAAAACACACACTGTATGTATGTATATATATATATATATATATCCTGTGTGTATATAATATATATATATATATATATATATATATGTGTAAAAGTGCTCAAATAATCAGCATACCTGAACAAAAGGATCTGTTGTCTTTACCTCTTAAAGAATTTGCTGTCTGAATCAGGAAAGAAACAGTTTTTAACAGTTTAAATGAAAACATTCTACACTGAATCTCTACACTGACACTCTTCAATTATTATATTATATTATATTATATTATATTATATTAGATTAGATTAGATTAGATTAGATTAGATTAGATTACTTATAAAATTATATTATAAAACACATTTAATAGCATTGAAAAGTGCGTGTCCTCCAGGTCAGCAGGGGGCAACAGCGCGATTAGCTTGTCTATAGCGGATGTGTATGTGTCATGTCAAACTCACAGCACAATAACACACTAACAGCTCAGCTGGATATTCTGACCCGCTCGGGTCCAAAAAAACACTCAACACCTTCACAAACTTCACTGACAGGCTCATAAACACACTAAGAGGCGGTTCGCGCACCGGGCGTAGGGTTTATGTGGTAGAATCCGCAGGTTTTGGGTCCGGTTCCGCCCGAAACATGTCCTGCTGTCTGCTGGATTTCGGCCGGGTCCAGGAGCTCAGACAGGTGCGAGACTTTCTCTTCCCCAAGCACAACAACGCCGGGCCCGAGGAAGAGAAAACACGAGCAGGTACTGCTGGAGTTTTTATGTCTGTGTATGTAAAGTCCAGTTTAATGCTGGTTCTCCTGTATTGTGTCAGTTCGGGTGTGTGGGTTTCGCCCTGGATGGTTGGTTTTTGATAGGAAAAAGCAGAATAACACAGTCATGACCAGACCTGGAAGGGCTGTGTGTGTTGGGTTTTGTTTTGCATACATTACGGAAACTACAGTGTCCCCACAGCGATAATAAAACGACAGTGATTAACTTACTAAATAATGTTTTAATTAAAATACATAAATGCAGAACGATTTGCATGAGGCTTAGATGTAAGACTTAAAGGATATAAAATATACTGTTTTATATTGAGCTAATAATAAACAAATTGCATGTGTTTTTGAAGAAAAGGAAACATTTGTAAAAAGTGAATCGTATGATTGTGATGCAGAATAACTTATTCACTCCCTGCAGAGAAAGAGAGAGGGAGATGTAGGGAGGAAGGGAGGTGTATTTGCCCTTGGTGAATGAGTCATCCTGCAGAAAGGTCCTGAAACACATGACTGCGTTAGAGACGGTGAATGAGTGAGCGAAAGACGAAGAGAAAATAAACAGGAAAGGGTATATTAAGAGGTTGTAAGTAAGGTAAATCTTGCATTCATGATTTTGTCATGCGGATGGCAGGTGATTTTTGTCAAAACACTTGACCATAGAGATGTAAGTGAGAAATGAGCATGCAGGGGATGAAGAAGAGAAAGTGTGTATGAACTCTCACAGAGGTTGAAGGACACCAGATCAAGCCGACTGACTGTTTAATGCGAATAGATTCATTCTTGCTGACCACATTATTTACAGCACATCCTTTTCTCTTTCTCTAGAGAATGAGTTAACGTGGGATGACTCCGACTGGGGCTCTTGGGAAAATCCGGATGGTAAAGAGGATGGAGCTCAGGTTTGTATTTAAAGATTGGTACACCAAAAAATGAAAATTAATGTCATTATTTACTCAACGAAATGTCATTCTAAACTTGTATGTTATTATTTTTCTGTGGAAGACACAAGTTGAAATTTTAAAGAATCGATGCACCCATCTTTTCCATACAAAAACTGTTCATAATAACCACAAAATAACATAAATCGGGAAGAACAAAAGAAGGAAAGAAGAAAAGCACCAGGCCCAGATGGCGTTACACCAGCCTGTCTGAAAACCTGTGCTGACCAGCTGGCCCCCATCTTTTCACAGATCTTCAACAGATCTCTGGAGTTGTGTGAAGTGCCCTCCTGCTTCAAACGCTCCACCATTACCCCCGTTCCAAAGAAATCCAAGATAACAGGACTTAAATACCAGAACAGTCAGGCACAAGAACAGTTTCTTCCCTCAGGCAATCTACCTCATGAACAGTTAAATGTTCCCCACTTATGCAATAAAATGTGCAATATCCTTATATTTATTTGTTACCCCTCCATCCTAGTACATCTCTGCATCTTACTATATTCTATTCCATTATTATCTATAGAACAACTGTTCATATAATTTTTTTATTTTTTTTTATTTTGTAATATTTGTACTTTTGTTTTCTTCTTTTTTTTTGTCTGTGTGTGTTGTTGTCTCTGTGTACTGGAAGCTTATGTGACTAAAACAAATTCCTTGTATGCGCAAGCATACTTGGCAATAAAGCTCTTTCTGATTCTGAATCTGATTCTAAATGCACAATAAAAACAAATTTTTTGCTCTGACTTCTGCATGTTCTTCTCTTAGGCTGAGGAGGAGGAGGAGCAACAGAGTGCCCCCTGGCTACAGGACTGTGTGCTGTCTCTCTCACCCTGCTCAGATCTGCTGGTCATCGCTCGAGAGCATAAAGCCACATTTCTCTCTGGTACACACACACACATACACACAGTAGTAATTAGTCTCTTCTTTATTAGTGATTGGTTATTGATTGGCATAACTCGTATGTGAATTGATTGATTGGCAGCTAAGTGGCGGACAGAGGAGAGTGGGCAGGAGGAAATGACCCTCACTGTGACCTGGAGTGGAACGCTGAGCGCTGACGAGGGGTGAGAGACTCAAGAGGAGAGGGGAGGGTCAGGATTGGATGGTTTCATGGGAAATATTTTGAAGGGATTTAATCCCTGAAAGAAGAAAGAATGAGCAATATTATGTGTAATAATGAGTTTGTAAATGTTTTAAAAAAAAACATGTCTATTATAAGGAGGACTGTAAAAAGCAAGAGAAGATAAGATGCAGGAGAACAAAAATTAAAAAATAAAGAGTGTTAAAATGTTTTTTTGTTGCTGTTCACTGGTTTTCAATTTTTTTTGTCTTTTCTTTCCACAGGGAGTGTATCTGTAGTGTTATCTGTATTCCACTGTCCAGCCAGAAGAGGTAAGAACATCACACGCACATACACGCTCCTGTATACAGTGATAGTAAAGCCTTTTATTTTGTTTCTAAATTAAATTGTAGCAAAATAATTGCTTCTTTCTGCTCATCTAAGAATCCTAAAAAAATGTACCACACTTTCCACAAAAATATTAAGCAGTACAACTGTTTTCCAAAACGAAAATAATGAGAAATTTTTCCTGAGCACCAAATCTGCATATTAAAATGATTTCTGAAGGATCATGTGACACTGAAGACTGGAGTAATGGCTTAAAATAGAAAACAGTTGTTTCTTTTATAATAATATTTCACAATATTACTATTTTTTGCTGTATTTTGGATAAAATAAATGCAGACTTGGTGAGCATAAGAGACTTATTTCCGAAACATTAAAAAAATTGTACCAACCTCAAATGGTAATGTCTGTGCTCGTAATGTGTTTATGTGTTTAGGAGTTCTACTGGCCGCCCTGATTGGACCTGTGTTGTGGTTGGATTCAGCTCAGGTTATGTCCGTTTCTACACAGAGGTAGCGTGACGTTTTCTGACCTATGAACTCACCAGCTGAATTCAGACTCTAATGCATTGATATGTTTAATAAAAGGTCATATTAAACAAAAAAATAAAAACAAAAACAAAATCAGCAGAGCAAACAATCAACTGTCTCAACCAACAAATTACACATAAAAGTGTGTGTGTGTGTGTGTGTGTGTGTAGAGTGGTGTTCTTCTGTTGGCCCAATTGTTGCATGAAGATCCTGTGCTGCAACTGAAGTGTCGCACCTATGAGATTCCACGTCACCCTGGAGTAACAGAACAGGTACAGATACCCCTTACGCTGACTTGATGTATTCAGTTCTGCATAAAGCATGTGTTAAGCAATTGTTAGCAAGATTAAACATGACATCTTATCTTAAACAGTGGACCAAACTCAGTCTGCCTACTCTGATGACGTTCTGATCAGATGTTGAAATGTCTGTTTCTCTATCAGCATGAGGAGCTCAGTATTTTGTACCCAGCAGCCCTTGTCACCATTGATGGCTTTAGTCTCTTCCAGTCTTTACGTGCCTGCCGAAACCAGGTTGCCAGAGGTAGGAGAGAGAGACGTTGACCAGGTTATCATGTGACCAGTAGTCCCTGACCTACTTTTTAATTTAGTATCATGTTATTTGTTTTCACCTGTTTTATTCCCTGCATCTGTTTCTTTACCTTTCAGCTGCAGCAGCAGGAAGTGATGTCATCCAGCCTCCACCACTGGCCTATAAGAAGTGGGGCCTGCAAGACATGGACAAAATTACAGACCATTCCAGCATAGGTAAAAGAGTTCTTAACTCTTACGGTTTCTTTTTTATCCTTCAGAAATAATTCTAATATGCGGATTTGGTGCTCACTTTTTATTATTATCAGTGTTAAAACTGCAGTGCTGCTCCATATTTTTTGTGGATTCTTTAATAAATAGAAAGTTCAAAAGGACAACATTTATTGGAAATATTATAAATGTTTTTTTTTTTCGTCACATTTAATCAGTTGAAAGCATCATTGCTTATTAATTGCTTTCAAAAAACGAATTACTGATGCTAAACTTTTGAATTGCAGTGTAAGGTAATGTTTTTCTCTTTCAGGTATTACTACTCTCAGTGTGTTCGATCAGATGAAAAATGCATCTATGCTTGGAGGATTTCATGCTTCGGTTAAAGGAAGCCCTCCTGCTATGAGTCAGTATATCACAGTGGGAGGTGGACCCTACACTGGGTTCTACTATGCTATAGAGGTACAAACACACATCTTTTTCTAGGTGTTGCTGGTGTTTGTGGCTTGTTTGTAGCTGTTCTTGTTGATTATGGCCATTTTTCCTCTATCTCATCTCAGGGTAGTTCTCAGCCTCTTCTCTCCCATGTGGCTCTGGCTGTGGCCAGCAAACTCACATCAGCTCTGTTCAGTGCTGCCAGGTCTGTGTGTCTGGGTTATTTTAAGTCTTGGCTCTTATTAGCACTGACCTGTCATGTTCAGTCTCACTCCATGTTTACTCATTATTGGTCTCAGTCTTTCTCTCTTATCTTCCTCCTTAGTGGCTGGTTGGGATGGAAGAGTAAAAATGAAGAGGAGTCAGTGCAGAAACAGAAGCCAAAAGTGGAGCCGGCCACAGGCCTTCCTGTTAGGTAACTTATGTACAGTAAAACTACCTCCCACCATGCACATAACTGCCTTTTATCTTCTTGTAATCATATACACACAATAAAAAAAAAAAACTCATTTAAGAGCACAATTTCATTTTTTGGCTTTCTTCAGGTTTGGTCTTCCAGATTCTCGTCGGCATGGTGAATCTATCTGTCTCTCTCCATGTAACACTATGGCTGGAGTCACAGATGACTTTGGCAGAGTTACGCTGCTGGATGTGGCAAGAGGCATCGCTATCAGGATGTGGAAGGGTGAGCAGTGTAGCACGACTAATGTAGTCCGATTTGAGAACAGGCGTCTTATGACCCTGTTTCTATTAAATCGCACAAAACAACACGTGACTCACAGGATTTGAATCAGTGTGATGAATGCTCCACTTAACAACTGCACACAAAGCATCACAGCTGCTACTTAAATCAGTATCATTACCGACGGACAATCTGTCAATCTGGACAGTTTGTGTTGAAAAGTTATTCATTTACATTTTTTAAAAATCTTTTTAAACATTAAAAAGTATCATGGTTTCATTATAAGCAGCAAAATTTCCTTATAATAAATGTTTCTTGAATTATTTCTGAAAGATCATGTGACACTGAAGACTGGTGTAATGGGTTCTAAAAATTTGCCTTTATTTATTATAATGGAAAATAGTCATTTTAAATTGTAATAATATTTCAGTATTATTACAATAATATTGCCTTGCTGAGCATGAGACTTCATTCAAAAATATTAAAAAAGAACATTTGCCTCCAAATTTTGAACAGTAGTGTATATAAACAATTATGTTTTTACATAATATCTGTATTATGTCCATGCAGGCTATCGTGATGCTCAGCTCGGATGGGTTCAGGTGTCAGAAGCTCGTGGGGAGAGAGATCTAGCCACATCTCCTTCTATGCCCCGCCGGCATGCCCAATTTCTGGTGATTTATGCCCCACGTAGGGGCATTTTAGAGGTGTGGGGAACTCAACATGGGCCACGAGTAGGGGCTTTTACAGTGGGCAAACACTGCAGGTACATACTCGCACACAAAAACTAAAAAACACACTCCTGATTGCTGCCACCTAAAAAAAAAATGCATATTCATTCAGGTTTCTCTCTTTCAGGTTGCTGTATGCAGGTCACAGGTTAATGGGTGTGAACAGTGTAACCAGTCAGGGCTGGCAAATCCACACACAACAAGTGTGTCTGTTTGACCCAGTTAATGGAGCCCTGAGAGCCGTCACCATACCATTCCACCTGGCACTCAGGTACACAATCATACATAAATATTCATGAAGGTGTGCACATTAATATTCACAAACACGCATACAATGCAGGTTAGTGCAAATGTGTCTGTTCTGTGTTGGTCAGTGATAAAAAGAGCGAGCGCGCTAAAGACATGCACCTGCTGAGGAGACTCACCACTCTTCTGAGGAGCAGGGAGGTGGAGCCAGGTCAGACCTACCTCATTAATATTCATGATAGGACATGCATATACATGAAACACCTCAAGTTGTCATCCATAACATTTTTAAAGAACCACTTCTCAGTGTTGTCTTTTAGTTCTGTTGCACAGATGTGTTCACATGTTTGAGTTGACCTGTAAACTTTGATTGACAGCTCTGCTTGAGAGTGAAGCACAAAGTGTGTTACTGGACATTAAACATCCAGCTATTAAGAAACAGGTTTGTAAGACAGACATATACAAACATAAATATGTTATACAGTATATGATAACAAATTCTTTAATAAAATATCTGATTGATTGACAGGCTCTAGAGTCACTTCTGTCCAATAAGAATGCACCAGTGTCCTGTTTGACCAATGTTACTCGTGCATTATTGGCTAGCCTGAAAGAACAAGGTAACACCCTCAGTCCTCACTGGGCATTGTGTATTTTTTCATATTTAAACACTTATGTCAATGTTTAATCTGTTTTTCATGTGTGTTTGTATTAGATCCTGAAGCAGTGGACGAGTCGTTGCTTCATTTTCCTCCCAACCAAAACAAACCCATCCATACACACACAGACGTTCAATTACTGCACACACCAGATATATCACCCACTGAGCCAGAACATGTGAGTAATCCAAAAACTATCTAGTTGACCTAAACTTATATATCATCTTCACACTAGGACTTGAACTAAAGGCTTCTCCTTTCCATACAGCCATCATTTTCTGGCATTGAGGAGGATCTTGCTCGTGTCGGCCCAGTACTGCAGCGATACACAGAGATGAACTCTCGGCCCTGCGTCTCATTTGCTCAAGACTCAAGTGGGCCACTGCCAGTCAGAACATTTCTGTCTCAATTGGAGTGGGTGAATGGAGAGCTCAGAGTGATTAAACAACCTGATACCGATTGGACCCAACTGGGTAAAACTGATTTATTTCATTGTGCATTATTTGTATGCTTTTTAGCAAATCTTTAGCAAACCTCAAAATGATTACACATTTTTCATGTTGTATGTTATGATGTTGTGCACTCATTTGTAGCATTTCAAATTTTAGTAGTTAATGTTTTAGCTTTAATTTATTTAGACAAAATAGTGTAGAATTTTCTGTACTATCAGTTAAAACACTTAACAATATAATAATCAGCAATATTAGCAGGGCTTAAATTTCTCCGGCACCGTGCCGGATCTCCGGCGTGCGGTGTTTGGCTGTGGGAAATAAAAGTCGTCCTACATTTAAAAACACTTGTTGATATCACGTTCAAGTTCATTAACACGAAAAGGAACACCGCTTTCACTCTCAGTCAGATTAACATTACTAACCAATCAGAAGTTTTTGCTCTTATTAACACGAGACAAGCATTAACTGATAAGTGGAAAAGAAGCCTGGGTCTCGAATGCGATACACTGAAAAAGCTGCGAGGCGCAATGGTCAAAGATTTCCATCTAGCGTCATATTTACATAGAAAAGCTATTAAAAAAGCAGCGGAGCTTTGTAAACAGCTCAGAGTAATCATATGATCTAATAACGATATGATTGCCAGAATGAATTTACCAGGATTTTTGAAACTTTTATGTTCATACATGATCTCTTAACGGTAATTTACCAGTAAAGAGTCAAGACTGTATGTGTGAAAGGGGCTAAACTCTTCCTCTGCATATGCGGTGAGTTTGGGTTGCTTAACGTTCATCTGGGAAAACTCACTTGATTTGTAACGTAAATCATTTAAACCTATGCCAACACAGGAGAATACGTCAACATATTTCTAAATATGCGATTTATTGTACATCGCGATTTCAAAATAAAAGTTTCTGACTTTGCATATGGCCAAATATTAAAATTAAATGGATTTAAACTTCATTGAATCACATGTAACGTCACCAGGCCGTTGGCGCCCTCTGCAGGTATTTGTTATAATATTGGCATATTACATTGTGAATTTAACAGTGTTGTTCAGTAAAACCATGTACTTGGTTTTGATACTTTATTTGAGGCCAATTATTATTGCCTCATTGTTACTTTATATATAAATAGTCATATTAAAGCCTGTTTTTGCACTTAGTTCTATTTGTATTACTAAAAAATAACCAGATTACTCACTTGTCAAAATAATCAGTAGATTACTTGATTAGCAAAATAATCATTAGTTAAGCACTGGATTAGTTAAAACATTTCAAAATACAACTGCATTGTTTTACTTACATTGTTTTGTGGTTAAAAGACAAATATTTTGTCATTTGAAAACTTCTTAAAGTATTATAACATTTTCTTGTTCTAGTGAAGCAAGTATCTGCATCAAGCTCATAATTTTCCAAGTGTATGATATAGATTTTATTCTTCAGGTCAATCATTTAATCATAAAAAAAAAAAAAAATCAGTTTGAATAAGGAAAGCGATAACTTTGCCATAGTATCCTTTCGAATCTTAAAGTTGCCACAGTCATTGCATTCTTTGCATGTGCTGCACTTTATTGTACCATTTTGTTTTATTAGTTAATTTATTATAATTTGAAAGATAATAACAATATTGTTTGATAAGTGAGATCTGATTTTAGTCCTTGAAAACCTAAAAAGTAGTGCAAGTCCTTGAAAGTCCTGGAATTTTATTTTGCAGTTTCTGTACAAACCGTTTAAGTTACCAGTTCTTGGACAATTTTTGTTAATTTAACTGAACTGTAGTTTTCTGTAGTAAACTGTCCTTGTATATTTCCTATTTTATATTAATTTCCTAGTATTTAATTTACCATTATTTCTTTTGAACAAAACAATTTCAGAAATGTCATGTTTTAGATTGTAGGTCATCTTGTACCCTGTCAAGGACAAAGCTAACCAGCAAAACTTGATATCAAAAGCATCCTAAATGTTTCATGTGTTTGCACTATATTGTAGTGAGTAAACTTTCTTGATATTGCTGTTTCAAATATCCCACCATAATCTGTAGTCTGAGCAATGGCAGATACGTTACTAGTTAGTTTCAAGGAAAATCATTTTCTTTTTTTGTTTGCCAAACAACCCTGTGTATGTGTCCGACCCTGCAACCCCCAGAAAAAAGTTCAGGCTCACAATTATTTTTTTTTGCTTTAACCCCTGTATTAGTATTGATGCATAACAAATGTGATTTTTGTATGCATTTCAGGTAGTTTTTTGTTCTGGGGTTGTCTGTCTGGTCAGAGTCCTTTACAAAGAGTTTGTGAGACTCTGCAGGAAAGTGGCATCAGTCCTCAGCAGCTGCTGGTAAGTGATATAAAGAGAAAAACAGAAGGGGTTGATGGGGAATGGTAAGAATAGAACATGATTTGCTTAAATATAATTTCTGCTTTTTTTATGTCTGTCTGGCAGTCTTTGCTCTTGTCAGGTTGGCTGAACAAAGAGAAGGATGTACTGAAGTACCCAGATGCCGTCTCACACCTGGGCACGCTGCTGTCCACCCTCAGCTCCATGAAAGGTCTTTAGCATAATCTGTGAGAGAGATCAACCTGTTTATTTTTATCCAGTATAATACATTTTTAAATGTGCACATATGGATATCAGGAGCGGTGGATGAGTCATGGGACGGCCAGTCTGTCTCGCCCTGGTGGCAGCAGGTGCGCACCGCTTGTGTTCAGTCTGAGAGCACCGCCGCCGCACTACTGGCGGCTCTAGTCGCTCATCGTGTAGCCAAGAATTCCATTACCAGGCTGGCAGAGAGCAAGGTGTGTGTTTGGGGGGTGTTTTTTTTTCTATATCTGAAGAGATAATAGAGTGCAGTATGTGTGTAACACTTTCTCATTCTCTCTCTCTCTCTCAATCTGTACAGTTTCAGGAGGAGTGGGAATGTGTTTCTATGGAGCTGGAGCAATGGGTGGTGTGTATAAAGCAGTTGGAGGATGTTCTTGCTCTGCAAACACTGCTCTGCCTGCCATCTCCTCAGGGCTCTACAGGTGGCGCTGTTACACGCTGCTCGGTCAAAACGCTATTAGAGAGTGGCAGAGGTACATAAACACACAATAAACTACTGTTCCAAAGGTTTGGGTCAGTAAGAAAAAAATTAAATTCTTTTCTTTTTATAATTATATTAATTAATACTTTTATTTAGCAAAGATGCATTAAATTGATCAGAAGTTTATATTTATCAAAAAAATCACTATTATTAAGAAGAATGGAAGAATGGCTGCTGAAAATTCAGCTTTGCCATCACAGGAATAAATTACATTTAGAAATATATTAGTATATTAGTTATTTAAAATTGTAATAAAATTTTACAGTATTACAGTTTTTCTGAATTTTTGATTAAATAAAGCAGCCTTGGTAAGCATAAGAAACTTCTTTCAAAAACATGTAATATATCTTATTGACCCAAAACTTTTGAACAATTGTGTATACGTCGGCTGACAGTAACAATAAGATTTCAAATATCTGCTTTCATACAAGCTAAGATAAAATGATATGAATTAAAATGTTTTCTTATTTGATTTTTTTGTCTTTTAGGTGGTGTAGCAGACTATGTTTCTAAATTGATCTTCAGACAGGGTATGTCTCCAGATGTCCTGAGGGATATTCTACAACGGAGGGGAGAGAATGAGCCCGTGGAACAGCAATTACAGCAAGGCAAGGAGGAGAAACTGGAGGGTAATCACGTTACTTAGATATTAGATCGTTTAAAAATTTTCCATGGTGTTTTCCATTTATAATAGTTCTTTAAGCTATGTGTGTGTTCTGTGCTTGACTGAAGCATCTGTGTGTGCGTTTTTGTTGTCTTAGAGCTGCTGGAGTGTGTGTGTCAGCGGTTCCCAAATTCTCTGTCTCCTGATGTGCTGTTTGCTCACTGTAGCTGGGAAAACGTGGTCCAGTGGAACAAAGACCCCGAGGTAAAGACTATAAACAATCACAAAGCTGTCTTATTAGAGTTGGTAACTAAAAACTAGTTCTTGTTTAGAAATTACCCGAAAAATACCGGAACCAAATTAGTTTTGTTTTTGTTCATTGTTCGTTTGCATTTATTTATTTCTAAGTACTTGAACGTAAAAGTAAAGGAGTATTGAAGGAACTGGAATTCCTTGCAATTTGCTACTGGAGAAATATCAACCAGTCATCTCTCCCTTTCTCTTCAGGTGGGGCAGTACTTAGAGTGGTCAGTGGAGTTTTTAAAGATGATATCCAATCCTCACATTCAGTTTGGTAAGAGATATATGGCGTATATTGATTAGATGAAAGCTGATTTGTGTTGGGAGATCAATGGATAGGAAGTTGCCACAGCATATTTCTTCTATGCTCTTCTATCAGGTGTCTCTGCTATGATGTGGCAGACCTTCATAGTGAAGCGGTTTTCAGCTGCTGCCTTCCTAATGGAAAAGGTTTGCATTTCTGTGTACTCTGGCTCTTCCTCTTTGTGTGCTGTTTAAGATTTAAGAATTGACTGTGCATGTGTTGATGTAGGTGGGAAAGGCACCTAAAGACCGACTGTGCAGACGGGTAAGAGAAGTCACAAAGCATAAATTAATTTCAGATCTGTTTCATTTGAATTAACATCTGTGTGTGTTTGTGTGTGTGTGTGTGTGTGTATTTAGGATGTAGGAATGGGAGACGCAGCTATGAGGAGTTTCCTGGGCTCCAGTGTGCAGTTACTGCAAGCCCTGATGGAGGTCTCATATTCCTCTGTTCTTCCTTCCTTTCCTTTTTTCTCCAGAGTAAGGACTGATTAAACAGTGGATGCATGGGCGGAAGCATGTCTTAAGTTACTGTGGATTTTACAATGATGATGATGGGCAATGAATGGGTTGAAATAAAATGAGACGTATATTCTAATCTTCTTTTCTCTCTCAGGCGGATTCAGCGGTGGAGGAAGTGTCTGCTCCAGATGTGTGCGTAGAGGAAGTGTGGGGTGGTGCTGAGGGTCCAGTGTCTATAGTGGAGTTGGCTCTGGATCAGAGGTCTGTTCACTATCCTCTCGTTCAGCATCATTGTGTGTTAGCGTCACTGCTGCACGCCGCCATGACCTTCTCTCTGCGCCTGAAACCACTCAGCCTGTTTGACAGCAAGGTAAAAGCACACAATTCTGCATTTATACATGTACACCTCAATAAAATTTTGAAATTTGATGTTTGATGCCTTAAAAAAAGTAATGGTGAAGTGATTGTGTGTGAGACACAGGTTCAACTCAACATGTACTGACCTAATTCTACTTCTACATTTCTTCAAATTCAAGAAGCCATTTTACTCGAATATACATCACTATAAGGAAGAAAAGGTTATTGAAATTTCTGTTTTATGATGACTTATTCATGTTGTCTTTTTCTGTCACCTACAGGGTAAGAATGCATTTTTTAGAGATTTGTCATCTATCCAGTTGCTGCCCAGTGGAGACATGGACCACAGTCTGGTGGCTGTGAGACAAGAGGTGAGTCACAATGCCACTCTCAGCATGGGAGGGAGAACTGCAGTCATCAAGATCCATGCAAAATTGCTTTTTATTCCAAATATTTTATAGTTACATGCATCTTGTACAGTGACACTGAAGTGTAGACCAAAAGATTCTTGAATAACAGATCATAAGATGTTTATAGCTTGCCTCTGAAACCAGTGTTGATGTATTACTCTCTTGTGTGTGTGTGTGTGTGTGTGTGTGTGTAGTTTCTGATGAACGTGTTAACAGGCTGGGTGAAGGTTCTAGCTGAATCTGAGGAGAACGGTGTCAAACACAGCAGCACTGAAGACATGTGGCCGTCTGTGTGTATGGAGCTCTCGTCTATACTGCAGGTCAATACTGACATCCTGCGCAGACACCTCGTCTGTGAGCTCTACAACCAGGGCCTGGACCTGCGGGCAGAGGAGGTAAACCTCCTGAGCATATATACAAGAGTGAAATATAGAGATGCTAATGAGCTTTCTGTTTGCTTTTCCTTTTTTTAACCCTTTATTTTGGTTTTATTTTTGTATTTTTTTTTCTCTTTTGTTCTATTTTTTTTTTTGTATATATATTTTTTTCTCTTTTCATTTTGTAATTTTTATTTTATTTCTCTTTCCTTGTAATTTATTGCTTAATTTTCCTTTCTTTATTTTTTCCTTTTTCCATTTTTTTTCCTTAGTATGCATTTTGTCTTTCTACTTTTCTCATTTTTCTTTTTGTAATTTTCTTATTTTATATGTATTTTTTATACATATACTTTTTTTCCTCTTTTAGTATATATCTTTTTTCTTTCTTTTTTTCTTATTTTTAACTTTCTCTTTGTACTTTTTCTTTTTATTGTTATCTCACAGGTGATGATGGAGGTGCAGGACAAAGATGTTTTAGGCTCTCAGCTGCTGGTGTTGACTGGTCAGAGACTCGCTTTCTCTTTGCTCCACTCCCAGTCACAGACCAAACCCAACATGGAGCTGTTGGCCCGTCTGCCGCCCACCCTCTGCACCTGGCTGAAGGCTATGGTGAGATCACACAGACTGCACAGTTCTCAAATCTCTTACCATCTTACACTCATCTGTGTCATGGTTTGTGTGTTGCTAGGACCCCAGTGAGCTGCGCTGTCCCTCAGTCCCTCTGTCTCAGAGCAGTCGACTGATCAATAAAGTCATCGAGATGCTCCCCGAAAACCATGGCCAGTACAGCCTTGCCCTCCACCTGCTGGAGGCTGTGGACTCTTTACATGAAGAGCCCTGATATAAAGAAATGCACAGGAAGAGAGAATGAGAATCATGTTTTTTAAATATTCTAGACTTTAAATGTTTCCAAGAAGCCTGAGACCTGGAAACCCACCCAGTCAGCAGCATAAATAAACACATCTTCATCAGTAATCTGCTTAATTTAGCAGACTTGAATTTCTTTTTCACAACTGCCACTAAAATAACATCTATAGCACTAGCACGTCTAGAAGATGTGCTCTCCCACAATGCCTGTGCACACTGAATGTGTCACAAATAAAGGGCCTGGAGTCTCTAGTGTCTAGAGTGTTATTAGGATAAAAAAATGTTATTCATGTACAATAGTCCTGTAATTAAAGAAGAATGGCGTTCTTTACAAGGAAGCTTTAAAATAATATTGTGCTGTAATCATTATAATCAAAACTACAGTATATTAACACCATGGGGGTTATATTTTTTATTCCAAATTCTAGATGTTCTTGTTCATTTATTCTGCCGATTAAACATGTCTCATTTATGCTGTTTATTAGTAAACAAGCACTAAATGTCATCTGTTATTGTATGTTTTATTTTAAATGTACAAGTTTAAGTGTGGTTGCAAGGTGAGACAAAAGAAAGATTTCGCTTCAGTAGAGCTTACCTTTTATGCAGTCCTGTACCAGCTGTGCCTGGCTGCTCATGTAATGCAACGTTAACCATGATACCAAAAATAAAGACAATTTCAGAGAACTGTTGTGTAGCTCATTGTACTCTAAATGAAAGTGGTAAACTAGCAACAACATTAGAAAATAGTTAGAATAAAAGAACCACGAAGATATTTAATTCTATTTGTTGCACCGAATTATGTGACCCTAGCAGGTGCTGGAGTGAGGGTAGGTTTAGGATTAGGATTGGGTTGGGGACCACGGATCACCATTTAGCCTACCTCAGGAAATCCATCCAATGTCCACTACAGCAGCTTGTAAAGGAGAACTACATGACGAGCTTATTTACTTCACCTTTAAATGGTTTGTTTGATTAAAAAAATATGCATGCCATTAAGAGACTGTTACCGTACTGTGAAAATCTTATACGTTACACACCGTATGATAACCGTCTATTTTAATACAGTTTATGTCGGTATACCGTTCTGTAGATATCGGTATATACACTATTGGGACCAGATGGAGAATCTTACCTGTGTGAACATCTTTCCTACTCCACTCACTGCCTCAGACTGGTCAGTGTGTACTACAAACACACACACAGTGCTCCACACACATTTTCTTATGAGAAACAAAGTCTCAGCTTTCAAGTTCTGTCCATTTCCTCATGAAATCCAAACAATAGATGCCGTTTTGGCGCTCTTTAACGTGACGCCACAAATTTAGCATTATTTGTTGTATTGGGGAAGGAAATGCATCCAGACTGGAACCTCCTGTGTGTGTGTGTGTGTGTGTGTGTGTGTGAGCTCTTCTCTTTACTACTACTTACAGCAGGATATAAACATTAACGAACACAATGTGGTATACAAGAAGTGTTTTAGCTTTCACGTCATATATTTATCTCATGAAAGCCATGTCCAATATAGCTCATTAGTCATGAACTCGTTTACTTAACTTGTTAGTAATTTACATATGTTTGTGTAAATCTGTCATGAAGACAAGTTTTTAATGAATAATATTATTATATAAATTTGGGAAAGTGGGAACACATGAAGAATTACATTGAGATTCATATTCTCTTTCCTGTATGTACTGTTTATTGGCTTAGCAATAAAAGTGACGTCATAAAGCATCAATTTACAGGTGAACCAAGAAACTAAAATGAACAAACTCTCCTCTCACTGAGCCTCATTAATGAAACAAGCAGAATGAACGTGTAAAGTTTGTAAACCCATTGTAAGATAAACTGACATTACAGTAGGTCTTCAGTTCAAATTATCACAATAAAATATACCCCTTCATGACCTGAATACACATAAAAATAAAGACAGACGTGTCAACCAAACCTTTCACCCACCACAAAAACAAGGCCCTTTGCAGTGTACTGAATCATTTTGCTTAAAGGGTTAGTTCACCCAAATCCAAAAACACAAATTAACAAACTAATCACCCTCATAAAATCTCAAAAACATAAGACCTTCGTTCATCTTCGGAACACAAATTAAGATATTTCTGATGTAATCTGAGAGGTGTCTGACCCTGCATAGACCGCAACACAACTGAAATGTTCCCAAGTCCAGAAACGTAGCAAGGAGATCTGTGAATTAATCCAATTATACGAAGCTTCGAGAATACATTTTGTGCACAAAAAAAAAAAAAAAAAAAAAAATTTATTCAGCAATTTGTCTCCTCCGCATCACCCTGGTGCCATTTTGGAGAATATCTCAGCTGCGTCACACTGATACGCTGTTTCCGTTCAGATCAAATCACATAGGAAACCGTTCCAGCGTGACAGTTCAAGTTCTTTTTCTTTTGCACACAAAAAGTATTCTCGTAGCTTCGTATAATTGCGGATAAACCACTGATGTCACATGGATTAATTCACAGATCTCCTTGCTACGTTTCTGGACTTGGGAACACTTTAGTTGCATTGCTGTCTATGGAGGGTCAGACAGCTCTCAGATTCCATCAAAAATATCTTAATTTGTGTTCCGAAGATGAACAAAGGTGTTACGAGTTTGAAACGACATGAGGGTGAGTAATTAATGACAGAATTTCCATATTTGGGTGAACTAACTCTTTAAACTTGTTGCAGAGAACTGCACTGTTCAAATCAGTCAGATCCCAGGTTAGTGCTCACATTGAAAGTATGATCTGAATCTGTTTATTTGTAGATGTTTTTGTGTCAGATGAATCTCCTGTTTGGTTTTTCCTTCCAAATTCCTCCTTTGTTCATTTATAACAGTTCATCTCCCGTTTGACCCCTGAGAAACATGATCCCCCTCTCCCACACCTCCAGACAACTTTCTGCATGTTACAATAGCAGCTTCATTCTGGTCCATGTTAGCCCTTGCAATCTTTTTCACCGGAGGAGGAGGAGGAGAAGGAGGGCCAGTGGGTGAGCAGTCGTCATGGCAACAGTCAGGGTGATTACTTGGCATTTTCCAGCATGGTCTGGCATCGTGGGCAGAGGCAGTCAGGCTCATCTGATGTGTATCGTCGACATCTCGGACAGCGTGAGAGAGAGGTGGGCATCGCAGCTACGATGTATGCACTCTCCTCCCGGATCATGCCCCCTACACAACACACAGATGAGCAGAAGAAAATGCAGTGCAAAACTTCCTGAACAAGTTACTTCAGTGTTACATACTTTTTATAATATTTCTCTTAATAGGGATTAATAAGGATTATTCTGTTTCCGAAGTAAAGACAAGTTTAACTGCTTATCTTTCTGACTTGAATTCTCACCAAGAAAATATTAAAAAAATAAATAAATAAAAGAAACACTGGATAATTTATATCTGAAGAAAAGTATCTTACCTTCCAGGTTGATGAGGAAGGTTCCTGTGCTTGTGATGGCATCCAAAGGCAAATCCCGCGGGAGAGAGTTTGCCAGAGTCGTGCGTGAGGCCATCATGAGCTCTGTCAGCTGGGAGCAGGTGGAAGTGGGCTCCTCTTGAAGAGACTGACAGAGAAGGGTGAAAAAAACTTTAGCTGTGAGCAAATGAAGTACAAAATTGTATTAATTTGAATGCACAGACGGTAATTTTTTTCATAATAAAAAAAAAAACATCATCACGCCAACAACACCAATTTTTTTTAAGCATTTTTTTTTTTTTAAGCAGAGGTGTTCTAATTTCTTTTCCATTGCACTACAAAGAAAACTGGCCAGTAAATAAGTTTTGTGCTTTTGTTCACAGGCCCAGGGCCACTGCTGTCACATAAAACCTTCATGGCACCCATAGCGAATACAAAAATCTAAATGGTTGTTTGAAAACATGTAAATTGCAGATTGACTTCTTTTTTATCTCTGTGACAAACGAGTGTCAGAAACAGAAAGTTGCATAGTGCTTTATGTACAGGGTTACCAGGACTACCTACTGTCAGGTATTGAACTTGCATGTCGATCTTCCATTTTTATGCACTTGTCTGAACAGACACATCACAATCAGGCTGTATTTCTGTGTCCAACATTTGTAGTGTGAACAGGCCTTAAAATCAATGATGTACCTCCATGAGCTCAAAGAACAGGCCGGGCTCAATGACAACAATGAGCTCAAACTCAGCAGCATTACATCCTGGAATAGATGACAGGAAGGAATCTCTGATAGCACACGCCCCCTCCACTGCTTCCTCCAGTCCTGGCCTCCGCCACACAGAACTGGTCTTAATCCAACCGCTACGAAACAAAGTGTCCCCCTCTACAGACAAAGACAGAGGTGAGAGGTGCTACAGTGAGATAACATGTCCATAAATGTACAGCATCTGTTTTGTAAGGAAATTGCGTGTACCATCATGTCCAGGAGCGTGTAGGTACACCTCCTCAGCGAGATGTGGGAGTACAGGAGCGATAGAACGACTCACTCCATCCAGAATCTCTTCTAAAACTGTCTGACATGACCTCCGACCAAGGGAGTCCTCAGGGTCACAATACAGCCTGAGAGACAAAAAGAGAGAGTGAGGCTTTTTGCTACAGAACATTAGAAATATAGCTTAAAGATTTTAAAATCACAAAGTTACATAATCAAATGATTGGTTACCGATCTTTAATGATGCTGAAATAGAAGTTAGATAAATCTCTAGTGATGAAGGATTGCAGCAGACGGATAACACGGCCATTGTCAAACTCACTGTAAGCATCCGTTACTCAGTAAACACAAACACGCATGACATGATCGACTGCAGTGTAGAGCTGGTTCATGCCCAGGTTGTACAAACATTTTAACTCCTTAACTCTGACACTCACCTTCATGCTGAACTCTCTGAGCACGTGCAGCATGTACTGATCTATGTAGTGCATTTGTTTAGGGTCCACGGCCTGGGAACGAGGATCAAAACTCTGGAGATTCCCCAAGAGAAACCTCAGCGTTCTCCTCAGCTGGAGAGAGAGAGAGGGAAGAGCAGCTGAAAAAGAGGCCATTAGCATATAAAAATTTTGATCTACACTACTGTAGTGCAAACTGTGACATTTTTATTTCAGGATTTGAGGAATATAAAGTTCAAAAGAACAGCATCTATTTAAAATAGAAATCTTTTGTAACATTTTAAATGTTTTTTTTTTTTTATCTATTGCATCCTTGATAAACAACAGTATTTTTGAAAAATTCTTTCACACCCCAAACTTTTGAAAGCTAGTGTAAAAATCTCCTTTTGAATTAGCATTATTTAGCAGCATTAGTTGATAAGCCAAACCTTGCTGATGCTGTCTTTAGCAGCGTTTAGTGTGTTCGGTCCGATCTGAACTTCAGAAAACACGTTTGACTCTGCAACCCACCATCTCAAAACATCAGCGCCATATGGAGGAGAGACAGACAAGTCCTGGGAGAGAGAAATCGATGTTTGAAAACACTGACTGATTGGTATTTTCATTCTATTATTGTTTGATCATATTTTACCTTCCCTCCATTAATAACAACGTCTGGGTCGATCACGTTGCCTACGGACTTAGACATTTTTTCTCCTCTCTCACTCACAGCAAATCCATGGACCACAAAAACACAGAAACACACAAAAATTCACCAATACGTTTATCTTTATTTGTATATACATTACCAGTTATGACTTACTTGTAAGGGGCTTTATTCCGCACTGCTACACTGGTGAGGAGAGACGACTGAAACCAACCGCCGATCTGATCTTTCCCCTCCACATATGAGTCTGCACGCGGGTCTGATTCTGAAAGAGAGAGACAGTAAGATCACATTACAACACAACAAAGCTTACAAAAGGACCCAAGACAAGCAGATAAAAAAATACTTATGGAACTAGACAGACACCAAATACTTTAATGTGTAAATACAATTGAGCACCACTTTGACTACTCACCTGGGAGCACAGCGGCCCATGAGGCCCCGCTATCAAACCAGATATCCAGGACATCTTCACCCCGTACATACTCAGATACCGCACCTGCTTTACTCTGACAAACAATTTATAACATATACTGCATCTTTCCTGATCACCAATTAGAATGATTTCATGTTACATAAGAGACTTCTTTAAAAAAAAAAAACATTTTTAATTCTACCGGTAGTATATGAAAATGTACCTTTTGAAGAACCTCTGGAGTCAGAAATGTCTCTACTGGCTCCGTCCACCAGCTGTCACTCCCCTTCTCAGAGAAAACTTTAGCGATGTGTGTCACTGAATGTCTGAGAGAGAAAGAGGGAACTAAACGTACAGTTTAAGATGAGTTTATATGTGTTTGAGTGTGTCTACGACGGTGTAAGTATATACTTGTTTAAGAGTGGCTCTCCAGTCTCTTTATGGTAGAACACTGGGATGGGGACACCCCAGCTCCTCTGCCGAGATATACACCAGTATGTTCTTCTGTCCAACATTGCCAACAAACTGGACCTCGCCGATTCGGGTATCACACGCACCTTCTGCAGGGCATCCTATAGGAACACACAACGAGAGTTTATTTTCTGCAGATAAGCACTTATATAACTTGAAACTTATTAGAAATCTGTCACCTTTGTAATACTTCTGCATGAGTAACTAAAAACTAACATGCTCTGATCAATAAATACATAATATATTTTTTGCAATATTTTTTTACACATTACAGTAATGAGATTTTTTTTTTTTCAGCACTACGGAATAATTTAATTTCAATTAAAAAAAAAATCACTATGTAAAAAATCTAAACAGTCCTAAAAACAGTCTTCGTTTACTTAAAGCAAAATACTACAAATAAAAATTTTGGGGTGAAATATGACCCAGATATGTTCTTGATAGGTTTCATCCAGCTGATGCTGTGGAGTCTATTGTCTCACCTTAGCTTTGTCTTTGAGGCTGGCTGTGTTAATAAACCATTGTTTACTGGCTCTGATCATGACTGGCTGTTTGGTCCTCCAGTCATACGGGTAACTGTGAACACAGTCCTCCTCTTTCACAACGGCACCTGCTTCCTGCAGCACTGAGATTACTGCCCACGCACACAAAACATTAGTTAAGATTCCTAGAATGCATATTCTTGTATTATTTCATATGGTCTAATCTATTTCTATTTCTCTTGTATCAACATGATCTCTTTCCTCCATCTGTCTATCGCACCTGTGGCATTGCCGTCAGTCATCACAGATTTCTTCTGCAGTTCAGGCCCAGCCAGTTCTGTAAACCTGCCCTCCTCATCCACCATGCACTCCTAATGAAGAGAGACAGCCAAGTAAAAGACATGCCAACAACCCAATATTCTTGCTATTTCAGCATACAAAGGTTGTGGTGACTTACAACTGGCAGATTAAAGTGTGTAGCAACACCGTAGTCCTCCATGCCGTGGGCAGGAGCTGTGTGGACCAATCCCGTTCCCTTAGTCATGGTCACATGATTAGCCGGCAACAAAGGCACTTGTTTTGAAGGAATTGTGGGATGCTGACAGACTCCACCTTCGAGGTCTGTCCCTGGAGATGAATGAAAGAAACAGAGAGATGCTTTAAAAGGCCAGTTTAAAAGGCATCATGTGAAGTAATTCAGGCCACAAACGAACACTGGATCTACCTGGGAATGTGGCCAAACTTTCTAGATTTGTCTTCAGTATAGAGGCGAGGCTGTTGATGCGCTCTGAGGCCACTAGGAGGAGCTGCTCATTATCAGCTCGCTTCACTACAGAGTACCTGAAGAAGAGGAACAACATGTGATCATGAACTCCATCAAAACATATCATGTGCATTCCACTCACAGATGCATGGGTGTGTGACTTACTGTACTTTGGGCATATAACAAACCGCTTGATTGGCTGGAATTGTCCATGGCTGAGTCGTCCATATCAGAGCAGACACACGACCCCAACTTTCTAAATCACAGACAAAGATACTGGCATCAGAAACAGCTAAATAATTTTAACTCTGTGTATACGGCCTGTATAAAGAGTGTGTGGGACAGGGACAGAAGGCATACACACACACCTGCTTTCGCAGCGAGTTTGGCTGGCAGGGTGAGCAGGGGGAAAGTGATGTATAGAGCACGGCTCACATGTTCCGGATTATACTCCAGCTCAGCTTCTGCAAGCGCCGTCCTTCACCGAGACAGAGAACATAGCAGAAATACTGTACAACAGCTAAATCCTCAAACACAAAGCGTCATGTCTTTTAAGCTTTATTAAAGGCTTTATGTGAGACTGCACACACTGAGCTTCTCTCACCTGGAAGATGGTGACCAGAAAACAGGCTTGTAGTCCTGATAAATTAAACCCTGTACACAAAGATAGAAAAAGACGGGTAAAGTGAGAAAATTTTCAAAGTCATGAGGGTGCATACACTACTGTTTAAAAGTCTGGGGACAGACGATTGTAATGTTAGAAAATAGTTCTATTACAAAGAAACACTTGAATTTATTCATTAAAGAATATGGCCAAAAAGTCCATAAAACAATCACAGTTTTGACAAAAACACAACTGTTTTCAACAAATTAGCATATTAGAAGGATTTCTGAAGGAACATATGACACTGAAGACTGAAGTAATGAAGTATATATTTTGAAATATATTCAAATATTAAGAAAAAAAGATATTTTTGATCAAATTAATTCAGCCTCACAATCTTGCGTTTTTTAACTTTTACAGTAGCATAAACAGTAATGTAAATGATTGCAGAATATTCAAACTACTCCTTAATACAGAATGAAATCAAACATGTCAAGCTGTGTACAGAAAAACCTCTCTCACCTTGTTGTGCATCTCCTGGAAGACTTTCAGTTGGGCCGCTTCATATTTCCCATCAAAGGTGTAATAACAGTTCTCCCAATCCGCCATCACACCCCAGCGCTGGAATGCAGCACGCTGCCGAGATATGGCCCTCTCTGCAAACTCCCGCGCTGAACAGAGACACACAGGCAGTTTTTGATTCACCAGAAGGAACATATCTTAGCAACATCACTTAACGGACTGTTTCTTTGTTTTTTCAGATAAACACAAGCTTCTAAGATCTAGACAAATTACTTATTTGACCGGAGCTTTCATTATATGTGACATTCTGACCTTTCTGTCTGATTTGTAGAGGACTCAGCTCATTGGTTCCCAGGTCTCCGAGTGCTTTGAGCTCAATGGGAAGCCCATGGCAGTCCCAACCGGGCACGTAGTGCACTTGTCTACCTCTCAGCACCTCAAAACGGTTCCGGATGTCTTTGAGGATCTGCGGGAGAGATCAAATGAAGATGTATATTTCCATTCCTGTAGATTAAGGTATACAACTATATAAGATGTGTTTGAAGTTAAAATAAAGGATCTGGATTCAGGAACATCTACTTGTCTAAAAGCTGTACCCACCAGACCTCTGTATATTTTCTGGTGTGTAATAAAAGTTGTGAAATATTTTTTTTTTAATAATAATACCCGCGCTTGGATGCTGCAAAGATATTGCACAATGTATACTTTACACATAAATAGGGAATCAAGGGATTAAAATTTTTTCTGAGGGGCCCGGAATTCCCCAAACAAGCTCAGCTATTGGACCTTGGTATTTCTAAAACCCTGCATGTGTGCAACTGTGTTCTTCTGATCTGACAGAATGTACCTTATTGAGAGCATGCCCAACATGCGGGTCCCCGTTGGCATACGGTGGTCCATCATGAAGACAGTACTCCTTTTTAGCTTTTTTCTCTCTTTGCCATGTGTACAGCTGGTCAAAACCACATTTCTGTAGAACAACACAGAAAAGTTCAAACTCCATCAAAAGACCACTTCATCCGTGACCTCAAGGTGTGTGGCTGTTATGGAAGTAAGTTTCTACAAATGCTATCTCTTAATCATTAATGAACGTACAGAACAGAACCGCTTAACAGTTTTAACAGCAGCTTTTGTATCTGTATCTGGACCTGTCACATTTACCTGCTGGATCTGGATCTCTCGTTCCAGTAGATTCGGCCCGTTCACTCTCATGGGGAAGTCAGTGCGGGGCAGCAGCACAGTGTCCCGGTACCGACCCGCTGCGTCCCCAGAGCACAGACAGCGCAGTCCCCATCGAGCCACACCGCCGAAACCTACTGCCGAACGCCGAACCAGCAGCATGAGGAACTCTGACAGGTGAGTTTGCGACCAGGATGAGAGTTTGTTGTGGGATGTGACCTCCTCCTCCGCATGCACGTCACTCTGTGTCTACCGGAACCATAAAAGCACCGGCCATCTACGGAAGCGGAGAAGAAACAAACCATAAACGAAAACGCCTTTTTCATGTTGTGAATGAGGATTTGAAACGCAAGAGGGCGCTGCGGGCGACTAATAAGGACTTCGAAGGCAGTGATAAGAGAAATATACAGGGGGCAAGGAAGTCGACCGGAAGTTGAAGTCGGCCGCGTGCCGCCATCTTGTAGCAGAACTTCACTTGCGTTTAGCATCCCATTGACTCCCATTCATTTTTGCGTCACTTTGACAGCGAATAACTTTACATCTGAGGCGTTTAAAGACTCCATTTGGCCATTATTTATTTCTAAAGATACACGACAATGTAGTAAAGGGCTCCATTACCTTCTATGTTACATTATGGCCCCGTAGAAACAGTTTTTGTAAAAATAGGCTAACGATTGCGTCATAAACACCCGACTCTCTGTCGCACAGTAGAGAAATTACCGTACAGACAGGAGGAGAAGCTCGCAGACAATCGGGGAGACGTCAAGAGATATGGCGTACTGGCGTTACATTTTAAAATACTATACAAAATAATTAATCAGAATACTTACCCGTCGCTCACTCACGCCAAAGAACTCCCCGCTCAAGCTCGCCGTCTCTGCAAGATTAACGATGGCAGTTTGCACGCACAGCTACTAGAGATAAAATCGCTAAAAACAGGTTGCTGACGTCATCAAGCTTAGTTTGAGTCTGCGCGTCAGAAACGGAAGTTCTAAAAATCGCTAAAAACGGGCTTCACTTGTCTAAATTGAGTTCAAATTTTCACACTTTATCCAATCCTCCCACTGCCCATCCAAATATACAATCTTTAAAATGTTTAGTTTTATGATCGAATCTTTTATGGGGGCAAAACATATAATGCAATACAAAGAGGACTGAAAGAAAAAAAACTCTGTTGTATCATATTTGATACAAACATTTTAACCAAGTTTCTTCAGTACAGTAAATTCTCATCTTGAAATATTACTAACAATATAAAATTAATCTTAGTTTTATTTTTTCATCAACAGAACTATGCTGTTAAATGACTGTATTTCTGTTTCCTTTAGGAAAGCACATTGTACACTGATCATGTTAATTCTGAATAAACGTCAAAAAAAAAAAAGATTTCACAGATTAAAATGCACGCGTATCACGACCTGAAGGTGGCTCTCCTACATACGCTTTAAACATGAAACTACAGTTTTTGTTATTCAGTTGTTGTACGTAAACATATAGCATAGTGATAAGTAATAAGTTTTGTCGATTTACTTAACGATATCTTAACGGAAAGCGTTCGAGCATTATACTGTACTGTTGCCATTGTTATGAATAACTTTAGCATATAACTTTTAATATATTATTTCAATAAATTTGAGAACCCGTAATGGTTATTGAATACATTAACAGTTTATCATTACTCTTTCCTAATCGGTGGGCAGGTGTTTTTGACGTCACTTTGGGTTTAAAAGACTGCCCCATCACTGAGCATTGAACCTTGATCCAGCAGGAAAGAAGACGACACAGGCATAACAATGAATAAAATGTGGATACTGTGTTTTGCGATGCTGGTCATCACCTTACCATTGTCAACTCAGGTAGGCACTATTATTTTTTCATGTATAGTCTTAGGTTTATAGAAAATGATTTGTGCACTTATTGCATACATGCTTTACATAGTTAGCATAATTAATAATATATGGTAGCAAATGCATTTTCATGTAGATCAAGTTTTATGAAATTGCTCTGTAACATGGACACAGTAAAATGTGAGCACTTTCCTTTGTCTTCATGTCTGGTGTAGGATAGCCCCACTGATCTGAAGTCCTCAGATGCAGGCAATAGCCCACCCGCAAATTCCAGTGCTGTAGGATTGGGTCCTGTGCCTACCACACTGTGCCTGCTGATCCCTGCAGCCACCCTGGGCTTCATCCACAGTAGATCCTAAACTGATGGATGGAGAGCGTTCGCCATTGATGACCAAGAACGAGACAGTGGTGAAATGGACAGCCATTCACCCAAAGAGCAAACGTCCGCACATTTTGAAGACAGAAGAAACCACAACTCACATTCATTTTTGTAATGGATTTTGACTAATGAAATTAAGTAAAGTTTGGAGAATTTCTCCAAGAGGGATTTGTTTGGTTGCACCTGTTTTAGGGAGCTTGAAAGACAAATGCAACTCAGGGTTCTGCTACAGAACCACACCATTGGGCTCTTTGTCGTGTTTTGCTCCATAGTCACTGTTTTAGATCTCACCTACTCAATGGCAAGTTCTCTTGGAAGAGTTTGTTTCTCCTGTGCTAAGTATATGATTGAGGTTAAGCAGATTAAAAACAACATTACTTAAATCAGTAATCACGCATTTAAAATTTCAGCCCGATTTCCATTTCTGTAATGACATTATTTGTACTACAGATTTTACATTTAAATGTGATCAATGTACTACATCTCAAAATGTGTCTGTATGCACAAATAAAATAGATGATTATATATGTTTGTATGTCTTTTTTTTTCAGATTGGGATTAATTTGTTCTTCTAAGATATGTAATCAGAGCTTTATAATAGTTTTTTCCTTATGTGTTTTATCGAAGAATTAGATGAGTACAAATACTGTAAATTTAGCATAATTGAATTCTCCACATTTGTTTTCATGCCAACAACAGACAGAACAAAGTAACACAAAAGAGAGTTTTATAATAGTTTTATTAACGGTAATAGAGTAGAAAATACGGTTACCCTAGATTGGAATTTCTTTTAAAGAATGTAGTGTATTTGATATTTTTGAAAAAAGCTTTTATTTAGAGATCTTCTCGAATAAGAGGATGTGATACTCCTAAAACCAATGAGCAGGCGTTTAATCACGTCACACATCAGAAACTGTGAGAATAAAACACCACGCCTGTCCTGCATAACTGAGCACAGACTCTCTGGCCCACAGCAAACATCTCTGGAAGAAGAAGAAGGCATCATCATGAATAAAATACTCGCATTGTGCCTTGGGTTACTGATTATAACCTTACCCTTTTCATCTCAGGTAGTAGGCAATGCAATTTCTTTCACTCTTGACTTATGAAGATATATATATATATATATATATATATATATATATATATATATATATATATATATATATATATATATATATATCAGCATTTTCCATCTTTCTTATTTATTCTTTAATCATTTTGTTAATTAATTTGTAATAAACTTAGATACATTTGGTACATAATTAGTTGCATGTATATGCAAAATGTTGATTATACAAGAAAGATGTCATCCGTTCTCTGCATACCACATTGATGCAGAAGCGTGAGTGGATTTTGTCTCCTCTATTTCTTAACATTATGGAGTCTAAGTTAATTATTATGTGTCAATATAATTTATTAGAATAGTAATAACATCAACAAAGTGCATTTTCAAGCAGCTTCTCAAAATAAACTTTAAATTGACATATAAAAAGTCTGTATTAAAAAGGTTTGTATAAAAGGGCGGGTTACCTACCGGCTTTGTGGTAACATCAAAATTAACTAGCTCTAATTAATGACTTAATTAAAAAAATATTGTTAAATATGGCTGTATCAGCCTGACTAAACTAGCTTACAGCAGCAAACATTATTTAACAGTCTACTCAACTGCACATTTCTACTTTTAACAGTTTACATTACAGTAATAAAAAATATTCTGCATATTTATTCTGATTTTTTTCATGTTGGTGTAGGGAGAGACTAAACCTAACAACACTGATGCTGGTACTCAAAAAGGGCCCAGTTCTGGAGGATTGGGTCCGCTGCCCACCGCGCTGTGCCTGCTGATCCCAGCAGTCACCCTGGGCTTCATCCACAGTAGATCCTAAACTGGCTGGAGAATGTTTAGATGACCAAGAGGAGCAAAGACACGAAGAGCAAACTTTTCCAAAATTCTTGAAGATAGAAGACACAGCAAGAACAACTCAACAAGGAGGTGCCACAACAACTCACATTAGTTACAGATTAACAGGCTATTATTTTTTTTTTAAATAATAAAAACTGGGATTTTGAAGGAATTGCCACTGTATACTGTACCGAGGGTCCTCCAAACCCCAACAAAACCACACCATGAGACTCTTTTTTGTTGTGTTTTAGTCTTGCTTTAAATTGAACTTAGAAATCAGTCGCAACATCTTGTGAAAGACTGTATGAATCTGATCATTGTAATCCATGTCCTCCAAAATATTTTTGTACTAATTGTGATGAACTATCAATTGTAATGATTAAAATGTGTCTATATGCAAAATTAAAGTGGATGATTTGATATGATTGTGTGTAACTTTTTTTATCCAAATTCAAATGTGTTATTTTTAAACATGCTATAATCAGACTTTTATTAATATGTTTAGATTGTAATATTACAATATTTGAATTGAAGTTTTATAATTCCTCTTTCACACTAACGTCGATATAATAAGTGCGATCTTGGCTTTGAAACACTCTATTTGGCACACCTGTGTTTAGAGGAAGGAAGAGGGACGTGTAACCAATCAAGCAGGTTACAATATCTGTCAACTAGAGCAGAATTAAATAATAATAGTCTATGCTGTCACACCACTCAGGACAATAAAAAACGACTCAGACATCCACTCAAACAAGTTCTCAGATCAGAATCAGTTTGACTGCTCAGGATTCAATTAATCTGACATTAAAGAAAAATCTTCACATCACGTGAATGTTTACTTTTGCTTTTTCAGCTGCCCACATCCTCCATCTCTGGAACAGATGTTTCCTTTCCTTCAGTCTCTCTCTTCATCATCGTCTCTCTTCTTTTGTATCTATACTCACTTCAATCACACTTCTTTCTCTCTATCCAGATTGAAACATTATTATTTCAAACTACAACTCTTCCAGTTTATTGTATCCTATTTCACTTAAGCTCATTAGAAGCTGGCCTGCAATCTTATTTTAAATAAGAGTTTCAGTTTCTGTATTTAAGAGTAATTAATTGTGAAATTTACTAGTAATTTCTGAGTGAAAACGGCTTCTACACTTTTTTTTTTAAAGAAATGATAAGTAAACACTGAATAAACCAAAGTTGAAATACTGAAATAGTATTTTCTTGAAAAAAAATGTTTTTTTGTACTACTCCAAAAAAGGTTACATTAAACAGTGTGTAAGGTCACTTTTGAGATGCTGATGTCTTTTTTCCGATGTAAAACAACATTAGGGTGATATACAGAAAGTGGTAAGCTCAGCCGAAACTCAAATAGGGAACTTGATTCACTTATTTTAGGAGTGTGTTTGTGAGAAACTGCATTTATCTCTTCATATTAGTTGGCCACTTAACCCTCCTGGGCCAACAGCAGGCCTCTCAATGAACATGCAGACACTCTCGAGATGTTTGGTCAATAAATGGTTACCTTGGGTCATTTCAAGTAAAGACTGTATTGTTTCTCATAATGATCCCATAGGGGCCGAACTGATGGTGAACAGAATGTCTCAGCTGTGTTGAATATTTACAGTAAACATCATACCTTTTTTTCGTCTCATAAACAGCTGAGAATGTGGGATGATTCGCAGTGTGTTTGACCCCTGAATTAATAATTTAGAGTTGATATTGAAACAAACAGCCTTTAATAGAATCTGCTGTTGTTAACTAAAACTACTTATTCGATTTCAGTAATTGAAAAAAGCTGAAATAAAATAAATGTTAGACGAAGAACTTATAAAGCTATAATAAAAATGATAAAAATAAAAATAAAGCTATATTTAAAAGAACAAAAATTAATAAAAATGACAAAAGCATGTTAAAAAATACTAAAAAGTTAATGTCAAAAATCTCAAAATTAAAGCTTCAAATGAATGCTTTTGTAGATAATAAAAAGTATATAATAAATAGTAAAACAACAGATTCTAGATTCTATATTTGAATGCATTTTATGAAGAAATAAACCAGAACAAAAAGGGTGTATTGGCTCTGAGCTGAGAGTAAAGACCAGCAGCTATATCTTCTGTACCTGACAGACATGTTTAAGATCATCTGTAACCCTTCCTCTATCTCTTCGAAGCTATCTTTCAGTCTGTTGTGTAAACGTGAAGGCAGAACACTGTTTGTGTTGACTGAAATCATCAGTAACATGCCTTGAAAAGTTTCTTTTCTTTACTCTGTTCAGAGCATCACTATATCAGTAGTTCTGCTCATTTATTACAGTTGACCACCTTTTCTGGTCATAGGATGGATAGCCAAGCTGTATGCAAAACTCACTAATTTATTTTCTTACAGAGACTGCTTTTCTCTCTCTCTTTATTTATATAACCTCCCTATTTCTGACTAGAAGTGAATGGTTAATCTGTGGCTAGTGTAAATGAAAACAGTTGTAGCTCAGTCAGAGAGAACATCTCAGTTAAGACCTATTCAAACCAAGGAAAATACATGTAATGACACCTATAAAGTTTAATACTTATTCTAATTCTATGTGAATAATAGTAACACATTTTATTTATAATGCACTTTATATTTCAACAAAATCCCAAAGTGTTAAAAAACAAAAATAGGCTTTTTTTTTTAAGCTGATGAACAGCAATTCATAATCTATCCTGCTTTAAAGAGCTTGAATATTTCAAATGACAGACAACATAACTGCTGTGTGCGCTTAGAATAAACAGAATGTTACTCTGCTTTGGTGTGAACTCTATATAACTGTTCTTGGTGTGAATGGGACACGCGTGGATTTACACGCGGACACACAAATATTATTCTATTTCTAACATAATATGCCTGCTTGCATTGCTTCTGACAACAAAACAAATGGATTTGGAGCATTCACTTTGAAGCATCTAGTGTAGATAGCCATTGCGTAGACTCAACAGATGTGCTTGTGTAGATATACTGCAGTGATAAAGTGCGTTAACATTAGCACTGATAAAGGTTTATGTTATTAGAATAGCAAGGTATGGATCACTGGCCAAGCAGAAGCAGCTTTATGTTAGTCTAAATGACAAATTAGAATGACTAAATTCTGCGTGGAGAACATTTTCACCCTTGATGAATCACCATCTGTTTTAAAGAAAGCAGAAGGACAGGCTGAAGTGTCGTCTGCAAATATTATCACATTTTTGTCACTGATGGTTGTGGTTTTGTTTTGAGAAAAGAAGTGAAAAAGCAGCGAGAACTAACTGTTATGAATAACAGTTCTAAAGCTTTGCATGCCCATTGGGCCTAAATTCATTATTCATTAGCCACTAATGGTAAATAACTAGTATAATATAGTTAAACGATAAAACTGTTTGCGCTACAAGCTAGTGTGTTTATGAGACCAAAAATAAATTAATATAACATTTATTTATTTTTTTGTATGGCTAAAATTAACAAACCCCCCACCCACCCCCACTCTGTTCTTTGTAAATAGTTTTCTGTGTTGAATCTGAAGATAACTAAGAGATTCATTGACTTAATCTTTATTAAGATTGTTTTATATTATTTATTTTTATGAACAACTTGTCTTTTGTGAAACCTGTATTTTTTTTTTTTTTCTGTGCGAGGTGAAAGATATCTCAACCTCAGATTTACCACACTGAACGGAAAAATGCTTTGTTTTTAAAGTGTCAACACTCAAGTTGGCCAAAGTGTTTTCCAGTAAGAGCAGAAAATAATACAGTTAAACGAAAGTATAACTGGCTAGAGCAAAATAGGTAAAATAATTAACTATAAAATACACGACAATATCACAATATTGCTATTAAAAGCCAGTCTAAATAAATAGGTTTTAAGCCTATTTTTAAAAAGACCCAGATCAGTAATAGTACGCATATCAAGGGAAAGCTTGTTCCAAAGCTTGAGCAGCTGTGTCTCACATATATTTAAAAGTCCAGTGTGGGATGAAAAGCCATGTGATGTGTGTGTGTGTGTGTGTGTGTGTGTGTGTGTGTGCGTGTGCGTGTACATTTACTCTTCTGACACTGAGGGCCCACAGATGGCCAGTTTATTGGGTGGAGATGGATTTGAGTGCACTGCTTCAATGATTAAATTAGATCAGCTTGCTGTAGTGCTACTGAGAGAATCACGTTCAATTGTAATGAACTAATGAGCAGCCTTTAAGGACTAATGACTGAAGAAATACTGTACCGTATTGGGCCAGTGTGTGAATGTGTGTGTGTGTGTGTGTGTGTGTGTGTGTGTGATGTGGTCAGGTGTTTTCATACTGCGATGTGAAGATTGTGTGTGATTTAATTAGTACCTCTGTCTTTCTCTCTCCAGGCTAATGAGAACAGTTCTGACACTCAGAACAGTTACATTACAAGAGGCAGCAGAAAAAAATAACAAACACAAAAAATATTAACCATCACAACAAGACAAAACGTTTACACAAAAACAAAATCATCATATAACAACAAAATCAGAATAATAAAATGACACTGAAGACGGGAGTATTGGCTGCTGAAAATTCAGCTTTGCCATCACAGGAATAAATTACATTTTAAAATAGATTCAAATGGAAAGCAGTGATTTTAAATTGTAATAAAATAATACTGTTTTTTTTTATAAAATAATGTTTACTGTGTTTTTTATAAAATAATGCAGCCTTGGCGAGCATGTGAGATTTCTTTCAAAAAATGTAAAAAAAAAAAAAAAAAAAAAAAAAATTAATGACACCAAATTTTTGAACAGTATATATACAGTACATATAACACTGCATTCATTTTAAAGATTAACTTTTCATACTGTTCTTTTGTAGAACCCTTTTAAGATTTTCATAAGAATTTTTAAGTTACAGAGCTCAAAAGATACTTAATTTTTTTTCTTTCACATGTGTGTAGACATTGTTTATCAAGTGTTAAACACGATTGTGATTGTGTGCCAAACAACTCAACCCACTATTATGGTCTAAATTAACCATAACTTATCAAAATGTGATTAATGATTTCAACACAATCAACACAAGAATCTTAAGGCAAACAGAATTAGATGATTAATATATATATACATATATATATATATATATATATATATAGTCAGGTCCATAAATGTTGGGACATCGACACAATTCTAATCTTTTTGTCTCTATACACCACCACAATGGATTTGAAATTAAACAAACAAGATGTGCTTTAACTGCAGACTTTCAGCTTTAATGTGAGGGTATTTACATCCAAATCAGGTGAACAGTTTAGGAATTACAACAGTTTGTATACGTGCCTCCCACTTTTTAAGGGACCAAAAGTAATGGGACAGATTAACAATCATAAATCAAACTTTAACTTTTTAATACTTGGTTGCAAATCCTTTGCAGTCAATTACAGCCTGAAGTCTGGAACGCATAGACATCACCAGATGCTGGGTTTCATCCCTGGTGATGCTCTGCCAGGCCTCTACTGTCACTTCAGCAAGTGAAATGCATGCTCAATCGGATTCAGGTCAGGTGATTGACTTGGCCATTGCATAACATTCCACTTCTTTCCCTTAAAAAACTCTTTGGTTGCTTTCGCAGTTTGCTTCGGGTCATTGTCCATCTGCACTGTTTAGCGCCGTCCAATGTGTTCTGAAGCATTTGGCTGAATTGGAGCAGATAATATTGCCCGAAACACTTCAGAATTCATCCTGCTGCTTTTGTCAGCAGTCACATCATCAATAAATACAAGAGAACCAGTTCCATCGGCAGCCATACATGCCCACGCCAATGACACTACCACCACCATGCTTCACTGATGAGGTGGTATGCTTTGGATCATGAGAAGTTCCTTTCCTTCTCCATACTCTTCTCTTCCCATCACTCTGGTACAAGTTGATCTTTGTCTTATCTGTCCATAGGATGTTGTTACAGAACTGTTAAGCCATTTTTAGATGCTGTTTGGCAAACTCTAGTCTGGCCTTCCTGTTTTTGAGGCTCACCAATGGTTTACATCTTGTGGTGAACCCTCTGTATTCACTCTGGTGAAGTCTTCTCTTGATTGTTGACTTTGACACACATTACACCTACCTCCTGGAGAGTGTTCTTGATCTGGACAACTGTTGTGAAGGGTGTTTTCTTCACCAGGGAAAGAATTCTTCGGTCATCCACCACAGTTGTTTTCCGTGGTCTTCCGGGTCTTTTGGTGTTGCTGAGCCCACCAGTGCGTTCTTTCTTTTTAAGAATGTTCCAAACAGTTGATTTGGCCACACCTAATGTTTTTGCTATCTCTCTGATGGGTTTGTTTTGTTTTTTCAGCCTAATGATGGCTTGCTTTACTAATCGTGACAGCTCTTTGGATCTCATATTGAGAGTTGACAGTAACAGATTCCAAATGCAAAGAGCACATATGAAATGAACTCTGGACCTTTTATCTGCTCCTTGTAAATGGGATAATGAGGGAATAACACACACCTGGCCATGGAACAGCTGAATAGCCAATTGTCCCATTACTTTTGGTCCCTTAAAAAGTGGGAGGCACATATACAAACTGTTGTAATTCCTAAACCGTTCACCTGATTTGGATGTAAATACCCTCTCATTAAAGCTGAAAGTCTGCAGTTAAAGCACATCTTGTTTAATTTCAAATCCATTGTGGTGGTGTATAGAGCCAAAAAGATTAGAATTGTGTCGATGTCCCAATATTTATGGACCTGACTGTATATATATATATATATATATATATATATATATATATATATATATACATACTGTGTATTATGAATGGCAACCTAACTTTTGATGTAAAGACACCAGCTCTCTTTATTCAGTAAATAAACATTCTGTAAATAACTGTAGCTCATTTTGGATGTAAAAGGCTATAGTCATCCGTTAGAAACAGGATGTGTGCACTTTCAGAGTGTGGTTAAACTGCACACCACATATGCAGTTTGCTGCTTTTGTTGTTGTGCAAATGGTGGATTCAGAAATCTATAACCATTCTCTCAGACTGCAAGTTACCTTCATTCAAATTTTCCCTCCCTGAATTGTTTTCATGCTTTTACAATATCTACTACTGTACTATGGTGTAAGGTTTACAGGAGGTCATTTTCAAGATCACAGTTTATAACACAATGCCATATTTAATTTCTTGCACATTCACAAAATGTTTATATATGGCACTACTAGTCAGTTTAACTCAGTGACTCCACTTATGCATCTGCTGCAGAATAAATGTAAGTTGTATTTTGATCAAATGAAGAAGAATGAATCATACAGACCACAGTCCAAAATAGAGACAGTCTCATATAGATCCAGTGTGTGTGGATACAGCACTCACACTCACATTCTCACTTCTTATGTACCTAGACACCAAATTGAACTCTCATTGGTTTTACTTCTTCTGAACTCTACCAGTTCAGTCTTTGCATTTTGGTTATGATCCTATTGTGTGTGTCCTTTCTCTGACCGATCGGTCCAGCTTTCTCTCATCTGAGTCTCCATGCAAATGGATCATTGGAAAGTTGACTTGTTGTTCCATCCAGTGGGCTACTGTCAACAGCTTCCAGTCCTGTAGTGTCTGACCAATCAGCTGCAGGCTGATGGGAAGACCTCGGCGTGAGAGTGCTGTTGGTACCGTGACAGCAGGCAAACCTGTGTGTGAAGATCATGTACTGTAAATACACATAAATAAACTGAATCCCAAATACCCATACGTAGGATTTATTTTGACTTAGAAAAGATCAGAAAAAGGTGAATGGATTTTGTTTTGTTGGTCAGTTCATTGATCCATTAAAACTTAATTGGGAATTTGTTTATACTGCTTCAGGAAAAGACCCTACTCAGAGGGTCACATTTAGCTGGAGGTCTCATGGCCTTCTTGGTTGTTGTTGCCATGCAAAACTCCCTGACTGACCTCAGTAAGGTTATTTTATTTCGCCTGTCAAATCAGGTGATACAAATCACATTTGCACAGGTAAACCAGAGAAGCCCTCAAGGAACCTTCTTGGAATTAAGCGGAGTAACTTCTCCCTCAAATCCACTTCCTGTGCATACCTGCCATGTTGACAGGCTGGGTGAAGACATCCTCCTGAGCACTGCGTGTTCGGTTGTCTTCCTGTATGAAGTCAGTGTAGCGCGCCGCATCGCTCAGCGTTGTGGGTGTCAGGAGAACGTCAATGCCAGAGCGGAACACATTTTTTAAATCTTCAGTGATAAGACGCCGCATCTGTTGAGCCTTCACAAAGTAACGCTCATAGTTTCTGAAAAGATAAGGAGTGAAATGTGAAGATTCGAAACGCTGATCTCTGTAACACCTCTGTGAGAGCAAAACCAAGACACAGCTGCGTAAAAACACACGACTGCACTGTACGGTTGGATTTACACCAAAATCTTTGCAAATTGAAGATATCAAGATAAAATTTTGGAAGTGCTACTTGTTTTTAGTTACAAATTTTTATAAAAATAAATAAATACAATACAATACAATACAATACAAAACAGTGCAACCCTACAGCTTTAGCTTCAAACTTTGGCATATTGTAACTGCTGTGTAATCATTTCTATTTGGCAGACGATTTCTCACCCAAATTACTTGAAGAAAGTGCATGTTATGTGTTACAATAACTTCTTCTAAAGGCTCAGTATCTAACAGGGCGTGAGAACCAGAAGGGTGTAACTTTACAGGAGGGCCAAAACAAAAATTTGACTTTGTTTATAATAAAAATGTGTACACACATGGATGACAGTATACTTTACAGATGCCTTCCCTAGTGAAAAATAAATATACAATAATGTATTTGAATTACATTTATTTCATGCTAAGTATACTACAAATACATTTACATATTACTAATCTAATTACTAATAAGGAGAGATGACTGATAGGACAATGGTGAATCATTTGCAGATGTCTATCAGCCATCGGCGATGTCATCGTCATCAGCCCAACCTTATAAGTTATATATTTATATGTGTATAAGAGTGATATGTCAGTAAACAGACAATGAATAAAGCAAATAAAATGGTAATAGATTTGAGTATATTCTCATGGTTGACCTACTGTACCAGGCTTACTTCATGTACTATCCACAGGCTTTACCCTCAATACATTTCTCAATGCAAAAGTGGCAAAACAAGTGCAGTTACTTCCTTTTGGCTACAACAGGCTTGGTATTTTCAGTGTCAAGTATTTGGTTTCTAATGAATAACTCCAAAATTATTATTCACTTATGCCCTTTTGGCAGGAGAAAGAGCTCATCAAGAGCTTTCATTTGATATATTTCACCCAAAATGTCACTTACGCTCTTCTGTTTCTTACCCCTCGTGTTGTTGGTAGGATTTTTTTATGTTTGCATTTTTCTGAACAAACATACAGTAAAAAAATAATATTGTAAAATAGTATTAAAATTTAAAATAACTGTTTTCTATTTTAATATATTTTTAAATGCAATTTATTCCTGTTGTGGCAAGGCTGAATTTTCAGCAGCCATTACTCCAGTTTCACTGTCACTTTAGTTAATCAATGTAATGCATCCTTAATAATATATTAGTATGTTAAAAATAAAATTAAGATTAATAAATGCTTTAGAAGTACTTTTAATTGTTAGCTCATGTTAACTAATCTAGTTAATGAATGGAAACTTATTGTAAAGTGTTATCATCAAATCTTACTGACCCCAAACTTTTGAACAGTTATCTAACTATGAATACTAATGTAGTACTAATGCAGTAGTAGAAACAAAGTTTTGTTGCTAGAAGTGGTCAAACATTGGTTCCCTTTTTGAGACTCTCACGATTTCAGTAGGAAGTAGTTTCCAGAGAGAATTCTTCTGCGAACCACATTGTTGAAGCCTTCATGTCGTGTGGTGGCATACATGGCATCTGTGGAGCTGTCGATGGTACTACGATGGCCTGAGGACAAAAAGGGGCATTTTTAGAAACATAGCACTTTTCAAAATTCGAATGGAGATGTTACAATTTTATTTTGTAATTGTAGCTTTAAAATAACACAGAGATTTTAAATCCATCATGTTTGCATGTATGTGCATCATGTGCCATGTGACATGTTTAAGCTTTATGTACCGTATTCAAGCCCATCGAAACGTGCCATGTTGGATGCAACCTCGCAGCAACACAGGACATGGTAACAGACAATAGAGTGCTGTGTGTGTGGCAGAGATACTTCTTGAACCCGCGCCCCTGCCTGCTCAAACATGGCTGCGACTCGACTCCACTGGGCCAGAGTGTCTGTAGACAGGCCCGGGGCGTGATATTCCTAAAATCAAAGAAACTCTATTACAATATCATACAAACATAGGTTAATCTTACAATCTTACAATGAAATTTATGGGTCACATTTCACCCAAAAATCTGAAAAAAGGAAATCTATTTTAATGACATTATTATTTTTTGTCACATTATTGTGCCGCAAATTCTCCTTACTATAAAAATAAATAAAAAAACAGTATACAATAATGTCAGGTTCATTACAGTATTACAGTAATCCTGCCTGGATACAATTTTTTTTTACATATAAAGCAGCATGATTTAAATTTAGAAATAATTTTACCATGATACTGTATAAATATATATATATATATATAGATATATATAGCAAATTTTTTTTTTTTTTTATTTTAAAATAATCTACACCCAGCCTACACCCTTCTGCCGTTTATCCACACTGAGCAGTCCCAGTGGACGGTCTGAATGCAGCTTTACCTTTGGTATACCGACACATATGTCTCTAATGTCAAAGTGTTCAGGAAGGCTGGGTGGGGTGCTGGGTGCCTGGACAGTTGTTGAGTCTCTCTCATCTCGGCCCTGCAGAATCCCTGAAAAACAGAACCGCCCGAAAAACATAAAATACAGATTTAAATCGGTGGTCCTCAAATGTTAATCTCACACTCAAGCAGATCTCATACTCAAGACAGTGGCAGCATCATGGACACTCCTAGTCATGATTCCTGGCACATCCATTGAGTTGACCAGAGGGATGAGTCCGTGACGAGAGAGCAGGCCATAAGTGGGTTTCAGAGCCACAACCCCACAGAGAGAACCAGGGTTTCGTGTAGAACCTCCTGTATCAGATCCCAAGGCTCTAAAAGAAAAGAGCTGATCAGATTTATGTAAACATTATCTGAAGCCTCATAATAATGTTTTTTACATACATAACTCACGATGTGCACATGAACCCCTATTAATCAAATGCAGAGCACTACATTGCAAGCAAATACATTTTGTTCAATTATGCACCAATAAAGTCTCACAAGAACCAAAATTAGAAATATGTTACTGTATATCTACATCTGTTCTTAAAATAATGCTAAAAATATTGAATTATATGATACATTAATTCAGATATATTAAGAACTATTCCTCTGCCTTCATCTTAGAGCACATGCTCAAATATATGAACTAAGCTTTATGAGCATGCTTGTATTGAAGCAAAAGTCCAGGCATACAGTATATTGACTATTAAATATAGCTTGCATGACACTCACAGGAAGCTGCTGAGAGCTGCCACTGCTGCAGCACTACCTCCTGAACTTCCTCCTGAGATTGCCCAGTCAGAATCTGGATCTTCTGTGCTCTGCTCACGGTATAGGGTTGTGTAGCTCCATGGGTTACGAACGGGACCAAACACCTCCAGCTCTAACCAGCTCTTAAGAAAGACCATGCAGACCATAATCCATGGGCGTTCCTAGGCCATTTTTAGGGGAGCTACAGCCCCCTAAGAAGTGACACTCAGCCCCCTAAAATTTTGAGATTACATAAACTGTACACGAATTGTGGCCACCCCGGTCCCCTTTAAATTTCATATGAAAAACGGCAGGATCGGCTCCTTTTGTCTTTCACGTATTCACAAGACCTCAGTGGCACAGAGCGAGAAACAGAGGACAAGGTGTGTTCGATAAATTGTTCTAATATCATATGTGCAGTTCTTTGTCATAAATACAGTTTACAAACATATCATGAGGGAGCAATTGGTTCCACATGTATTTTACTGCGTTTACCCCTCATCACACCACAGCTGTTTCCCCCAGAGAAAATAAAGCACATATAAACGCATACTGTATAAAACGATGTTGCCATTTTTCATTTGAATATATATATATAATATATATATATATATATATATATATATATATATATATATATATATATATATATACCCTCATTGGGGGCTAAGCACCCCTAAAATAAAAAACTTGGAATCGCCCCTGGCATAATCTATTGGTTTTTATAAATTATTTGCACTACAGATTAAACGTTCGTAAAGAAGAGTAAAGAAGTCTGTTATGCACACCAAGGCTTACATTCATTTGATCAAAAATATGGTAAAAACAGTAATACTGTGGAATATTATTAAAATTTAAAAATAACCGTTTTCAAACTGAATATATTTTAAAATGTAATGCATTGCTGTAAATGCAAAACTGAATTTTCAGCTTCAATGTCACATGATCTTTCAGAAATCATTCTAATATGCTGATTTGGTGCTCAAGAAACATTTCCTACTATTATCAATATTGAAAACATTTGTTCTGTTTAATAATTTGTCAAAATTGTGACACTTTTTTCAGGGGTCTTTGATGAATAGTGAAAATTCAAAAGAACAGCATTTATTTGAAATATATACATTTTAAACACTATAAATTCCTTTATAGCCACCTTTGATCATCCTTGTGTGTGAGTCTTACCCCATTGCAAACTCATCTAAATTAGTTTTTCCAACAAGTACTGCTCCTTGATCTAACAGCTTCTGCACAACTGTAGCACTGAATGGAGGAACATAACCTACAAATGCAAACAGACGAAATATGACGTTCACAAATCATGTCTGACACAGCAATGGTTTCTATGTTTCAGTCTTGTGTTAATGTACTTTTGCTGACCTTTAAGCATTTTTGATGCACAGGTGGTCTTGATGTTCTCCGTGCAGAAGTTGTCTTTCACAGAGAAGGGAATGCCATCCAAAGGACCAAGAGGTTTACCTACAAGAAAATACATGGAGCATATGTATTTTATTCAGCCATTAAAGATATATACACTTTACGTGACACACACACACACACACACACACACACACACACACACACACACACACACACACACACACATAGCTATCTAAATGGGGGCATTACACAGACTTCTATAGTTTTTATATACCGATAGTTATACACTTTTTAACCTAAACCCACCCCTACCCCTAACCTACCCTTCACAGAAAAATTTCTGCATTTTTACAATTTAAAAAAAACTTTGTTTACTTTATTTTTATACCAGTTTTATAAATAAGGACGTCCCCAAATGGAGGTTTTTGGCAATTTTGTAAGTTTTTGCTCACTTTTGGGTACAAATTTATCCCCAAAATATGATTAAGTAGGTACACACACACACACACACACCTGTGCGGATCCTGTTGTCTGCTCTCTGTGCTTGCTCCATAGCTGTCTCCCCTGTAATGGTGATAAATGCATTCAGGTAATGTGTTCTTTGTATTTGGTCGATGCATTTTCTGCAGAGCTCAGTGGCGGACACCCTCCCATCCCTCAGTGCCTGGGACACCTGTAGTAAGCAAGGGACATTTGATTTTTTAAAAACATTTTTAAACAGAGTGTTTTGTAATTTTAGTAGGTAGATATATAAAAACCACGTGTCTAGATATTAAACTATATGGTTGGGCGTTAATGTATATATATATAAACTAAAATAATATATATATATATATATGTGTATGGTTGGGCGTTAATGTGTTAGAGTGCTGATTTAATTAGTAGCAACAGATGCTTCCCATCTAGCACCCTATTTAATGTGTGTGTTTGCGTGTCTTGTTTGTCAGTACGTTGCAGCTGCTACTGGGGTTCTGTCGTGCTCTCCCTGTCGGTTCTAGACGTGGTGTTTCTTGAAGTTTCCAGTGAAGTTTTCCTTGTGTGAAATTCTCTGAGATTCCTGCTTTCATTTGCCCATTGCAGTCCCTGCGTCACAGAGCACCCCTGCAGCCACCTGCTTCTCATCACCTTTGCCACTTATGAACTTTCTGAGTTTTTGGTGATAATAAACTGTTTACCTCGCATTTGGATCTTCTGCGCTTCTTTCTTCATTATATCATCACAGAACGAACTGACCAACCATGGATCCAGCGAGAACTACGGATTTACAGGAATATCTAGCAAAGAGTGCACATCATATGGATCAGCAGGACAAACAAGCGCTCACCATAGCTCGGGCTGTGCAGATTTTGGTGATGCAGGTGTCCGAGCTGACTACCCAGGTAGAACATCTGTCATCACCCACTGCGCCAGTCCCACCGCCTGTCCCTCATCAACTTCTTCCCGTGACCAGTCATCACGAGCCTTGGATACCGACACCTGAAAGGTACACTGGTGAGCCTAATCTCTGTAGTGCATTCTTAACCAAGTGTGCCATATTTTTCTCTCTTCAACCGGTGATGTTTGCTTCAGAGGAATCCAAGGTGGTGTTAGTCATGACTTTACTGTCTGGACGTGCGGCTCTGTGGGGGACAGCGGTGCGGGAGAACCACCATCCTTGCTGCTCCTCGTTCACTACACTCTCTCTGGAAATGAAGCGGGATAAGATGCACCCATGTGGGTTTTTTTCTCATCGCTTATAGACTGCCGAAGAGCCTTCAGTGTTACGCCGATTGTTTAGTGTCTGGATGGCCATCTGTCTCGTGTTCTGTGTTACAGGAGGAGCCAGTGAACCTGTCCAACGTGCCAGAGGACTACCTCGACCTGAAGGGAGTGTTCAGTAAGTCCCGGGCTGCTTCACTTCCTCTGCATCGTCCCTATGACTATGCCATAGACTTATTGCCAGGTACCTCTCCGCCTAAAGGTAAGTTATACTCGCTTTCTAACCCAGAGAGGGAGGTCATGGAGAAATCTATTTCTGATTCTTTGGCAGCTGGGCTCATTCGTCCTTCTTCGTCTCCGGCTGGTGCCGGATTTTTTTTCATGGGTAAGAAGGATGGTTCTCTGCGACCGTGTATTGACTATCGAGGGCTGAACAACATCACGGTAAAGAATACTTATCCTTTGCCGCTGATGGTTTCAGCCTTTGAACCGTTGCAGGGAGCGTCTCTTTCCACAAAATTAGATCTGCGTAACGCTTATCATTTGGTCCGCATAAGGGAGGGGGATGAGTGGAAAACGGCATTTAATACCCCCAGAGGGCACTTTGAATACTTGGTCATGCCTTTTGGCCTGTCCAACTCCTCCGTCGTTTTCCAAGCACTTGTTAATGACGTGTTGAGAGACATGGTTGATCAGTTCATATATGTCTACCTGGATGACATTTTGATATTTTCCTCTTCTCTCCAGGAACATGTTCAACATGTCAGATGAGTGCTCCAGAGGCTGCTCGAGAATGGGCTTTTTGTCAAGGCAGAGAAATGCGTGTTTCATGCACAGTCAGTTCCGTTCTTAAGGCCCGTTCACCCCAAGGAATTTAACTATAAAGATAACGATAAAGATATAGTTCTAAAAATCGTTTTCAGTATTAAAGAACAGCAGACTCCTCACCACAACTATAACGATAAAGACAAAGAAAAACAATATCGTTCAAAACAATTTTTTTTCCAGCTGATGAACGATAAAAAATTGACAGTCAATGAGAATCCATCCTGCTGTAACAAGCTCGAGAATTTAAAGCGCCATACAAGCGTGCGCTTAGAATAAAAAGAAGATATTGTTCGCTGGTGTGGACGCTAATATCGTTATCTTTATAGTTATCGTTCTTGGTGTGAACGGGCCTGTAGGGTATATCGTTTCGTATATCGTTAAGGCTGTGGTAGATTGGCCAATCCCGGACTCTCATAAGGCCCTGCAGAGGTTTCTGGGATTCGCTAATTTTTATCTGCGTTTTATTCGCAATTTCAGCCAACTAGCCACTCCTCTGACCGCCTTGACCTCCACCAGAACGACGTTCAGGTGGTCTAATGCAGCTGAGGCTGCATTTTCCAACCTTAAGAGCCGCTTTGTTACAGCTCCCATCCTTGTAGCCCCTGATCCGTCACGTCAGTTCGTGGTGGAGGTTGATGCGTCAGAGGTGGGGGTAGGAGCAGTTCTTTCCCAGCGCACCAGCGGACGATAAGATGCACCCATGTGCGTTTTTCCTCATCGCTTATCGACTGCTGAACATACTTATGATATTGGTAACAGAGTTGTTGGCAGTCAAATTAGCATTGGAGGAATGGCATCACTGGTTAGAAGGGTGTCGGGGGTATCTTTTATCGTCTGGACAGATCACAAGAACTTGGAATACATCAGGTCCGCCAAACGACTTAACTCCAGGCAGGCTCGGTGGGCTCTTTTTTTCAGTCGTTTCGATTTCTCTCTTTCGTATCGTCCTGGGTCCAAAAACATCAAACCTGACATGTTATCTCGTATTTTTGATCATTCCGAGGGCCCGTCTATTCCAGTGTATTTTACCTGAGAGACTTTATCTTCACACTCACATGGAATCGAAGGTCCGCACGGCCTTAGAAGGGGTTACGCCTCTGCCTGGGGGTCCACCAAGTCGGTTATTTGTGCCGGAGGGATTATGGTCAGATGTTATTAGGTGGGAGCATGGTTCCAATGTGGCTTGTCATCCAGGAGTCAGTCGGACCAGGTTTTTGGTCAAGCAATGATTTTTGTGGCCCAGTATGGCTCATGACATTCAAAATTTTATTTTGGCTTGCTCGGATTGTGCTCGTGGTAAGACTTCCAATCGTCCCCCAGGTGGACTCCTTCAACCGCTGCCTGTCCTTTTGAGACCCTGGTCCCACATAGCGCTAGATTTCGTCACAGGTCTCCCTCCTTCACGGGGTAATAGAGGTGTCAATGAATTGACGTCACTTCCTGTTTGTTGCTGCCGTATGCCTCTAGTTTGAGCTCTGTCACGTTATTTCTTTATCGTCTATTTTTTATTATTGAAATCTATTTTATACACCATCATTTTCGTTTCTATAACGTGTGAATATATCCTCTATATCATATTATACAACAAAAACAATCAGAGCACCTTGTTATCACTAGTTTTATTTTGATTTCCCAAGTCCGCTAGTAGCATCGCCAGCGTGGTTGTCGCTAAACCCGCGTGCATTGCTAATACTCTATTCACACACATTACAATTGCTTTACTCACTGTTACTTGCTTTAATGGCGGATGTATGTCTACCTTTGAGTGCAGGTGACGACACGTTTGAGCTGTATTCGGTGCAGCTCGAGTTGGAGGCTGTGGAGAAGCAGATTCGGGTCCTCGAGCAGAGGCAGGCCCAGCTGAGAGAGTGGAGAGCCACGCTGGAAGGCCCTGGGCGACGACCTCTCCCCCTCCGGTCTTCGAGATCTCCACATGGAACCGCTTCTCTCCCCTCCGCGAGACGGAACGCGATGCTGTGATCGTTGGAGACTCCATCGTCCGACACGTCTGTGCTACATTAGCCGAAGTTAAAGTGCACACTCACTGTTTCCCTGGTCCTCATGTTTCTGCGCAGATACCCGCGATCCTGAAGGCCGACGAGAGCCCCAGAGCGGTCGTGCTTCACGCCAGGGTTAACGACACCACGCAGCGGCAGACGGACACTGAAGAGGGACTTCAGGAGCCTGATCGAGACGGTTCGCAGCATGACGCCCCCGGCGACGATCATCGTGTCAGGACCACTGCCCACGTATCGACGAGGACACAAGGTTCAGTAGACTTTTTGCTCTAAATGAATGGTTATTGTCATGGTGTAAAGAACAAAAACTGCTCTTTGTTAATAATTGGAATCTTTTCTGGGAGCGTCCTAGGCTTTTTCGCGCTGGTGGCCTGCACCCCAGCAGTTATTCTAAATGAAATGATCACAGAGAATAGTTTTGATATACTCTGCTTGACTGAAACCTGGCTAAAACCAAATGATTATATTGGTCTAAATGAGTCTACTCCACCAAACTACTGTTTTAAACATGAGCCCCGTCAGACTGGTCGTGGGTGAGGTGTTGCAACAATATATAGTGATATTCTCAATGTTACCCAGAAAACAGGATACAGGTTTAAATCACTCAAAATACTTTTGCTTAATGTTACACTGTCAGATATGCAAAAGAAATCTATTGTATCTCTTGCTCTGGCTACTGTGTATAGACCACCAGGGCCATATACAGAATTCCTAAAAGAATTTTGGAGATTTCCTCTCAGACCTGTTGGTTACTGCTGATAAAGCACTAATTTTTGGAGATTTTAACATTCACGTTGATAATACAAATGATGCATTAGGACTTGCGTTTACTGACTAGTGGCTAGATTAACAAAAAACCAGACGCCACCCGATCTAAATATTCCCTCACAGTTAAATAGTAATGACTTTATGAATTTCTTCACTGATAAAATAGATAACATCAGAAATACAAAAACAAATGTAGATTCTACAGCATCTAATACTTTAGTTTTATCCATCGCACTCAAAGATAAACTGCAGTGCTTTACCACTATAGGACAGGAAGAGCTAAATAAACTTATAAATGCATCTAAACCAACAACATGTTTATTAGATCCTGTACCCACTAAATTACTGAAAGAGTTGTTACCTGTAGCAGAAGAACTGCTTCTCAATATTATTAACTTGTTGTTATCTTTAGGTCACGTCCCAAAACCATTCAAGCTGGCATTTATTAAGCCTCTTATTAAGAAACCACAACTAGATCCTAGTGAACTGGCAAATTACAGACCCATTTCAAATCTTCCATTTATGTCTAAAATTTTAGAAAAAGTTGTGTCTGCTCAATTGTGCTCCTTCCTGCAAAAAAATTATCTCTATGAAGAATTTCAGTCAGGTTTCAGGCCCCATCATAGCAAAGAAACTGCACTTGTTAAAATTACAAATGACTTGCTTCTTGTGTCAGACCAAGGCTGCATCTCATTGCTAGTTTTACTTGATCTTAGTGCTGCGTTCGACACCATAGATCACGACATACTCATAGATAGATTACAAAACTATACAGGTATCCAAGGGCAGGCTTTAAGATGGTTTGGATCCTACCTGCCCGATCGCTACCACTTTGTTTATTTAAATGGGGAGTCATCTCATTTATCACCAGTAAAATATGGAGTGCCACAAGGATCTGTCCTAGGTCCTCTGCTATTTTCAATATACATGTTGCCCCTTGGTAATATCATTAGAAAATACGGGATTGGTTTCCACTGTTATGCTGATGATACTCAACTATATATCTCAACGAGACCAGATGAAACTTCTAAAATTATCTAAGCTAACAGAGTGTGTTAAAAAATGTAAAAGATTGGATGACCAATAATTTTCTCCTATTAAATTCAGATAAGACAGAGATATTACTTATTGGACCAAAAAACATTACACAGAATCTCGTAGATTACAATTTGCAATTAGACAGATGTACTGTTACTTCCTCTACTCTTAAAAATCTGGGTGTTATATTAGACAGTAACTTTTTTTTTTTAAATCATATTTCCCATGTTACAAAAACAGCATTCTTCTATCTAAGAAACATTGCCAAGCTACGAAACATGTTACCTGTTTCTGATGCAGAAAAGCTAGTTCATGCATTCATGACCTCTAGACTGGACTATTGTAATGCACTGCTAGGTGGTTGTCCTGCATCCTCAATAAACAAGCTACAGGTAGTCCAAAATGCAGCGGCTAGAGTCCTTACCAGGTCAAGAAAATATGATCATATTACCCCAATGTTACAGTCTGTGCACCGGCTACCTATTAAGTTCCGTATCAGTTACAAAGTATTATTACTTACTTATAAGGCCCTTAATGGTTTAGCTCCTGTGTACCTAACTAGTCTTCTACAACGCTACAATCCATCACGCTCCCTAAGGTCACAAAACGCTGGACTTTTGATAGTACCTAGGATAGCAAAGTCCACTAAAGGAGGTATAGCTTTTTCGCATTTGGCTCCCAAACTCTGGAATAGCCTTCCTGATAATGCTCGGGGTTCAGACACACTTCCTCTGTTTAAATCTAGATTAAATACACACCTCTTTGGCCAAGCATTCAAATAATGCATCTCATAATTTTGGACTGCAGTTATATCTGATCAAATGCGCATTATTATTCTTTAGCTTGGGTTAAACTAATTAATTTTACTTGGCTGGAACAGCAGCTACGCTAATTATGTCTGTATTTGTTTCTCTGTAACTAGGATTTACACAAGCTCCAGTCTGGATCCAGAACACCTGAGAAGAGATGATGCCAACCCTTAAGAGGACTTCAGATGATGCTAACCCAGAGACAACATACAGAACTACCACATTTTGCTATAAGTTTGATTGCATAATTGCTGTTAATAGTGTTAATCGTCAGTTTGTTTACGTCTCTTATTGATTTTTCTGAACATTTCTGCCGTATCCACATAAACTGACAGTCACCACTGATAAGCTACTACTAAATATTGTAGAAACTTAATTTTCTGTAAAGTTGCTTTGCAATTATTTGTGTCATAAAAAGCGCTTTACAAATAAACTTGAATTGAATTAATACAGTAATTTTAACTGTAGGGGACCGGTTCTCGAAGGCGGCACACTTTATTCCCTTGCCCAAATTACCCTCAGCCAAGGAGACAGCAGTTACTGTCATTGATCACATCTTTCATATCCATGGCCTCCCGATTGATGTGGTTTCCAACAGGGGATCCCAATTTACTTCCAAATTTTGGAAAGAATTTTGTCGGTTACTGGGAGCGACTGTCAGTCTGTCATCTGGTTTTCATCCCCAGAGTAATGGACAAGCCCAGAGGGCCAACCAAGATTTGGAGAGAATGTTACGATGTAGGGTGGCTCAAAATCCTTCCTCCTGGAGCCAACAACTCTCATGGGTTGAGTACGCTCACAACTCGTTACCAGTATCATCCACGGGTCTTACGCCTTTTGAGTGTAGTATAGGTTACCAGCCACCAGTTTTTCCTAGTCTGGAATCTGAAGTCGTGGTCCCCTCTGCTCACGCCTTCGTCCAGAGGTGTCGTCACACATGGAGAAGAGCCCGTGAGACTCTTCTTCAGGTGGGAGCACACACCAAGGCTCAGGCCGATCGCCACCGGCTGAAACCTCCCATATACGTTGTTGGTTAAAAAGTGTGGCTTTCTTCAAAGAACATTCCTCTCCGGTCCGTTTGTAATAAACTTGCACCTTAATTCACTGGCCCCTTTCCTGTCACTAAGATCCTTAGTCCAGTGACAGTCCGCCTTAAATTTCCTCCTGCATACAGGAGAATTCATCCCATCTGCCATGTGTCCAAATTAAAACCCATTTTTCATTCCCACATTAATCCACCTACCCCGGTTCCTCCACCGCCGCGCCTCGTAGATGGGGAACCCGCTTATTCGGTTCGTCATATTCTGGACCCTAGACGGAGGGGACGTGGATTCCAGTACTTGGTGGACTGGGAAGGTTACGGTCCAGAGGAGAGAAGTTGGGTTCCTGCTAGGGACATTCTGGATCATTTCCTGATAGATGATTACAATCTACAGGTAGGTTCTCCAGGGAATGCCAGGAGGCGTTCTTAGGAGAGGGGGTACTGTCATGGTTCATGATTCACTGACTCGCCCTTGCGTGTGTGTGTATGGTTGGGCGTTATAATGTGTTAGAGTGCTGATTTAATTAGTAGCAACAGCTGCTTCCCATCTAGCACCATATTTAATGTGTGTGTTTGCGTGTCTTGTTTGTCAGTTCATTGCAGGTGCCTCTGGGGTTCTGTCGTGCTCTCCCTGTCGGTTCTAGATTGTTGAAGTTGTCCTTGTGTGAAATTCTCTGAGATTCCTGCTTTCGTTTGCCCATTGCAGTCCCTGCGTCACGGAGCACCCCTGCAGCCACCTGCTTCTCATCACCTTTGCCACTTATGAACTTTCTGAGTTTTCTGTGATAAACTTTAACTCGCATTTGGATCTTCTGCGCTTCTTTCTTCAGCATATCATCACAGTCAGGCTGGCTTATTGAATTAATTTAGAGGATGTTTTCAACATTATGTAACACGGTGCCAAGAAAAACAGTGCGGTGAACCATTAGTTAAATTTTTGGTTACGAGTAAGCTGTTAAGTTAATCAAATTAAGATAAGAACATACCTCTCTAATGGACAGGCTGAGCATCGCTGCCGCCGGACGAAACGCTGCACTGGGGGCTGACATGACACTTCCCGTGACGTCTGGCCATCTCTGCTTTTTGATTGGTCAATCGAAGGGCTCTGCGGCATGTGATTGGTTCAGTCAGTGGTGTGAAAGTTCACCGGTTTGTTTTGACTTTGAAGGGCAAGAGATGCGTTTCGCTGAACCTGAGAGTGTTATAAGGCAGTTATGTTTTTTTTATAACCAGTGACGGGTTTATGACACCGTTGAGAGATTCTCAGGAGAAGAGCTTTGGAATGTTTTAGACTGATCAGTCATGTGCTCGCTGAGGGCTCATTATAGGAGCTTCAGTTTCTCAGCCTCCCTCACGAATGTAATGCCCGCGTGGGTCATCAACAAATATGGGAAAAACGAGGTGTTGAGGTTCACCAAGAACGCGGCGCTTCCGATCATTCATTATTCCAATGAAGTGACCGTGAAGGTGCACGCTGCGGGTTTAAATCCCATCGACATCAGTATGAGAGGTAACTTATGTGACAGGCGTTCAGCCCACATCACTGATATCACTGTTCACTCAATTCTCTTGTGGCCTTTAAAATATTGAATGTATGAATCTTACATGGTTAAAAAACGTTTTCTATGACAGTGAGTGACATATGACAATATTCCATAAAGAAAATGTTTGAACTGTCATTCAATCATAATTTGCCTAGTCATTATGAACTGTCATTAGTGAAGCTTATTTATATACTATTTAGATTTTTTTTATATTTGTAAATTTCATTTTAATTGTAGTTTAAGCGCCAGTATTTTTAATTTATATATATATATATATATATATATATATATTATATATATATATATATATATATATATATATATATATATATATAGTTTAATTTTTACATCTGTTGAACAATATACAATATAATCATATATTATCATATACTGTATTAACCAATCAGGACCAAGTTTTCTTAAAAGTCCTAAACCTCATCCTGAAGTCTTTCAGAGGACATAGGCAAGGTGTAGTTATTTAAAAAAAAAAAAATTCATCAAATATTAAATATCTTTACTACTGATCAAAATCAGTGGTCTTTACAAAAGTGCCTTAAATGTACAGAGTGAACCCACCTTTGCACCAGTTTGCCTATATGCAAACTCATGTAAAAACAAACCACTTGATTGTGTTATTGTTTAAGAATGAGTCACAAGGCATGTTGGGATCGGCCTAACCTAGTCTTTAATGCCATAAATGGTTTAAAAAAAAAAGAGCATGTATTTTATTTTTTAAATGTACAGTGAATATATTAAAACATTTTTGGTAAGAGCTTCTAGTATACTTAAGTCTGTCTTTGATCTTTCTTGTAGGTTGTTATGGAGCAGCTACTATGGCCATGAAACGTGACGCACTGAACATGAAGCAGTCAGGCAGTGGGTTTCCTCTAATCCTGGGGCGTGATGTATCCGGAGAGATCGTGGAATGTGGGCTAGATGTGAAGTACTTTAAACCAGGAGATCAGGTGCCATATTCAGCTATTATTCCATATAATATTGTAACATATATATATAATGGACACTAATAACCCTATACCTTAAGCTGTCAGTTATTGAGGCCAGTGTCTGCTTGTGTTTCTCTGTCAGGTGTGGGCTGCTATCCCTCCCTCCGTTTGTAGTCCTCAGTGCCAATGAGGTAATATTCAGACTCATTTTTTATAGGATAAACAGATAAAACATTTAACACATGGATCATTCACATATATAAATTAAGAGCACAATACAGCTGTTGTCCTTAATGCTGTTTCATTGCCTCTATGTCTAGAAGTTTAATGTTCATGTCTGTGACTCAGGTGTCACATAAGCCCAAATCCCTGAGGCATGTTAAAGCTACATCCATCCCGTATGTGGCTGCAACAGCCTGGTCTGCCATCGTCAATACTGGTGGCCTGAACAAAGACAACTCTTCTAAGAAACGGCAAGTACTAATTTGCAAGTATTTCAGTGATCGCCCCATATTGTCTGTTGTTCCTGTTGAGTCGAGTAGGTGCATTTCAGGTGTTTATTTCATCCAGTTAAAGGTGTCATATTGCGTGGAATCAAGCTAAAAAAAAAAAAATCCCCAGCAGCATTGATTTTAGACTATTATTCCTAACTCCTATATTTCATTTCACATTCAAAAATGATTGAAATGCAATCAATTTAATCCCAAGGAACAGAGAAAGGTAGGTTTATGTCATTAGTGGAAAAAAATAAATCTTATAACCCCTTTAAACTAAAAATACTTGTTGTTGTTCCTCTCTGCTTTTTATTGTCTTGTTCTGTCTCTTGTTTTATCTCCAGCCTCTAATTGATTCCATTAATTATGTCTTTGTAGTATTTACTGAATTAGAATGTATCAAAATTAGATTGGGCATCTCAAAATAATTACAAATAACATTAACTACCAGACTGAAGCATTTATTTTACAAATGTGCTACGTTATGTAGCAGATTCTTCTTAAAGACAATTTTATGCAGGAAGTTCCGCTATGCTGCTACATAGTGATCTCAGCAACACTTAAACACAACCAGGATGATTTTATATCAGTCTTACTTTATTTTTAGCGGTTTGGATGAATCATGATAGATGTGGAGTTAATTAAGACGGGCTGTAATAGATCTATCCTTTCCTTATGCAGTGTTCTTATTCTGGGAGGATCAGGAGGAGTGGGAACTTTAGCTATGCAGGTGATAATAATGATTAAAAAAAAAAAAAGTTTTTGCATTTTCCTTAAACATTTTTTACAAAAAGAGTCACATTACCTTGTATTTCATCTCCTCAATGAGTAATAAAATATAATCATCTGTGTGTGATACCTCTATATAAGTGACATTTTGATTAAGTTTTAATCTAGGTTTTTGCTTCTCTACAGATGGTAAAGGCCTGGGGCGCCCATGTGACTGTAACATGTTCCCAGAATGCCGAGCGGCTGGTGAGAGAGCTGGGTGCTGGTGATGTTGTGGATTACACTGCTGGACCGGTTGAAAAACAACTACAGACATTACAAAAGTTAGTATGTTTTTTTTTAAACTTGTGATTGACATTGAGTTTATTTCTTCCCCTTTCACTCTCTCTCTCTCTCTCTCTCTCTCTTTCAGGTTTGATTTGATTTTAGATAATTTTGGGGGTGAAAGTGAGAAATGGGCATTAGATCTTCTGAGACCCTGGAATGGTGCTAAATATGTTACTCTAGTAACACCGTTCCTGCACAACACAGACCGACTGGGCCTCGCAGATGGAATGATGCAGTCTGGATCACCATAGGAAGCAAAGTGCTGAAGGTAGGGACTTCCCTTCCATGAGCTGAGAAAGAATAAGTGAGTTTCTTCTTCCACAGAGACTGGAATTCCTCTTATATTTATGGTTTATCTGTTTATAACCATGACCTTGTGTGGGTGACTTAGCAGCATGAAAGTGATTCTCTTAAAAATATGCTCATGCTACACTATTTCACAAAGTCATGAGCAGTGATCTCACCATAGCTGCTGCTGACCCAGTAAATGGCTAAACATTTCATTATCAAACACACTTTTTCTTTTTCTTTTCACAGCCATGACCCACCCTTTTCCCAGCTTTACACCACCCTGTCCTGTGGCATGGGCACAGAATGAGTGATTTAATGAGTGTATATACTGATCCAGAATGGGAGAAATGAAATGAAGAAGGGTCGGGAATGTAAACCTGATCACCTGACACCGTTTCATTGTTTCGTCAAGGAGGTAGAAGTCTATTGAGTACTAACTCTCTCTCTTTCTCAGCACCACAGGAAAGGAGTGCACTATCGCTGGGGTTTCTTTGCTCAAAGAGGCCCTACGCTAGATGAGATTAGCGAAATGGTTGATTCTGGAAAGGTACAGCAGCCTGTGTGTGTCTGACATGTCTGCTTCCTGTCTCTTCGATCAGTTCTCATAATGGTCAGCTCCTACACGTGATTCTCAGTTTTTGTAGTTTGGGTTGTTCACACTGACAGTGATTTACATCAGTCAAAACTCAACTAAATAGATAAATCACATCTAATTTCCCCTGAAGAATCTTGCAGGAAGAAAAATGACTCCTTATCAAAACAGAACGACATCTTATCTTTACCAGCAATACAAAATGTCACAGAAACAAGACAGAACAGTCATTATGAACTTGTGTTATGTGTTATGTGCATCTGCTTCATGGTGGGAACAATAGTGTGAAGTGTAGCTAACCTACTGATAAACATCAGGTGTTGCAGATAGCAGATGTATTCACAAGAAAAACATTTCATTGAAAGAGTAGTTCTGGAGCTGAGATTTTTGTGAATTTAATAGACATTATAGAAAAGAAAGAAACCATATGAAAACGTTGAAGTACTATAATATTTGATTATTTCTGATTTGAATATATTCTTTATTGTTTAATGTTAAGCAGCATTTAAGGGAGCTTTTCAATATTGGTTAGCAGAAAAACATTTACAGGAACATTACAGCAGTGCAGCAGGCAGGAAATGTCTCTCATCTTGTTTCCTTTAAAGTAGTGTGCTGTTGTGCCTGTATGTGATGTGTTTGCCAACCAGCTATGTTTATGTTTCCGTTCTCAACTTTAAGACTGTGGTTAATGAGTGTCTTGACAAGATATTCATGATAGTAAAATGTTCAATACTTAAGGACAATTTTGGCAAGACTAATTAGTAACACTTAACCACATTGGAAGTCTAAAGTATTGATTTTGTTCATATTAGTGTTATTAATGCTTCAGATTGTAGACATTAAGATTAGAATCAACTGACATCTGATAAGGAGTTAAATAAATCAGTTCATCAGATCATATGTTTCCTCAAGGCAACAGTACATTTACCACGAAGGTGACTTTAACTCTTTACAGGTTCACAGCAAACCGATGAATCTTGGTTCTTTTGTGTATCATACGAGCAGTTTCTTGTTTACTAGCTCTGAGTTTTAACCACAACACCACACTACACCCACAGCTAACCTACTACACACCCACCACTGACTCGACCCCACCACCACTCGAGCAGTGTCTAATGTATTGCAGGCGCATTTTAAAAGTTGATGTTCAGTGGATTTGGATGAAATTAACGTGACACCGATGAGTCATCATCACGTTAAACTGCAGGCATTATTCAAGTCCTCCCAGGATGTTCAATTTCAGTTCTAATATTTGTGTGCTGTTGTGTTGTTGCAGGTCCGTCCCGTGGTGGAGGAAGTGTTCTCATTTGCTCAGGTGCCTCGAGCCTTTCAGAAAGTAGAGCAGGGTCATGCTTGTGGCAAAACTGTAGTCTCCATCGAGGCCCAAAAAGAGTAACTACAGCAACTAAAAAAATACTTATGCTGACAGTTTTTACAGTGTCTGTTGAATTAAAAATATTTATCTAATGTCTAGTGTCTTTATTTCGCATTATAAAATTAGCAGACAAGCCCTGTTCATTATTTAAAACATATTACTATCATATTCGTAAACAAAAAGTATTCTAAATGTAACAGTATATTTTGGAAATATGGGTATGAACATACAAAAACATTAAAACAGATTACTAAACATGTCAGAAAATGTACACAAACATACAACAACAACTACCAAAATATCTGCCTAAAAGAAAACAGAGAGAGACAGAAAAAGCTCGGAGCAGAACAGCAGATCAAGAATTAGCTGCCTTTCAAATTTCTGTGAGTTTTTTGAGCAGGAGTGAACTGATGCCTGATCAGCACAGCTAGGAGGAAATGTTTTTAAAAAAATTCTAATATGTGCAATAGTGCTTTTTATACTTATTTCGCAGAATAATCTGACATACTAAAAAAAAAAACCTTTGTACAGCAACTGTAAAATTGTACGATTCAACAAGTTCCCACATTTTGTTTTCAGTTGAGTATGAATGGCAATAAATGCTGCCTTACATTCAGTGAGGTCTATAATACCTGTTTGTATTCTCATTCATCTGAACAGTTACTCATTTGGTGCAGGAACCCTTGGAAGTATGTCATTTAAACTGTACACAAACTTTTTTCTTATGGGCGCTTAGTTCTGCAGCAAGGTTGTTTTGAGCCAATCATCGAAGCCATTAATGTGATTAATTACTCTGAATGAAATAATGTCATGTCTGCTGATTGGCTGATGGCACCACAAGTACATGCACCAACTCTTTACTAGTGACCAACCTTGAGATTTGACATGAAAGGCTGCAGACAAGGGGGGGAAAAAAACTATTTGAAGCTTTTAGGAGCCCTTAAGCTATTAAGGCACTAGTACTAGTAGTATATGACTATACTAAGTATCTATAACTTACACATTTCTTGCAAAAAATAATTTAGTTAGAATACACAGATACTTATGAAAGGAAGAAGATGCTTTTTGCCCCTATAAAGTGTAATTAGGACAGACAAGGAGTAAACTGGGACATACTAACTAAATTAACCTTGACTCTTTGCTGACACAAAAGATGAACAAGGTCACCTAAAGTGAAGCTACATACAAATCATTATGCTACTGCGCCCTCTTTGGTAATATCATTGCATTGCAAGCAGGACAGTACTTTGTGTTTGTAGGTCAATGCAGAGTAACAACAAAAAAAGTACTAGCACACAAGATGAAGAAACTGTGGGAGGTCTCATTAGGGTCCTTGATGGAGTCGATGAACTTCAGTTGAACGTCCAAAGACAACTGTCATCTATATGGATGATTTCAAAAGGTTTGGTCCCCCACACGTTCTCATCTCGGGATAATAATCCCATCAGTGACAGAGACTCATCTGAGCCGTTTTTGGGGTTTAGATTTAGATCCTCTTCTCAGTGCACAACAGCCTCAGACATTTTAGGGTTTCTGCTGAATAGCAGGAGTTATAGAAACAGCCTCTGTTTTTGACTCAAGCACTAAAGGATTTCCACAGTCCATCTCTGGTTGGGTTTCTGCTCATCAAAGGTGTTGAGAATCACCTGGTTTTTATCATACTGTTGGCCACCTGGATAAGGAGTAGATTAAGAAGTTCAAATTCTTCTCAAGATTTCAACAGGCAGTAACTTTAAACTCACCTCTTCGGGTTTAAATTACACTACCATTTAAAAGTTTGGTTTATAGAAATTAATAAGAAGAGAGATTTATGTTATAAAAGATTGCAATTTCAAGTAAAAGCTGAACTTTCTATTCATCAAAAACGATTTTCACAATATTATGCTATTATTAATATTATTAATAACTGTTTTCAACATTATAATAAAAATATTTTTTTTTTCTTGAGCAATGTTACTTGCAACAAATCAGCATATTAGAATGATTTCTGAAGGATCACATGACACTGAAGACTGGAGTAGCGGCTGCTGAAAATCAGCTTTGCCATCACAGACATAAAGTACATTTTAAAATAGATTCAAGTAGAAAACTGTTACTTTTAACGGAAATAATATTTTATAATATTGTTTTACTATATTTTCTGATCAAATAAATGTAGACAGACAAGGTGTAATACATAAAGAGGGTACAAGGTGGCATCGAATGGGGGTTTCCACTGTGCTGGCTGACTTACACAGAAAGTTACACAGAAATTTGAACAACAAACAGCCTCATTCTGAATTCAGACAAACAAAAGGAGCCAAACAGCAGTGATCTTTCATCACAGAGATTATTGTCACAGTCCAAATGAATAATTTACCTTCATCTTACTCGTTTTTCGATGTCCCTTATCTCCTGCTTTACACATAAAAATCATTTTTCAAATTATTCCCTTTCAAACAATTTCTGACCAATGAATGACTTTTCCAGCTGAGTAAGAAATTTAAAAAAAATACAGTTGTAAAGAAGGCACTTCCAAAGAGTAATTTCTAGCTAAATAAATAACTGAGGATCTCATATTGACAAGAGAACCTTTTAAAGTGTTATTATTAAATAATTTAAAAATTATTTTATTTTATATAATGCTATAAATATTTTTTTAAATACATATTTTGTTTTATTCTATTTTAAAAATATTCATATTTTATAAGAATCGTTTTAGAATATTATTGCCATTTAATTAATATTCCGTTTAGTGTTAAATGGTAGCCCCTTCATCTGTGCTACAGATTCAGACACATCTTCGGCCACATGTGCATGTGAATGTTTCTCTGTTTATTGTTCCACTCCAACTATTCTGTTTCATTTCATGTCTTTTCTTTTATTCAAGTGTATAAAGTACTGACCTTTGACCTCCAGCACAAGGTCGGGCTTGAGATTGTTGCGTATGATTCCGTCTCCTGTGATGCTCCAGAACTGATTGTCTTTGCCTGGTTCAGGTGAGATATTCAGCCTGCCACCTGCCATCACCACACCTCCAGATGTCTCCACGCAACAGTCCTCGACCATCTGAAGAGAAAAAGCAAGAGAGATCGTGGTCATTTGAAAATCAGATTGCACATTTTAACAAAAATAGCATTCTTCCATCTTAGAAACATCACCGTGCTACAGAACATGTTACCAGTTTCTGAAGCAGAAAAGCTAGTTCATGCATTCATGACCTCTAGACTGGACTATTGTAATGCACTGCTTAGTGCATGTCCTGCATCTTCAATAAACAAGCTACACATAACTGCAAAATATGATCATATTACCCCAGTTTTACCATCTCTACACTGGCTATTTAAGATCTGTATCACTTACAAAATATTACAACTTGTATATAAGGCCCTAAATGGTTTAGTTCCTGCATACCTAACTAGTCTTCTACCATGCTACAATCCATCACGCTCCCTTATGGTAGTACCTAGAATAGCAAAGTCCACTAAAGGAGGTAGAGCTTTTTCACATTTGGCTCCCAAACTCTGGAATATCCTTTCTGATAACATTTGGGGTTCAGAAACACTCTCTCGGTTTAAATCCAGATTAAAGACACATCTCTTTAGCAAAGCATTCACATAATGCATGTCATAACCTCGTATTCCAGTTATATCCGATCTAATGCACATGAACATTTTTTGCTTGATTTGAACAGCAGCTATGCTAATTTTTGTCTATTTGCTTCTCTGTTTTTGCATTGGAAGGGAATCCTGAGGTAACTTGAAATTACACAAGCTTCAGTCTGGATTCAGCCTTTACAAAGATCTGAGATGACTGAACACCTGAGAAGAGATGATACCAACCCCTTAGAGGACCTCACCTGACGCCAACCCTGATCCAACATACAAAACTACCAAATTTTCCTACAAGTTTGATCACAACATATAATCATTGCTGTTAATAGTGTTCACCGTTTGTTTGAATACATGTCATTAACTAACTGCATGATTTTTACTCAACATATGGATATCACTTTGACATAGTCACCACTGATAAGCTACTCCTAAATGTAATGTAGAAACTTTCATTTTATGTCAAGCTGCTTTGCAATGATTTTTATCGTGAATACAAATAAATGTGAATTGAACTGAATTAAACAGAACGAGAGTGGACATCACAGGTGCACTCGAGTACAAAATTGGATCTGGAAAGGTGACCAAAGTCTCGAGTACCTTGCAGTGCAGTAGTCCATTCTCATAGACCCATATCTGCTCTGGACCACCAGTTTCCTCCAGCACTTGCACACGGAGCAGCTTTAAATCATCCAGTGGTCCAGTCAGAGACATCAAGAAGCCCGTTTCGGCACTACGCAGCCGGAAATAAGCACGTTTCTATTGAGAAAGACAGAAAATACATGATCGTTTTTGGATGTTTAAAACTAGCAATACTATTATTGATAGAAACTACTACTGATAAAGATCTGCTTTCGTAAACTTTAACTCTCTTAACAATGTATTATTATGTCATCTTGGGTATTAACGGTGTCATTTTGGATTTACTGGAGTGTCTTTATGTCCACATGTTGTGCTGGGTTTGCCCTGCCTTTATATGTGTGGTTCCCAAATAATTAACTCTCACACCTAAAAAGCAAAACTAGCCAAACCCCACTGAATCTGAACACACACACGGCAAAACACAAGTAATTTCGCTTACTGAGAACTAGGCATGTGGTGGCATTTAATACCTGTAATAACGGACGCAGAGAACCAATCTGCTCCCAGCCTTGGAATTTCTGCCAATCACCGATCTCGCTGGGATGGAGCAGGACCTGACGACCATGGAAGTTGCTGTATTCATACAACACCCAGCTGATAATAACAAACACAAATACACAGAGAAAAATCTATTCATTTACATTATTTTCATATCCAAAAGAAACGTAAAGGAGAATAATATCACTAAATTTGGTGTTCTACACCAACACTGAAATCTGAGCTTTGAATGTGCTTCAGAAACCACTCACATTCCTCCATTAACCAATAGAGAGCTGACCCGCCCATCAATGCCAGCCAGAGACAGATTCAAAACGCCATCGGTCAGAACCACTTTACGTCCTCTGAAGCCAGATTTACCGAAGAGTGTGATGGAGGGCATAGAGAACTCCTGAGCGGACAGAGAAACATAGAACAAATGTTTATTACAAAAGCCCAATCATTTTATTATAGAAATCATAATCAGCTATGACAGCCTTGTTTTCAGTCATGTCCTTTGAATACGTTGCACTGTTTTGTACCTTTTAGCCCACAAAACACTGAAGATGTCATAAATCTCTCTAGAATTATTTCCTGCCAACATTTTCACTTTCATTTTGCCTCAACACAATCATGACAAATATTTTTAGCAACATTTTTTGTCAGGAAAAAACAAATAGCCATAATGTAACTATATGACAGACTGCATGAACACACCTCTGCTGAAAGACATGGTGAACTGTTTTTTTATAAAAAAAAAAAAATATAATTAAAAAAAAAAAAAATTAGGTATTCTTTTTAGATTTTCAGCATTGTCCTTCTTGGCATTACAACAAATTCTCATCCTGTTTAGCCAGATTAATAATATGTTCAATGCTAATGTCTAGTTGTTTAAGTTGACAAGGCTTATAAATACATCTAACATGATCAATCAAAGTAATATGTAGTGCCAAAACAGCACTCGTCTAATAGGGCATGAGAAAAGGGTCCATCCTCAGTCTCATTTTCAGTCGGAACAAATTAAATATTCTGCACAGCCTAGGGATGATAGCCCATAGCCTTTTTCTTGACCCCATCATCTCTTCAGTACTCACATGTCCTACAGTGTGGAGGGAGCTGATTTTGCAGTCTGAGTTGAGTAAGCCCAGAGCCTCAGGACTGGGGTATTCTCCTTCTTCCAGTACATACATGTTGTCAGTGAACTGTGGGCCATCGAACACCACCCACTTCAAGCAGAGACATACACAATGAAATGCTGATTATTTTGAAACACTCTCCAATCTTGCTGATTATTTTGAGCAAAGTCCTCTTGAATTTTCAAAAGGTTTATGCACATTTAATGTGTTTCTTTTATAAGGCAAAATTTCTCACCTCCCAGCCAAAACCTTGCAGGACATGGGGTAGAAGCCCTCTGGCAGGGACGCCACATTTTCATCTAAAGACTGCATTGCTCCCTTGAACCCTGGTTCAGCAAACAACTGCACCTGAGAACCAACAAGAGCCAGAGTGTTTCATTAAAGTATCACATGAATGAAGCTTTAAAAAAGGTGCTTCTTAATATAAAATCACTTTGATAAGACGCAGAAGATGATCTGAAAAATGTATCTAGTTGACTGGAATAACTAGATCTTCACTTGAAACTAGGAATCTGTGCCTACAGAATTCCTGAATGCCTGTCATTCACAAAGCTGTACACATCCTGCCTAGCATCTTCATTTATCAAATTTTTTATCATTCTTTCAGCTGAACACAGGACTGTAGTACTCTTAGCTCTTAGCTTTAAATCCACTGCACAGATTTCCATTTATAATCAGACTCCACATGGAACCATAACATTTGGGCATGTCCATTAAACTCACCTTATATCTGGACAGTCCTTCAGCCTGTTCCTGAGGCAGAAAAAAATTAATTATAAGACATGGCAATTCAAACACAAGCAATGTTTTATTGAGTAACAAATACAATTTCGAAAATACGGCAGATATTGCAGACAAATGATTACCAAAACCACAGGCTGAAGTGACAAGATCTTGCAGTTGTGTGCTCCCCAGTCCTCTGGACTCCCGTAGAGACCCTTCTCTAAAATGTACAGCTCACCTGAGAAGTGTGCCTTCTCGAATGCTATCCACCTGTTCAGTCAGACATTAAACATTAAGTCCTTTTTAACTCAGCAGATCTGATCTCTTCAATATTGACCACATTCATTTCAATGACACACAATTTGTCACATATTACACATCCAATAAGGAAAATACAGACAGCTGAATGAATCAATCTCAAGACAGCAGGCAAAACATCACTTATTAATCTCAATAAGCAAACCACAGGCCATAAGTGTATAGAAATCATATCTGTGAGACTGATATAAGAAACACAATGGGATTGTGAATCAGTGAAAAAAATGTAAACACTATTTAAACACTTTTACTTGTCTCATAATTCAATAGGTATGGTATCAAAACATTAAATTCGAATTAACCGATAAAACCAGAAAAATCACTCAGCCTTAATGTGTATATATATATATATACACACACACACACACACAAATGGCAAGATCATGTGTTCAATCCCTAGGGAGTGCAAGAACTGACAAAATGTGTACCTTCAGTGCAAAGTCAAGCATCTGCTTAATGCAAAAATGTAAATGCAAATTTTTGGCAAAGCTGAATTTTTAAGCATCCTTGCTAAATAAAAGTGCTGACTTCCTTAAAAAAAAAATCTTACAATCTCGAGTGTATATTTGTCCTACAAAAAACAAAGCTTGTAATGTTTTGATCTTGGAGCTGGTTAGTTTGGTTCACGACTCTGTATCGAGGACTTCTTTTAATCTTTATGAATAAAAGTAATTAAAATATTTTGAGAACCAAGACTACTTAAAATATGGGTGGTGACTTCTGCACACTTAAATAATGAGTTAAATAATGACAGAATTATCATTTTTGAATGAACTACTTCTGATTTTATCTCTGTAAGCAGCTGCCCACAAGGGCTAATAAACATTTCACTGATAGATTTAGAGCCGTACAAAGGTCGAGGGTTATGAAAGAAAGGAAGAAAAAGAGAGAGTGATGCCTGAAGGAGGAAATAGGGAGTTTACACGCAGACACTCACACGCCAGAGAGGACTTCCACCGATTGTGTCTTTATGCCAAAGCCAGTGGCTTCCATGCTAATGACAGGTTCCATTAGATCCACATTCATCCCTCTCTCGCTGAAATCCAGCTCACTGAACATTCTCACGTGAGGGGTCAAAAATTCCTACAGAAGGACACAAAACCATGAAACAACTTGCAACCTTCTTATTCCAAAAAAAACAGCAGTGTACATCAGAAAAACACAAAGTTTATTAATGCTTTTCCTTTCAAGTCTTCCCAGCAAAACCTGCTGTGAGGAGATTATGCTGTAAACTGTTTTTTTAATATTAATCTTGAACTCTTTTATTCAGAAATGGTCTCCGTGTACATACTGCTAATACAGGACGTATAGACAGGAGCCTGTCTCCCAGTCCACCCCATTCAGTGAAGTCTGCATACTCTCCTTCCTCCAGAAGATACTGGCGACCTTCGAACCCTGGTGCAGAATATCCTACCCAGCTATATATGAACAATAATATGAGTCACTGCTGGATCCAGCTAAAGGCAATAAACCATCAAGAAATGGAGGTATGTGTAGATCTACAGTTATTGGGTGACATATTGATGATCTGTCTGCCTCTGCAGACTTTGACACCAAACCAAAAAACCAAAATCCTACCATGTCAGCTGTACTGTTAAAATATGTACTCACAGGCCACTCAGGATCTTCAATGAGCCGACAGAACTCAGCCTCTTTCTCCTGATGCTGTCAGGACTCTCAGTTTCATCTTCTTCATCTTTCTTCTCTTCCTCTCCTTCATCAAAGTTGTAAATGTCCTGTTCGATCTCTAAGCACTCCCCTTGGAACATTGGTTTTTCAAAGAGTACCGCCTGATTTCACATAGAGAAAAAAAAACACTTTACAGCTACCTGTATATTTAGAATAACTTCCTGTCAACTACATTCACACTTATTTTGAGATACACTAGAACTTCATTAAAATCTAGAATGTGAATCAATACTGAAAGCAACAGAGATCACCAGAAATTCACTTTTCATTCAGGGTCAAAACTGATTCTGCTTTGATTTGTATGGTACATTTTCTACACTTTGTAACTGCATCATTATTATTATTAAAGTTCGTACATTTAAATTATTATTAAATAAAAAACTACCAGGAATGCCAGGAACTAAACTAAGCCAACAAACTAAGCCGACTTCCCTGGTCTATTATAACCATTTGACTGTTTCTTATAAGTGATATTTAATTGTAATTAAAGCATTATCGGATCATTTGCCTCTGCTGTGAGAATCATGAACTGCCAAAGTTCTGACTGCATTTAACTCTAGTTTCAGAAGTCAGACACAATGCGGCTGCTCATTTATGGCTCAGAAATCAAAAGAACAAACAGTGGCACGGGCTGAGCAAGCAAAGAACATGGACAAACCCCGCCTCTGGGCATGCTCAGTCTGGTCCAGACTACCTGCACCAACAGGCACTTTTAATTAAGGCTTTACAGAATGTCTTTCGCCAAATAAATGTGTAAAATTAGTCTTAAGTTGTTGTGTTTTTCTCAGTGAGCTGAACTACACCAATTTGTACAATCAGTGTTCAATGTGATCTAACATATAAAACTCACCTTAATTTCATTGGGATTTTCCACCTTAATTTCACACTGTAAAAAGCAAAAGGAACAGTTGTATATACTGTAAACCTCTGTTCATACATTTTGTTAAAAGATGGAATGAGATGAAATGAGTGTGTGAAAGTGAGTGGTATGTAATTACCATTTTCAAGGGTCGCAGTGATCCTACAAAGGGTGTGGGAAAGCCCCAGTCCTGAGGGCAGGGATATACTCCTTCCTCCAAAACAGCTAAAAGACCCTGGAAACCTGGGTCACTAAAGACCAGCCATCTATAAACACACAACTACAGTAAGAATAGATCTAAAACGCTTTTAGAACCTGGTAAAAGATAACTTTCATTTTGTAATTTAAAAACATGCTTCATAAAGTTTTGGCAAAGAACAAATATGCCAAGGCAGAATTTTTTATTTTTTTGCAACAACATGCAACAACAAGAAAACAACATTCCAACTGACACACAGTCTCTTTCTCTTAGAATCTCTCAACTCCAATCATAGGTCACATGCTTTATTCTCAAAACTTTCCACTTGATCATGCATTGAGTACAAACATGAGGCTTGTGTCCTTCATATCGCATTTTAGCTCTGAGAAAACTAAGTTTTGCTCCCATGCACTACTGATCATAAATTTGAGATCAGTAAGACTTTTTTTTCTAAAGTGACAGTAAAGACATTTATAACATTTCAGTTTCAAGGAAAAATGTTAAAGGGGTCATATGATGTGATTTAAATTTTTCCTTTCTCTTTGGAGTGTTACAAGCTCTTGGTTTATAAAGAAGATCTGTAAAGTTGCAAAGACTAAAGTCTAAATTCCAAAGAGATATTCTTTATAAAAGTTAAGAGTCAACCAGGCCCTCCTAAAACGGCTCGTTCTAACACGCCCCAACATGTCTACGTCATGCTGTGGGAAGATTTGCATAACACCGCCCAAATGTTCACACAAAGAAAGAAGGAGTAACTTTTATTCTCGCTGTTGCCGCCGCGGCCATGTTGTGGAGTCGATGTGTGTTTCGTTGTGAAAGCGAAACTACTTTGTTTGGCCTTCCAAAAGAGGACACAACTAAAAATCAGTGATTAAGTTGTTCCAGAACAGTTCAACCCAAATATACAGATGTGTGCAGCGCATTTTATGGAGGATGTGGACCTGAACCAGTAGCCAACAATCTGTCTGTGGCACAAAGGCTGTTTCTAGTTGGGCAGTTCAAACTTAGCAAGGACAGTCGGGCGCTTCTGACTCACAGCCTGTAAGTACGTTTTTTATATTTAAATAATTTGCCTATGATGATTCAAACGCGAGTTTTCAGCAGTGTAGAGTAGGCTTGTTGTTTCTCCGATTACAAATGCAGACATGGTTTTATGTTTACGCAACACGATATGCAATGCAACACGTAAAAAGACAGTATAAGTCATTATGATCAATAATTATTTCCTAACTGGATGCAACAAATGCCTCGTTTGTAATGGGTTTTATTGGTTTTGTCTCATCGCACCGAGACACAGCATCACAGTATGTTAAGGGGTGTAGCATTTCTGTCACACGCTTGAGGCATTCGGCCAATCACAATGCACTGTATAGCTGGCCAATCAGAGCACACCTCGCTTTTCAGAATGATGAGCTTTGTAAAAATCGAAGCGTTTCAGAAAGGGGGGGCATAGAGGAGAAACAATAATGTACATTATATGGAAAATAATGTGTTTTTTGAACCATAAACCACATAAACACAGTGCATTACACCAAATACACAAAATAATGTCATATGACCCCTTTAAACAGCAACAACGGTTTTTAACATTGATAATAATAAGAAATGTTCCTTGACTTTTCATAGAATTATTATTCATGTGACCCTGCAGACCTGTGTAATGGCTGTAATGTACTAAAACAGAAATCAGTTATTCTATAGTGTAATAATATTTCACAATATTACTGTTTTTACTGTATTTTTATCAAATAAATGCAGCCTTTGTGAGCATGAGAGACTACTTTAAAAACATGAATAAAATCACACCCCAAACTTAAGTGTATATATATGTATGTATATATATATATATATATATATATATATATATATATATATATATATATATATATATATATATATATATATATATATATATATATATATATATATATACAGAGAGAGAGAGAGAGAGAGAGAGAGAGTGAGAGTGTATATAGTATTATATATTTATTTATTTATTTCCTCACTGGGGTAAAACATCATCATAAAGGTGCGAAATTTCAAATAATGATGCACAAAGAAGTTTTAAATCACTTTACTATCAGATTCATATTGGGTGTAAGCATTTATGTAAGATCAGAAGTTCACTTACACTCCACTGTGAACCTTAATGGACCCAGTACTCTGAGGAATACCAAATGAACAGGTCTCTATGGTGTCATCGCAGAATGAAGACATTCGTCCCATCCCATTTAGCTCTGTGAACAGGTCGATTTTTGGTGTGGTGTAGTCCTGAGAGGAAAATATTTGAGCAAGTTATCAAAGATCAAAGCATAATGCATTTTATTTATTTTTAAATTTTTTAATATAATTTGACTGATTGATCAGAGTGGTCAAGCACTGATGCATGTGACTCACGATTTTTGACTCACCCTTAATGCAAGCCTAATGGAGCCAATAACCATGGGTGTGGTTGGGAGCTGCAGGCCATTTGGCTGCATTTCCCCACTGGGCTCTGTCTCCGCCCACTCATTTGCTATCTCTGCTGGCCCCTCCTCCAGTGCAATGGTCCGGCCCTGGAAGCCTGGCTTTTCATACAGCAGCCAGCTAACAGGACAAACATTTACATTAGCAACCTTGCACTTTAAAATGTCACAGGATTTGTCACATTCTAAGTAGAAGGAAGTGATTGTTCTTACCATCCTCTAACAACCTTTATGGAGATGAGTGGAGAAAGGTTTAGGGAGGTGGCATCTTCTGTGTCTCTGAACACCTCATATGCCTCTCCTCCAAAGTTAGGTTGTTGGTATATCACAATCTGCAATAATATTGAAACATTCTCCATAAATGTGTTCAACTGTTTTTCTTTCTTATTTGAAGCTTCTTATTTGAAAGTGGATAATGAACTGGAAAATAACAATAAACTAGCTGTACTAAAATGTATACAGAATAAATGTTTATCTTCAGTTTAGCAATACCTTTCCAGGGCGTCTGTGGAAGCCTCTGACACCAGTTGTCTAGAAATTCAAAACTTTAGTTAATATTCAAACTCTATTTTCATTATAAACTTTTTGACATGAACTTTTTGACATTTTTAAAACTACTTTGACAGATGGCTGGACCTTTGGTTCAAATACAACACAGCTCACCATGGTATTGAGATCAGTGGTACCTATAAAAACAAACTGAAGCCTAGAGGTCTTAAAATTCCTCTTGTGTCTTAAAGACAAGACTGAAAAAATTTCCACTGAAAAAGGACCTAGCAGGTACAGACAACCTAAGCAGTTTCAAATGTGAAGCAAGACTTTCCTACATCCCTGTGAAAAAACTATAAATAAAGGCTTTTCTACACATCAAGCACTAGTGTATGTAGCACATGCTGTTTATTATACAAATATATTATATACATTATAAAAACGGGTAATTGAGTAAAAGTACAAGTATTCAGTATCAATAGTATGTAAAGCACAATTTTCCCAAAATTATAGTTTACATGTGTAATATTGAAGCTTTGAAACCAAATACTTGTACTTTTAGTCAATTACCTGAACTAAACTAAAAATTAGAGAATATTGGGGCTTATTTCTTACTCATAAGAGATTTTTAAAACAATGGACATTTGGTATTAACATCTTTCGTACCTCTGTGTATGTTGGTGAGAGACTGCTGGATGTGGGCAGTGGAATCTGCTGAGTGCTGTTGGATGTAGATGTTACTATTGAAATGCCTTGCAGTCCCATGCTTGAATTAAATTTGTTGGAAGTGAGATTCAAATCCAATGCAGGGACAGAGCCAGTGTCAGGCCTTTGCTGGCTCATGGTGTTAGCTTCTTTGCCTTTATTCATGTATTTTTCCAAAACGTCAGGCAGCTTGACTTCTGAGAAAGTTGGAAGAGGTGGAGGTGTGGATGGGCTCTTTACTGAATCACCAGGTCCTGCCTTTACATTGCCACAATCTGGCAACTCACCAAACCCCTCTTTTGCAGCGGTGACAGCATGAGACAGTGATATGTCTCTACGATCTCCTAAAGTTGGCACCACCTCTGAGCTTGGCTCAGTTCTGCCTCTTTTTGCCGTGTTTGGGGAATTCACAAGGTTTGAGATGATTGACATTTTTTCCAACCTTGAGGGCATTTTTCCAGAGCCTTCAGTGTTCTGTTTTTCTCTATCAGTTTTCTCCTCAGTGACTGTGACCTTTTTGGCTTTGTCTTGTTCCCGTCTAGATGAGAGACCTTTATAAAGAAGGCTGTCCTCAGAACGTTTGGACGGTGGGTTGGTTTTTGCCTGTTCATTTTTCTTCTTGATCATCATGGCTGGAGAGGGATCTTTAGGTCCTGCAGTTTTTCTTGTCCCAAACTGGAACTGTTCTGGGTCAAATATCTTCTCAAAGTGATCTTCTTTAATGGCAGGCAAGGCAAAAGGAGGTGACGGCATCTTGTTCTGCCCATGCTTTCTTGGGCAAAGAGAAAGGGGAGCAGTTCTCCTTGATATTACGAATGAAATCATCAAAGTCATTAGAAGTGTTAAGCTGATTGTCATCACTTGCAGAACAATCCAAACGTCTCTCTGTTTTCTTTTTCTCAAAACCTTGGTCCACGTCTAAAACTAGATGGTGCCTTGCTATTTTGTGAGAGGCTTTTGGGCTCCAAAGGAAGATTTTGAGAAGTAAACTGGTGAATACTTTGGTCAGTTGGTGGTTTCAGCTTTTGTAAGTTAGCAGCTGGTATTTTATCGTTAGGCTTTGTAAGATCCTTGACTTTCAGGTTGGACTCTGTATTTTTAACTTGGACTTCGCTCTTTCTGTCCACTTTGGAAGTCAGTTTATCTGTTATTTTAACTGATGTAAGTTGCTGATCTAAAGTCTGATCATCTTTTCGAATGGGTTTAGAATCAGCCTCTGAAGCCATGATCACTGCTAATGGTTTCTCATCAACTTGCTGTAATTTATTTAATTCATTCTGTTTGACACACTCTGGGTTTGTTTTACGCGAGTCTCCAGATTGAACTGGTTGCCTCTCTAATACTTTGCATTTACCTCTCCCTTCTTCACTTTTAACCTTTTCATCTAGTTGTGTAGTTGTTTTTGGTTGTTTTAAATCTGAATTCATAGCATTTTCCACACTAATCTCTTTAGTCTCAGTCTTCTGGGTTGTCTCAGATGAGTTCTCTAAAATGACCTGAATGATTTGTTCCTGAGAAGAGCAAGACTTCTCTGTACCTTGAGGACTCAGATCACTGGTCGTCTCAAACCCAGCACGGGACTTCTCTTTGACAACATCTGGGTGCTCATTAGATGCAAGCTGCACAAGTGATTCTGTTGAAACTGGTATATCAGAATCTGTATGTTGTTTTTCTGAGTGTGAATCGTTCTTTTCTGAAAGCGACACATCCAGTTTCCCTTTGGTTTCAGTAGGCCCAGATTTTTCACCCTTCATTTCAAAAGAGGCTTTTGACTGTTTGGCTGTCTTGGGTATTTTGGAAATGTCATCAGCCTTAGAAAGGGCACATGTCTCTTTCTCAAATCCAAGAACCTTCTCTTGGTCAACATCTGACTGCTTATCTGGCGTAATCTGGACACGTGACTCTGATGAATCTGGTATATTTGATTCAGTCTGTGGTTTTATGGACTGCACATTTTTGTTTTCTGAAAGCGACAAATCAAGTTTGACTGTGTTTTCAGCAGCACCAGATTTTTCACCCTTTGTTTCAGACGTGGCTTTTGGTTGTTTACCAATACCTTGAGTGCTAAGATACTGGTTGTGTAATGGTCTGTCACATGTATTGAGGAAATTTCATTTTCCTTGGAAAGGTCACATTTCTCTTTCTTGAACTCAGTAAGTGGCTTTTCTGTGACTGATTGCTTATTTGGTATATCCTGGACATGTAGGTTTGATGAAACTGGAAGATCTGACTCTGTCTGCTTTTCTGAGTGTGAATCGTTCTTCTCTGAAGACAAATCCAGTGTGACTTTGGTCTCAGAAGCAACAGATTTCTCACTGTTTGTTTCAGAAGAGACTTTAGATTGTTTAGCCGTCTTGGATGTTGTGGAAATTTCATCTGTCTTAGTAATATCTGTCAGTTTATCTAATGCAACTTGCGCATGTGGGTCTGTAGAAATTGATAGATTTGATTCTGTCTGTCGATTGGTTTGTAAATCATTGTTTTCTGAAAGTGACACATCTGGTGTGACTTTGGTCTCAACAGCATCACAATTTTCACTTTCAGAAATGGCTTTTGATTGTGTAAAAATATTTTTTACTTTGTCAGACTTCAAAGCAGCTGTTCTTGTGACAGACAAATTTGTCATTTTCTTGGCTTTGTCCATTTTTGAATCTGAAGCTGCAGTTGGCTCCGCCTTCCTAAAATCTTTATTGGGTTTTAGTTTTGTGGGACTTTTGAGATGTGGAGTTGCTGACTGTAAATCATCCACCTCCTTGACAGGGCTTTTCAATTTGAGCTCTGGTGATACCCTGGCAACAGCATTCCCAGTGGCTTGATCACATTTGGAAGATTTGCCATCAGCAACAGGACCGTTAACCAGTGATGACTCATTTCCCTCTGGCTTGGTAAGTGGCCGTGAGGCTGGTTCATGTGACTCACTCTCTCCGTGGACAACTTCTCTATCTGAGGGCTGTTTCTGAGGGCTCAGTGGTGTCGTTCGAGACAGCTTCCTTCCTGTTGGTGACACATCAGTCATGAATTTATTTGGACTCAGCTGGGTTTCATTCACTGGCTTCTCCTTTTCAATGGTCTGCTCTGGTTGGTCCGTGCCAAGTAATGAGGAAGAAGGTTTTGCCTCGGTTTTGTTGCCAATGTCACCTGATTTGACTTTACTCTTTGAATAAGAAAAACTACTCTTTGATGTTGGACTTCTCTCGGTGGCAACTGTCGGTTGTGTTTTTGACTTTTGGATATCTTTAAATGCTTTGAATTCAGTGTTAAGTTTTGTTGAACTAGAATTCTCCACTGAAGTTGAGGAAGATGGGGATTTATCAGCAGAAAGGGAATGTTTTAGACTTCTTTCTCTTTTAGGCTTAAGATTGACCTGTTCTTTAGTGGGTTGAGAAGTTTTTGTCATTAGGGAGGCATCATAAACATCCCTCTCTTCCACTCTCTTAGTCGGTGACATTTTCCGCTCTGGGCTTATTGATGCTGCCTCATTCTGACGTTTGGTGGACATCTGTCTTTCAGCTTCTGTAGAAACACTATACACTGTAACAACCTCCAGAACTTTCTTTGGTTTTGTTTTAACGTCTGGTGCGGTTTTCTTGGGAAATCCAGTCTTGATGTCAATTGGTTTATTAAGTGTAACTGATTGGTCCTTTTCTGTTTGAGATTTAATCTCTTTTTGATCTGTCTGCTTCTGTGAAATCCTCTGAACTGGAGACACTTCCATCTTTGATGCCTCAGAGAGGCCTTTAATGCAAGACTTTACAGCTTTTGTTTCAGGGGCAACATGTGGTGGAGGGCTCTTTGCTTTAATTGCCCCATTTGGTCCACTGGTGGCTCTGTCCATACGTTTGGATGGCACAGATGAGTTTTGATGACTGGTCATCCTAGTATTCAATGGTACTTTATTAATAGGCATTTCTGGTGAATAAAATTCCTCCCCAACGTCTGTAGCGTCTCTGTTTTCCGTTGAAAGTTCAAAGGGGCTGTCTACATCCACATCAAGCTCTTGAACAAAAACAGCATAATCTCCTACTGACTCGTTTGTCTGTTGTTTAGACTGCTTAACATTCACACTTTTGGGGTTTGGTAATCTGTGGAAAGACATAAAAGCAACAGCAATGTTGAGAGACAAGTATGGGAGGATCCATGCATTAATCTGCTTTCAACAGCATGCATCACTTTAATGAGAAATAATTTGAATTCTTTAAGTGTGAAAAAACACAGACATCTCATGTCCAAACCATGCCATAGATGCATATTTCCTGTTGAAGAGCTCAAATTATTTCAGATCACTTCTTATGAACATGTTTGGCCGCCTTTGTAACCTTGATATCACCATTGCACATGACTTAAACAGCTTAAACTTTTAACCATGACAACTATGACATATCAATTAATTGTGTAGACTTTTTAGATTACTCAGCTAAAAAAGGCTGATTAATCAAAGGGAATCTTCACAGAATTATTCAGGTAAATTCATTTTGTGTGAAATAAAGATTGAATCATGCAAAAGCAAATAACAATAACCTAAGTGATCACCTAATTTCCACTGTACAGCTGGTAATTTACTTTTATCACAGCTGTGATGATATGATGATGAATGAGATAATCAAATCGAATCATATTACATTGAGGCAGCAGTTTTTTAACATTATGCAACACTCATTTATTTCCACAAAAATATTAAGCAGCAATGTTTTCAACATTATTTATATATTTATTGAGCACAAAATTAGACTATCAGAATGATTTCTGAAGGATCATGTAACGCTGAAGCCTGGATGCTGAATGGCTGTTGAAAATTCAGCTCTGTCATTAAAACATTTTAAAATATATTTAAACAGAATAACAGACATCTTAAATTCTAATAATATTTCACAAATTTACAGTTTTTACTGTATTTTAATCAAATAAATGCAGCCTTAGTGAGCATAAGACATTTTTCAAAAACATTTTTAAAAATCGTACTGACCCCAACGGTGTACTTTATGTATATGTATGTATGTATGTATGTATGTACATATATATATATAAAAAAAAAAAAAAAAAAATAAATACATGCAAAAATAAAAAAAAAATATGTACATACACACAACACACACACACATATGTACAGGGGTTCACAAAAATTTGTCAGCCTGGTTTCGTTTGGTCCTCACACTGCACATAGTGTGACCAATTAAATATAACTACAAAAAAATAATAATAGTGATAATAATATTATTTCCTTTTTAAATAAATAATAAACAAAATAATAAAGTGTGATAATACTATTATATTTTAAAATAAAAAGTAGTATTAAATAAAAATATAATTATTTTATAGTAAACTTAAAAATAAAATGCTAATATTTATTTTTTTATACGAATTTACATAATTTTCAAACTTAAAGGGATGGTTGAATATGATTTCACTTTCTGAACTTTAGTTAGTGTGTAATGTTGCTGTTAGAGCATAAACAACGTCTGCAAAGTTACGATGCTCAGAGTTCAACACAAAGGGAGATCTTTTCTTTTAAAGAAAGTGCTGTTTAAGGACTACAAAAAAGTCTGGTAGGGACTACAACAAGCTTCTTCCTGGGTTTGTGACAACACTAACCCCAATGTTTACATAAACCCCGCCCTCGGGAACACACGTGATGTTTCTGGACAACGTGCACTCTTCGGTTAGCGAATCACAAACACACTGAGCCTGTTTAACCAATCAGAGCCCATTGCATATTTCTGAGGGGGGGCTTTATAGAACCAGGAACTCAACAGACCGTTTTGACAAGAATGGAAACAGCGGTGTAGCATAAAGGTAAAATATGTGAAATTTATGCATTTTTTTTTTTAAAACGAAGCATGAACATGTTACACTGCACCCCACAAACACAATCAAGCTTTCGACAAAAGCTGATCAACCACCCCTTTAAAATCAGCAAGCTTTTATTTTGGCGGGTTGCCACTACCGGGATTAGCGCTGCCGAGTGAAGAGCGTAAGTGAATGAAATGTCACAGTTTTGCATTGTGCTTTGAAAACGGCAGCAGATAGCATAGATTTATGCTCTCAGTTCGAATAGAAATCTTATACATGATTACAGTTTGTTGATCTAAAGTTGTAATTGTGCATTAACAGCTGTCAACCATATCATTTTGGTCGCACATGCGCACCTGCGTACCACTTATGTGCACCCCTGTGTTATATATATAAATGTGATATATAAATATACATATATGTATATATATATATATATATATATATATATATATATAGTATATTAAATCAAAAAAAAGGAAATCTATGGAAAGATCTACGAGTCATTGTTTATCTCGTACTCAAAATCATGGGAACCCAAGTATCACATTGCACATGGTAATCTGCACTGTACAGTCTGAACAAAGGCCTTGCTGCTCAGTAACCCAACACAGACACACAAACACAACATAAGAGTACTTACATTTTCACCTTCTGTACATTCTGCGTTATATCCAAATTAGTCTCACTTTGTGTCTCCGTTTCAGCTTGTTCTTCCCCATCTAGGCTTGACTGAGAACCAACAAATACTCTTTTAGCAAAGACTTTTTCACTGTTTGACAGTTTCAAACTTCTGCATTTCTCTTCATTGCTCTCAGTATGCAGGTGTTTAGGAATGAGGCTGTCTCGAGTTTCCTCCTCTGGTGATTCAATGCTGTCTTTTGAAGCATGAAAGTTAAAGACGGCTGGCTCTGCAGCTTGAGAAGGAGCAGAAGTGTTGCTAGGAGCTGCACAGAGGGCAGAATAACTCTCGGCTGGGCTGGCCAGAGCAGGTTCTGTAGAAGAAAGTGAGTCAGTAATGGAGCGCTCACTCTTCTCCTCTGTCAGGTGAGTTTCCGCCCACACAGCTCTGTGTACTTGACCAGGTGAGGGAGATGATTGCACTGACCTCTCCTCTGCCTTAGGGGAAGTGGTGTTCTTTGGGCCGAGAAGCTCATTATTGCTTTCTTGATTGCTTAGTTTGCGTGATTTTTGTTTGCTGCTGTTTTTCTTCCCTGTGTCTGTTCCTGTTGGTTCTCCAGGCTGAATATCAGAGGATGATGAGTTTCTGGACTGTGATCCCAGATTCACCCCAACCAATGCAGTGTAATTCCCACCACCAGTGATGGTGGTTTTCAAAACTGTCTTTTTACTCTCCGTCCTGCTTGAGACCGTAGGGGACTTTGGTGTGTCAGGGGTGTGTATAGGGACATCAGCACATTTCTTTATTGTTGTATCTGTTGTCTCCTCCAGGTACACCTTGAGCTTCCTGTTCACCTCCTTCACCAGATTCTCAGTCCTCTTGTCGCTGGAGGTTTCAACCCTGCTCACCTTGATCACTTCCACCTCTTTTACACTCCCTCGTCCACTACTGCCGCTGTCTGCAAAAGGCAAGTCTCCTCCATCTGCAACAATAGAGGCTACACTATACACACTGGGACTTCTATTCCCCGGACCAAACACTGAATCGTCAATCTCTTTGTTCTCAGTCCGTCTGTTTGCCTCCGGTGAAAAATTTTCATCCCTGTCATCTGATGTGGTTCTGCTTTTTTTCTTCCGAGAGAAAAAGCTTCCAATACGACTGAAAACTCCACTCTTCTCCTCGGAACTCTGGTACAACAAGAAAGGGAAAAACAGGTAAGAACACCTAAATAAATACAGATCTCAATTATAAAACTGTTATTAAACTTGACCACGTGTGGCTGTGCTGAGAGGGGTTGCAGATTTCAGTCAGAAATGAACTGTTTGAGTTCCACTGGCTAAATTATATTAAATTATATTGGTAAAATAACACAGGAGGGCAATACACAAAAAATGAGAGTGCAGAGTTTTTCAGAGTCATCACATTTTCTTATTCAAAATATTCAAAGTAAAGAGTCACTGCAGATTCTCCTTTTTTTGCTTCTTTATTCAGCTTCATTATTGGTTGTTTATCTTTATTTCCTCAATAGAAACAGTATTAATGGTAATTGATATTTGTTTCCCCCCACGTGGGAGCAGAACTTCCTGGATGACTCTATTTATACTGCACAATGCACACAGCTTATAGTACTTTACTGCTTCAGTTATTCATGATTATACTCTTAATTAAATATAAACTGCATAACCTTAGTTATCGTATTAAGGGATTCAAAATAACATAGTCACACACAGTCATTAGAGAAATTATGTAAAATGTCTCAGGACAGTTTGAGACAAGTCCCAAAACATCCTCTTTACAATTTCAAAATCTGAATGAGACCAACCCAGACTTGTAGAGCACTCAGAGAACGAGTGATGTGCAAGAACAAGAGAAAGTCACCTCATCAGAATATTCATGTCAGCACAGAACCCTAATCAGACATTATATAGCTTTCAGATTCATAACGGTACAACCGAAATCCTTACACCTTGGTAATGTTATATCCAGCAAAATAATATATTTACAGAAGCTTTTAATTAAATAAAAAGGTGGTATTAAATAAAAACTTGGCATTGCCACTGGCATCAATTGTTTTTACGTGACAATATAAATTCTAAATATTCTATATTTAATTAATTTTGAAATAAAGTGAATAAATTGGCATGACTAAAAAACAGAATAATCAAATATGCATTTGATAGCTGAACTTAAGTAATTTTAAGTAATTAAATGTAAGGGATACATATTTCAGATACATAAACATTAATATTAGCAGCACCACGTTGACAAGAACATAATTTCCATACACCCGCGGCAGTTATACGTTATGAAAAAAATCTGAATATAAAAAAACTCGGAGCACCCGAGGTGAAATGACTAGCCTCATACCAGGCCAATTCTCGTTAATAATAGATTATATTTTCCTCTATGGAGCAGTTCTCTCTGAAACACGTACCTCCCTGTCTTTACCTCCACCTACTAACTTTGGAGATGTCCAATTCCTGAACGAATCGTTCTTTAGAGTCAATACCTTTTAATGAATCGGTTCACAAAACAAGACTGGATGATTCATTCACTAAACGGACTGAATCGGATCGAACTGAACCTCATGAAAAAGGGAATCGTCTCTTTCGGATTTGACTGTCGGGGCGAAAGTTAAGTTACTTTAAATACCAGAATAGCAGAAATGTTACAATAAAAATATTTGAAGGTAACTGAATGGCCTAACTGAGCCTAGCTGTATATCAACACGCATATGAAACGTTTTCAGTTGAGTGATGTAAATGACACTTATTGTTGTTGAATGTTCCATTTAGTGTTGATGACTTATTTAAATCATGGCTGCAGCATATAAAACGAGGACATACAGTAAAGGTCAAAAGTTTGGAAACATTACTGTTTTTAATGTTTTTGAAAGAAGTTTCTTCTGCTCATCAAGCCTGCATTTATTTTATCAAAAATACAGAAAAAACAGTAATATTGTAATATATTATTACAATTTAAAATAATTGTTTTTAAATTTATTATACTTTAAATTATCATTTATTTCTGTGATGCAAAGCTGAATTTTTAGGATCATTATCACATGATCCTTTAGAAATCATTCTAATATGATGATTCATTATCAAAGTTGGAAACAGTTCTGCAGCTTAATATTTTTTCAGAACATGTGATACTTTTTTAGGATACTTTGATGAATAAAAAGTAAAAAAAAAAAAAAAAAAAGAAGCTATGTTTTTAAAATATAAATATTTTGTAATAACAATATACACTACTGGTCAGTAATTTGGGGTCAGTAATTTTTTTTTCTTTCTTTTTTTAAAAATAAAATCAATACTTTTATTCAGCAAGGATGTGTTAAATTGATAAAAAGTGATAACAAAGAAAATATATTATTAGAATATGTATTATTAGAATTTTTTTTTAATTTTGAATAAATGCAGTTCTTTTTAACCTTTTATTCATCAAATATATTAGACAGCAGAACTGTTTCCAACACTCATAATAAATCAGAATATTAGAATGATTTCTAAATGATCATGTGATAGACTGGATGTAACGTGACACTGAAGGCTGGAGTAATGATGCTGAAAATTCAGCTTCGCATCACAGGAATAATTTTTTTTTTTTTTAAGTATATTCAAATAGAAAACTATTATTTTAAGTTATAATAATATTTCACAATATTACTGTTTTTTCTGCATTATTGATCAAATAAATGCAGGCTTGATGAGCAGAAGAGACTTCTTTCAAAAACATTAAAAATAGTAATGTTTCCAAACTTTTGACCTGTACTGTATTTTATTACAATAAGTAACATGATTAAAACATATTCTAAAATACCCATACTAAACAAAAATAAACCGGCATGTGACTTCAGCGGCACATTTAAAAGCAGAAATGTACCACACCATGGCGTGTAAAGAATGATTGAATCAGCTCTTTCGAACATACTGTTCAAAAGAAGTGATTCAAGTAATCACTGTAACTATCTCAAACTAGGACAAAACCGAGTGCAGCCTAATTATATAGGATATAATTTTGGGCATCATAAGCATGTTGCGATTCAGCTCAGAACGGAATATGATCCAAACAGCACTTTTGGAAAAATTCAGCGCGCATGTGAGATTCCAGAACGTGCTTGTCTAGGTAGGCAGCTCAATATATTTTGAGACATTCAAAAACTTTCTGCAAAGCACCATAAAACAGCGAAAACAAACACAGATACTTTCCCTTAACATATTATCGGCTTTAAACAAAACAGCTTTCTCCTTACCATTTTATCCAGCTTGAAATAAGGATTGAGTTTTTCTCTGTCTCTTTTTTGTTTTACATATATAATGTTTCCGAAATCAGGACGCAGAAATTATTTCAAGCAGTCCAAAGTTCTCAGCCATAAAAACAGAAGAAACACATAGCCGGCCAGGTATTAATCCAGCTCGGTCCTCGATTACAATCAATATTCAGACTGTCTGTCATTCAATCCCTATTCAGTCACAGACTGCATGTGCCGGAAAAATCACGAAACTTTTTGAAGTCGAAATCCAGTTCTGTTTACTTTGGTGGCACCGGTTCAGGAGCATTGCAGGTTATGCCACATGCAAGCGAGCTCCCTTTAGAGCTGTTGTGCAACTGAAAGTTAAACAACATTATTCATCCACAGTCAAAATATGAAAATCGACCACATCCAGCCAAACGCCACACCCTTCCTCTCTAACCAGCGTGCCGCTCTCCACAGACTACTGGACATTAATAAGGCCAAATAATGCTACATCTACAACCAATAATAATAATTATTATTATTAACTTTATTATGTCATGTCAAATAAGATTACAAATTAGAAGATAATTAGTAGACAAAAAATATCTTAAGTTTTAATATAAAAAAACTATAAAAAATAATTACTTTAGTGATTTAATTGGTCAACTTCCATGTTTCATTTATATATACTTATATAAAATGAATAAAATTTCTAATGTATCTTTATTATGTTTGCATGTTCAGTCCCAATTATGTGTGACCGATGAACTTCACAGTTTGTTTGATCACAGTCTTGCTCTATACGCACTGTGCTTTGAGTATGAGACTAAGGAATAATACTGAATGAATATTAGTATTATATCCTTATATTATACTAATACTTTAGTATTATTACTTTAGTACACAAGAAAAAAGGGAAAATACTTTAATGAATATTCATTCAGAAAAAAAAAGGATGAAAAGTTCCTTCTAAATAGCAGGAAACATAAATCATAAGCAGTAACCATAAGTTACTGTTAATAACTTAAAAAGGGAAGGTGTGTTCTTTGTTTAGCATCACATGGTTATACATAGAGGAATAAAACCTTGAAGTTCTCTTTGTTACGGACAACAGCAAGGCCAGCACTCCTTAAGACTGCCATTGAGGACTTTGTTTGACTTCACTATTGTGTGACTTTGACTTTAGTTTTCTGTCAATTCAGAAGGTCAAACTGAACAGTCTAATTATATTTTCAACTGTTGTTATGGAAATCTTTGATAAAGAGACACTCAGCATTTTAGATCTATTGGTAATGAGCAACGTGACTAAAAGTGGACTATGCATAAATTTCCAAAAAAAAAAAAAATAACAAAAAAAAAATAATAAAAGTGTATAATACTTCTTATCATCAGCAAATAAATCATTTTAAAACTGACTTAAAAAAAGTCACATTAAAATTAAAATGCATATATTTGTATAAGGAAGAGTGTACATTTCAGATCCCTGTTACATTGTTAATTTCTAAAAGTATTTTGTGATGAATTTATTTATTAATATGAATACATAATACATATTTACAGGTGTTGAGCCCAATTCTGTCCTCCTGCAAGATTATTACCCTCCTAGTATTGATAGTTTTCAGTCAAGTGACCGGATCGAAGACCTGGCAGGCAAAACATCAATAGAACTGCACCACAAGACTGTCAATTTTCTATCTGTCCCAATCGAGTGGCAACCTCCCGCTCTCTCTCGTGAAGCCAACAAGGAAGTGACTAAAACTGCAATTCATCGACTGGCCGCTAGAGGCTGGCTCTAAAAGGGAGTCAGTCCCATAGACTCATGCCCAACTTTACAGCAGAAAAAAAAACATGTTTACAGCATGGTACAAAAAGTGGTTTTGGTCTATATAGCTAATCTTGCCCTTCATGACAACTGTGAGGGGGGTGAATTTTTTTATAACTCATCCGTTTAAATTATATTAAGCCTTAAAGTTCTGCATAATTAAGGGCGTGGCCACTTGAGTGACAGGTGGATTGCGCTGTTGAGAATGCCGTTGCGCTAGGTGGGCTTGGCTTCAGCAACCAGCTCCCGCCTTTTTGCCCATTTTCGATTATCCGGGAGAGTCGCGTGGTGACGCGCTGCCAAGATGCTCTTCTGGAGTCTATGGGTGACGTCACGGACACTACGTCCATATTTTTTTACAGTCTATGGTTCCAATCCAAAAAGATTTAGATCATCTCTCAAAAGAATAAAACAAAGATATGTGAACAAAAAGCAAGTTTTTGGCCATTAGCAATCCAAATTACCCACGGCAATATTTCAGTTACTAAACACAGCGGGACATTCTAAAACGTTTAATGTGAAAACACTTAAAGTGCCTTTAAAATGGTGATATTAAAAGATCAAATTCAGTACACACCTTATAGGTGATGCGTGCTTCATACAGGCAAGCAGATGAACCCAGAATATGAACAATGCGCTAAATGGTTAAGTGGCTTCTTTATAATGGTTTTCTATGGGAAAACATTTAATATTAAACTTTGCACATTGCATTTATATTCTATGTTCATCTGCTTGCCTTTACAAAGTATGCATCATCAATAAGGTGTGTACTGAATTTGGACTTTAAATATCACTGTCTTACTACATTACTACTAAATGCAAACATCGTAAAAATAACTGGCAGTTTGAGGAAAGCCTTGTTTTGCCCTCCATGTGGGCGTGCGTTCCTGTAAGGGTGTGACGTCACAAGAAAACTATCAAATGGTAGGTTTAGGTGTGAGGGAGGGGGGAGGATTAGGGATGGGGTTAGAATTAGGCAATCAGGTAGCGACTTGAACGAGGGGGGTATTAATTTGGCAGGGTGTCAAAATTGGGCACAACAATGGAAGAGGATTAGGGCCAAGCAATAATAAAAAATAAAACCATCTCGAGATTAAAGTCATTATAATGCAAGATTAAACTTGTTAAATTTCAAGAAAAATGTAGACATAAAATGTTGAGAATTAAATCATTAAATTACGAGGAAAAACTTGTTATATTTCGAGAAAAAAGTCTAAATGAAATGCTGAGAATAAACAAACACATGTCATGTTCATTTTCTCTGGTTGGACAGTGTTAATCAGCGTCTGCAGTGGCGCAGGTTGTAGAGAGTAATGCTCGTGGATGAAGCATATGAAGGGTTCGAATCTGACTTTTGCCAAACTCGCACTTCTTCCTTTTTTCATCACATATCACATCGGAAAAGTAGAAAACAATTGCCTAACGACTGTTTAAAGGCGTGCTTTTTTAAAGATCATTATTTTGTATATTTGGTGTAACAGAATATGTTGACATGGTTTAATGTTCAAAAAAACACATTATTTTTCAAATACTGTACATTATTGTAGGTCCTCTATGCCCCGCCTTTCTCAAACGCATCATTTTCTACAAAGTCCCTCCTTCCGACAAGAGCAGGCTGCTCTGATTGGCCAACTGACCTAGTGCATTGTGATTGGCCGATCACCGCAAGCACTCGTCGGAAATGTAATGCGCCTTTCCATAATCGGGAGCTTCAACTTTCAAAATAAATGTAAAGACAGTTAATAATGTCCTTATTTTTACCATCAGTTCAAGCCCAAAGGGGAACAGAGTTGCGTGACAGACACAGTGATGAAGCTCATAGGTGTTTGCAGTGCACAAGCCACGGACGGTTAAAACAGCTGACTCCACTGTGTGACCCTGTGTCTCTCTCTCTCACACACACACAAAACGCACAGATACTATTGGCAAAACTCCGCATTTGAACATTCAATAGCAAATACTTAAACTAATAACAAAACATACTTGCAATAGCTGATTCAGAAGCGCCAAATTGTCGTAGCAAAGTCAGAATTACTTTCTCTCCTAGGTTCACGAAACGGTCGTCCATAAAATGTGTTGCTGTTCTGTTGTAAGTAATCTTAAATATTCCTAAATGCATCTAATTTCGGAAGGCCAAATAAAGTGCTTTCGCCTAGATACACACAGCATCTCCCTGACATGGCTGCTTCAACACTAACTGCGGTTACTGAAACCACGCCTTCTTTCTTTGTTTGAACATTTGGGCGGCATCACACAAACATAGAGCCACATAGTGACGTAGATATGTGGGGCATGTTTGAATGAGCCGTTTTAGGGGGGGCATGGCAGAGTCTTAACTTTGATAAAGAATATCTCTTTGGATTTGAGACTTTAGTCTTTGCAACTTTACAGATCTTCTTTATGCACCAAGAGCTTGTAACACTCCAAAGAGAAAGGAAAAACTGAAATCGCATCATATGACCCCTTTAATGATGTATTAAATGGGTAGGTTTAGGTGTAGGTAGGCTATAGAGAGGACTTTGGCAGCGTCTATTTAATAATTTTAATAAAGAAAATAATTTACAATCTATGTTATTATTGCATCCTGTTAATGTACAATAATACTGAGGTGCAAATAATATCTGTCACTATTTACAAGTATAAATAGCATCTAATTACTATTGACACTTATTGCAAAGATCTGCTACTTTTACGTAGCGTAAATTTGCTATTTTCACTTAGTATAAATTGCATGTCGCTTAAAATGCTGCTGATGTCACTTAGTGTAAACAGAATATATCACTATTTTCCCTTAGTGTAAATACCATCTATTTGCACTGAATGTGATATGTAATGAAAAAATGAAGCAGAGAGAGTTTGGCAAAAGGAAAATTCGAACTCTGGTCTACTGCATCATATGCTTCATCCATAAGCATTACTCTCTATGACCTACACCACTGCAGACGCTGATTAACACTTAGGGCTGCACAATTAATCAAATTTCTAATCGCGAGTACAATTATGGATGCCACAATTACATAATCTTTCAAAGCTCCAATTAATCGTTCAAAGTCCACTTATGTTATTCTGCGTGCTTAAGATGTTGTTGTTGTTTTTTCTTTCTACATGTTATCTTAAGAGTTTTTCACATTATTTAAATTTTAGTTTTAGTATAACATTATAATACCATTCATATTTTTAGAAACCAATCTGATGTATATTTGACATTTAAGGCTTAATACTATAGAAATGCACTAAAGGTTTTTCAGTTAGAGTGTTTTCAGCTTGTTTATTTTCATATACAAATACGGCATGCAGTTGCATCAAACAATGGTATAAACATCATTCAATGAAAATTTTGATAATCGTAATTAAAAATCGCAATTACAATTTTAAGGAAATAATCGACAATTATGATTTTGGTCATAATCGTGCAGCCCTATTAACACTGTCCAACGAGAGAAAATGAACATGACACCAGTGTGTTTATTCTAATCTAACATTTATACTTAAAACTTAAAATTTAACCATTTTTATTCTCAACATTTTATTTCCACTTTTTTTCTCAAAATGTAATGATTTTTTTCTTGAAACATAATGACGTTTTTCTCATAATTTATTGATCTTATTCTCAACATTTAATTTGGACAGCCTTTTTTCTTGAAATTTAATGATTTTTTTCTCGAAACACAACGACTGTATTCTCGAAATGTAATGATTTAATTCTTAACATTTTATTTCAATGTTTTTCTTGAAATGTAACGAGTTTAATCTCGCCTTATAATGACTTCAATCTTCAGAAGGTTTTATTATTATTTTTTTATTGCTTGGCCCTAATCCTCTTCCGTTATAGTAATATATATTTAATATACTGTATAATTATATATAATGTTTAAATCATATTAATATCCACATTTTCATGAGCATTTGATGTCCATACATATTACAGATTGACTCAGATTGAACTTAATGTTCTGTTTACTGTGGTAAAGACTGTAGTAGACTACTGTAGACTTTTTTTTTTTGAGCTGTTGTTCACTCAGTTGTGCAGCCTGTGTTGCCCTCTGTAGGCTAATTAAGGAGTTAACAACACTGAGGCTGTTCACCAGACCTTTACATCACGAATGGAACTGAAACAGATCAGTTCATTGGAAAACCGAATATAAATAACTTTATCTAACTACTTATTTCACTAACCAGTTGATTTTTACTAAGTATTTTCATGCAGTAAGTTAAACCAGCAGAAGAAACAGTTTACTGTGTCCTTTCTACAAAAATCATCTGTGCAGAATTCAAAAAAGGACCACATTAAACACGTAAAACATTTCAGACAGATTTAGCATCTGATAGTATTTGTCTTGTTGTACAGAGAGCTGTGACTGCTGTAATGTGATTCTCTGATGAAAGTAGAGCAGCAGCTGCCCAAGGCTAAAGCAAACTAGTCTCTGCATTGGAAATCCAGTTTACTTCCACTTCCTTACAGTTAACTTTAGTGATGTAATTAAAATCAGTATGTTCTTTAACAGGAAATATCAAAGTAAAGAGAATTTTAATATCTGTATTTTATGTAAGGATTGAAAGACAGAGACACCCGGATCAGAATGTTTCCACCTACCTTCCTGTGTTTGCGTTTTGGAGAAGATGGATCTTGAAGTGATCTGAGATCCAGGCTTAGCGTGGAACTAGACAGAGAGCGGACAGGGGTAGGGCAGGTGTCGGTCATCACATAGTCCTCTGTTTGGATGCTCACCTGATCAAAACTCCTGCGGAACAGAGAACCAGTTGTTACTTTAGTCTGGAAGTAAAGTATCAGTGCAACAGATCATAAGGGACTGTATAAGACTGGATTTTATTTTTCTGTTTTATCTTGACAGATCCTTTTCAAACGATTTTTCAATGCAATTAAAAGACGTTTCACCACTAAATTCTCTCGATGTAACCAGATAAGAACATGTCCAGGTCTCATTTTTAGGGAAGCTTGTTTTAAATTTTTAAAATGTTAAAAAACATACCTAACCAGTATATGCTGTTTTTTGCTTAGAACACCCCATTACAGTCAAACCAGCAGCCTCTCACAATTCCCAGCAACTACAACAAAAATTTGACTTTTTCTCACAATTCTCAGTTTCTATCTCTTTTTTTTTTCAGAATTGCACAATATAAACTCACAATTCTGAGAAGAAAAGTCTAAATTTTGAGTCATAATCTTGCAATTGCAATAAAAAGGGCCAGAATCATGAGATAAAAAGTAACAACTGCTTTTTTTTTCTGTGGTGGACACAAAAAAACTGAATTACAAGATGTATACAAGGATTTCAGGAAAATAATTGGATGATTTAAATATAGCACATAATCTCTAACATAACTAAGATTACTCTAATCTGTGTTACAGTACAGCAACAGTATGAGTCTTTTAGCATTAAAATGTTGAAGAATTCATGGCAATAGCTAACAATAGTGAATAGTCACTGGGGTCTTTATACACTGCATTAAATTCTCTGATTAATTGTCACCTTGGTGTCAAAAGGGCTTCCTCCTGGAATAAAGGTTCATAAAAAGACAATAAAAACTGTCCTAACAAAAAAATGCTCCATTCTGTGCAGTGTCAGTGCCAGCTCAGTGAGTGCAGTCAGTAAAAGACAAAAGAATCTTCTCTAGGTATTGTGCAAGTTAACTAATGCACAATTGAACCTTTTGCAACATGTAACCACCAGAGAGCAGTCTGAGATTAATTTTGCTTAGTTTAAGTGACGTGACATACAGCCAAGTATGGTGACCCATACTCAGAATTCGTGAAAGTCAACAAACACACACACCGTGCACACACACACACCGTGAACACACACCCGGAGCATTGGGTAGCCATTTATGCTGCGGCGCCCTGGGAGCAGTTGGGGGTTTGGTGCCTTGCTCAAGGGCACCTCAAACGGCACCTGGGGGTATTGCCGGCCCAAGACTCGAACCTACAACCTTAGGGTTAGGAGTTAAACTCTCTAACCATTAGGCCATGACTTAGCCCACAAGTCTGCACTTGTGTTGCACAAGTTGCAGTAGTTGCACAAGTCTGCTACTGCTATAGCCTTTTTCTTCCCTTGTTTGTCTTCACTTTCAAAATGAATCTTGTGTGGGATATGGCTCACCTCACCAGCACAGAAAAAAAGCTTTGGGAATCATCATAAGTCATTTTACCACATTTCTGTGTCCTATTATGCAAATAAAGATCAAATGATTAATGATTAAAGATTATTTTATTTGACTGTTAAAAAAAACAAGGGCGGTGGAAAAATTTGTATGAATCCTTTTTCTTGAGAACATACAGCATTTGAATAAATAAACTGATTAAAGTTTCAGATTCAATCCAAACGACATTCCAGACTTCATAAAAACACTTTACAGCATAAACAAAACTTGAATGCCATTCAGGGGAAATGACAAAAATGTTCTTTGACAGGTTCTAAAGCAAAGGCCTCGCAGATCTTCTCCCTGCAGCGTGTCTGATCAGCTGGGTGGTTCTGACCACAATCCAGTGTTCGAGTTTGACTCATCACATTGAAAGAGTTCACATGAATTAAACTGTTTGGGTGTCGCATGCAATAAATGGCTAATGATATTCTGGTTTCTTAATACAATCCAACAGCCCTGCTTCATCCTGCTAGTATTTGACAAACTATTTTAGGTTTAGACTTTCCAGGAATATTTTATTAAATCTTCCTTCAGGTATGTTCAGCTTAGACTCAAAAAAAAAGGGGTTAAAACTTCAGTTTCCTCTCTGACTGTTTGAGCCCTCTGGGCAAAAGTAGAAATACATGATCTGGCATGTGTGTTTGTAAGGTAAGCCATGCTAACACAAACAACCTGAAACACCTGCGGCTTTTCATAGTTAATCTGAATAAGCTCATAAACAGTTCAAGATTTTGTTTCATTTACAGATATCCATGAGTACTCATTTCAGTGAATTCTGAATTCACTTGTTGTTTACGTGACATACAGTAGTGTTAGTTTTTCTGTCTTTTCAGTCAACAAGCAAATGTTACAGGATGACCCAGTAACACAGATTCTGGATGTAAAATAAGCAGCATTCTAAAACTTAACAGGAATTGCTGATCTACAGTAACATGTCTTCACCTGACTCAGACAGAGGAGCTGGGTTCCAATGTATATGATATATGAATATGAGGTGTGTGACCTGTCACTCAAAAATTTGATTATGTATGTTAAAAACACGATCTAAATACGAGCATTCATCCTAACTCACATGCCTCCTTAAAAGTATGATTTTGTTATTTACTGCTTACTGAGTAAAACAAGCATCCACCCAATCACATGAGAGCACGTCACATGTGTCTAGTCAGCGTTTGTCCCTGTCACAAATAATAGGTGATACCATTCATCACTTAGATAAAACATTTAATAAATGCAGGAGTGGCAGAGCTTTGTGAATGACAGATGTCCGAATCTCTAGAAATCTGTTGGACTTCCTGTGGAATTACTGCTGATTCTGTGCACACCTATCTGTAACACATACTGTACACAATAGTCTCTGTGAACAACTGATGATGTAAACACCGCACTCGACAACCACCAGACTGAACTGTTCAACCACTCTTTTCAGTCTCACACTCAAATATAACACAGTTAAATCTCCATTACTGCTCTAGCAATCTTTCTTCCAATGAGGATGGAGATCTGCCAGTGTTTTTATGTAAACTGAAACTAACAATATTACAAATAATATTTGTTAATTGACATAAAGCTGAAATAAAATAGAAATACAAGATGGAAGGCTTTGAAAACCTAAAAAAAATTTGAAATGTCTTGCAACTAATTGAAATTAAATTTAAGTTAAAGTACTGAAATTACTAAAACAAAACTAATAAATAAAACTAGTAAAATGACAAAAGGACAAAGTTACTAAAACTTAAACAAAATTTAAGACTAAGATCCATGGCAGAGGCTTCTCTTACTAAGACAGCTGCTCCGTCACCTAACTGTTACATAACACTGACATTTTGACCCAAATCAACACAAATTCAGACCACCCCCCAAAAAGATATGGAAAACTGTCAGTGCAGCATCAGTTTCTTGCTGAGGTAAGATGTATCCAGGTCATATGTGTGTGAGCGTGCACACGATGAAACCCAATGCCTTTGTGTACAAGGTCCACATTCTATGTTCATGTTTACATTCGTCTGAGAGAGTGTGCCCTTTTTTCTTTTCGTCTTCTGTTATGGTTGTGTCTGAAATGACTACATAAACACATGAACACTCATGAACACGCCCAGGGATCAGTTGGGAGTTTGGTGTTTTGCTCAAGGGCACCTCAGTCATGGTATTGCTGGCCCGAGACTTGATCCCACAACCTTAGGGTTAGAAGTCAAACTCTCTAACCACTAGACCACAACTTCCCCATGTCCCCATGAATGTCCTGGCAGTAGCAAGGCTCTGTACTTGCTCTGTCGCAGCAGCATCATAGCAGATCTATTCCGCCAAGACCAAACACATTGACATTTCCATGTATATTACCATACTAAACTCTCTTAGAGTTGTCATGCCAGAATTTCTTTTATTTTAAATCAAAAGAAAAAGAAAGTATTTTTTTTTACTTTACTAATCCTCTCACATACATGCAGTACAAAAACCACAGTCAATCTTCTATTTTATATAATAGTTCTAAAGAAAGTCCTTCTGTTACCTTACTAATCCTCTCACATACACGCAGTACAAAATACACAGTCAGAAGTCTGAACCATGTCAGATGTATGTTTAAGCTCTTAAACCTTCCAAGTTAATTCCTGTAAGTGTCTTTCCTGTCATCACACGTCTCCCTGTGTCTGCTTTCATCTGCCTGGGATTATGTGACTTTTAGAAAGTTGCAGTTTTTGGCTTTGAACATCACTGAGTCTCCCCTCTGGACGTGGGTTTGATATCCCCACTTAATCCTGATTTAATATGAACCGGGTAGAATGCAGTACACTGAATCTGAGAATCATGTTACAGACATCTCATACAGTAAATATGAGTATTTTCTCTCAGGTGTTTTGGAAAGCATTTCTGAAATGCATACAGAGCCAACATTCATGCCAAACACATTCAGAATGTTGAAAACAACGTTTTGTTGCCATGAACAGGGTTGTCATGAACAGAATTTACAGAAACCAACTAAATGTCTATCCACCCTTGATACACTCTTAAAAATAAAAGTTCCTTTAACTGGCATCAGTGGTTTCATGAAGAACATTTACATTCATTGAACTCTTCCCTTGCACAAAAGGTTATGAGAGTTAGGTTACAAATCTTTAAACAAATTTGTTGATTTATTATCGTAGATGTACTATAATTAAATTACTATAAAATTACTATAATTACCTTTGTACTGAATAATTGCATTTCTAACATACTAGAAGGTATTTATAGGCACTGTGAATAGTCTTAGTCAGTGCATGATTAGATTCAAGTGAAGCTTTCAGAGAATTGCCACTACTTAGATGACAACTTTTACTTGATAGTATGCCGAAATAAATTACCCCCCTAGAGCAGGAACACGATTTGACCCTCTAATAATTAGAGCCTTTATTCATTCTGATTTCTGTGAGATGTGTCTGGGCCGGTTGAAACATCACTGTGATCTCGTTACTCCTCTTAACAGATCACAGCGTAGTTTTGTGTCAGCCTTTGCAAGTGTGCATTTCAGAACCCTTATATTGACATAAAGTTAAGACAAAAATATGCAAGATATGGGAAGAAATTCAATATTAAAATATCAGTAGCAAGTTATCAGAGTTTTATCAGTAGACAGCTAACTGCAACAAAAAGAACCATAAATCACCTTGCAATAGCAAACACATCCATTACAAATTATAAAAGAAATATGACATTATTAAAAATAAAAAAAGCAGAACTTTTTAATGTCAGTGATATGCCAGACAATAAAAAACGTGCATCATCAGTTGAATGAAAGCTGTTTTCTCACATCTTTAAAAAGATAGCAAACACCATGAATGGTGTTAACTGTCATCCTCTGAGGTTAGAGACAATAACTTCCAGTTTTAACGCCTGCCTTTATTATTATTATAAAAGGTGCTGACGAATCGGATTTTTAGTAATTCCCCTCAAAAGTCATAGGAAATACAATAACAAACTGTATTCAAAGAATAAAAACAACTTTATAACTGGTTTCCCTGGTTTTATTAGGAAGCTTTATTAAATCACAGATCAGACAGACATACAAATATATGAAAAGCATTGTATTATATAAACTGCAATGTGAAGGAGTGATCAGCTTCTATTTTATCTTGCTCACTGGGTCGTTTCCCAATCACTCTTTGCACATTCCTGCAGCATGAGTCGGTGTGCATATAGGAACATGCAGAGCACCCCAAGACAAAGAGCTTTTCAGACAAAAAGAGGGGGGAAAGTCAAGATAGAAATCCTCCAGCTTTCACATTCTGAGTTTGTTTGTTCTTGTTTAAATTGGTTTTTGGTCTGTTTTCTTGTCTTGTTCTCTGTTTCAGTCTTGTGATCATTTTTTTAGTTGTTAATTGGTTGGATCTACTCTCCTTTGTTTCCTGCCTGTTTCTATGGCTTCTGACTGATCAGAGTGCTTAGTTTTCTGTGTATATAAGCCCTCGGTTTGAGTTAGTTCAGGGCTGAGCTCTGGGGCTGAAGCGGACTCTGAGCTTATGTCTGCAACATACTTTGTTTAAAATTCCTCAATGGTCATGTAAAACAACACCCTTTATACCTTGTCTATATACAGCGACCTGTTTCAGTGCATGTCTCTTTAAATGCTATTTTTAGCATTAGATTTTTAGCAAAACCTGCCTTGAATTTTCGCTTGTTCAGACAGCAGTCTGGAGTAAAATTATTTGCGCAGCAGCAGACATAAACGAATTTAGGTGTATTTGCTGGCGCATTACCATCAAAAACAAAACTAATCCACTGCGTCCTCAGTGGCTCTGATGTCGGGTGAAAAGGAAGACTCTAATTTTCACTTTTACATCCAATGACAAAACACTTTCGAGTCATTGTTGTTGCTACAGCTGCTCGAGCGCAGAGAAAATGGCGGACAGATTACAGCTGAGGGTAGAAATATGCTAATACGGGATGGTCCACCAGCAATCGAGGCCAGGGCCTGAGCAGTATGACTTCATTTTGCTCAGAAAATCAAAACAGCTTGATAATTTAAACTGTTTAGGTTTTTTGGGGATTACATTTTTTTTATTGTAGGGTGGTCTCTACACACTGCTAAGATACATTATATGCAAATTTTGGACCCAGTGTCCCCTTTAACATTAGTTAACAGAATATTATAACAATGCACATTACTTTTACAGCATTTATTAATCTAGGGATATGTTCAATTTTACATGAACTGATACATATTTACATAACAGAAATGAACATTAGCTAATGTATTTGAAACAAACATGAATTAAAAATTTATAAAAGTATAATCTTCAAATAAAAGTATGTTTTTCATTGTTACTTCATGACACCTAAAGCACTCATTAATGTTAATAAAGTGTTACCAGTAAAATGTTATTGTATACTGAGATACAGACAATATGATTTTCCCTTGATGCATTAAAAAAAGTTGCCAGAAATGCAATTAAAAAAATGCAACAATAGTCAGGACAATAGTGTGCTGTTTATTTTTTGTGTTGCCTTGGCAGTAGTAAATTTAAAGCAGAAACCTGAGTCATGTCAAATCCACAAAGAAACCCTGAAATGTGTCAACTGAATACAAACACATGGGTTCTTCAGGCAAAAAGAAAAGCTGTAAATCAATGGAAAAAATATATATAAATAAATGGAAGACGTTCATGCTTAAAACTCCAAACTCATCTATGAATGTTCTGAGTGGAACAAATCACTTCTATTTCTGCTTTACAAAACTGTTCACAGTGTTGCACATCCAGATGTTTGCCGACCACAGTGAGTCACTGCTCCTCCGGAGCTTTCTAATATATGCCAGCTTTAGAACAAATCTGGCAATGGTAACAATTACTCTCTGCTGAGATCCAATCCATGCAGAATTTCTGCTTAAACCAAACACACTGTACAGGTTTGGCTTGTGAGAGCCTAAAGTTTTAAAAGTCCTCACAAATATAGTCAAACATGTCAAAAACAGACTTGCAAGGACATCTGCACTTGACCATTTAAACAGCTCGTGAAATCGACCAAATCGCCCTTATAATAAAAAATTTATGGGCAAATTCTGTATCAAATATTTGCTGTAAACTGTGCAACTTAAGAAAATGTGTTGTTTTTTGGGTTTTTTTTTTTTTTTTTGCTCTATGGGCATGTTTTGTTTTAAATCTACTGATATCAATAGGTTTGTGTGATGATTAGGTTTAGTTTTGGGATTAGAAAACATCACCTCTGTATATAAAATTTTGTCATCACTAATATAGTATAACCACCATGAGAGTGTATGTGTTCTGTTAGTATGTTTATGTCATGTCATCAAAGCTTCCAGCAAGAGCTGGATTTTTCTAAACCCCCGCCTGCCTGCAACACACACACACACGCCCTGCCCAGAGGCAACTTTAACCGTGAAGCTCACACAGTAGCTCTTTCTCATGTCCAACTGATCTGTGTTTCCACACAGTGTGTTCATAAACCGTTTGGCTTTGCTTTTTAATACCCTGAAAAGGCTAATTAACCTACTCTTTTTTTTTTACACTCTCAAACACTTAGTGTTGCCAACTGTGAATGTATATATGTGTTTTTCATTTCATGTATGCAATCTGCTTCTGTTTTACAGGTGAGCCTCAATCTTTTCTCTCATCACAGAGCCTTTTTGATCATTTAGTGTTTGGTAGATGAATCCCCTCTTTAAAAATGTGTGTTGTACATTGTTGCCTAAAACCTAAAGACAGAAACTAGTGTTCTGTTTGTACACAACAACCACCTGACTTCATATTAGTTAAATCAACAGTAACGGAGCAAATTAGATGATTAATCATTAAAATTAGTCATATGCCAGTTCGTAAATGCAGATGAACCCACTGCGGTATAATAAATCTAATTGTCGCTATAAATAGACAAAACATGCATGTTTTGAAAAACTTGTAATACTCTGTTCTGAAGGCTGTGACTCCTGCCTACAGCAGCAGGAAATTCTTGCCAGTCTTCTTCATCTGTAGTCAGTGATGACTTTACTTCCTTTAATATTTGTCTTTAACAAATTACGCATGTTATAATCTATAGTCAAATCAAATTAAGCTGCTGTTTTGTCTCTCATCTGTTATGAAAGTGAGGCGACATATCACTTATATCAGCATGCTTATTCAAGATTAAATATAAAACAAACAAGAATAAATATAAAACAAACTGACAAGTGCAACAGGAAAAAACCTGAAAAGTGTCTAGTCTGGTGATTGAAAGTCATCCATCCAACAGAACCCGTTTTACTACTTGCAGCGATGCTAAGTATTAATTTGCTTATTCATATAATTATAAATTAATTTTAACAGTCTCACTAAGCAAAGCCAGGAACATCTCCAAAATACTAATTAAAATGTTAAATGTACATAAAATGTTAATTATAGACAATAATAGTAATTTTAGGTCTTATCCCAGCATAAGCTCAGATCAATCAGTTCAGAAAAAAAAAATTAAAATCTGTCCTAATCGAAAGAAAACATGTTGATAAAAATATTTAATTCAATATATGGCAATAATATAGCATAATAAAAGATTTATAAGCAATTTGTGTAGACCAGTCATTTTTGACTGGAAAGTGTAACAAAAATGTTTTTATTTATTTATTTAATTTTCTTGTTATACCCTGTGTGAGCAAAGTCAGTAAATTTTAGTCCAAAGCAATAACATTAACTAGCATTTCCGGAAAAAGAAAATCCTCTCCAGATCACAACATGAAGGTTAAATGTTTTAAAATCGTTTTTCATGGTTAAGCGAACATTAAAAGAACATTTGATTTTATAATTTTGCAAACATTTTAGGAGCGTTACTTTTCAGTGTTCTCTGAACATTCTGAAACATGTTGGAAAAATTTTAAAAATGTCAGATGAACGTCTGACTAAAACATTTCCGGGAAAACATTTCATGAACAATGTATAAATAATGTTTTTGTGCTAATGTTTTAAGAAAATTATTAAAGAGAAGATAACTAACATTCTATTAATGTTACTGAAAGAACATTTGATCATAACTTTGAAAGAACCTTGCCACGTTAGTTCTGCTTCTAAGACCACAGCACATGTGAGTCAGTAAATCCAAAAAAGCATCCAGCTTGTGCAGGAAGAAACCTGCTATTAAAATACAAGGATGTCACAAGCCCATTAAGACAAAGGTAAGGGCCTAAACTAGTCAAGCAAAATCCACTTGAATAGACAAAAGCATGTTTTCTACATCAAATCAAACAAAGTTTAAACGTGATTACGCAAGATGAAAATAAATCAAGAGTGGGACTATAATGAACATTGGTGATTCTTGTCAGATTCTGCTTTTGTGTTCAAACCCTTGATTGTTCAACACAGATGAAGCTTTGCTGGAATTGTGGGATTGTGTGGGGAGGTATAAAGAGTGTTTTGAACACTGGCTCAGTGGACGGTAATGAGTCTTTGGCAAGTAGCAATATAGTAAGTCTTAAAACAAAACCTCAGGAGTCACACAGGCTGATCAGCTCAAAACAGATACAGCAGTGTTGTGAGAGGTCAAACCAATGGCATACTAGCTTTCCATTGTGATATGGAATACAATACTGAAATATGTACAGGATGTCCCACCATTGTCTCCACTATACAACTGTACACACACAACATGGCAGTCCATCATATTGCTATTTTTATCAGATAAATCCATGTCACATAAAAACATTTAATATAGTATCAGATAACCATTCATGTTCATGTACATGACTGAATCTCACAAAAACATGCAGGTCACATTTCACTACAAAACCAAATGAAATACACACACACACACACACACACACACACACACACACACACACACACACGTTTACTTAGATATCTAAATGGAGACATTCCATAGGCGTAATGGTTTTTATACTGTACAAACTGTATATTCTATTGCCCTACACCTAAACCTACCCCTTAGAGAAAACTTTCTGCATTTTAACAATTAAAAAAAAACGTTGTTTACTTTATTTTTATACCAGTTTTAGTCCCGAAAGGGAGGTTTTTGGAGATTTTGTCAGGTTTAGCTCTCTTTTGTGTACAAATTTGTCCTTATGGTTAAGTAGGCACACACACACACACATTAATCTTTTTATATTCTCATGACTATTTATTTGTATTTATTTTAAGACTTATACACAATGTGAATGAGACATTTCGAATAATGGTCATGAGATAGGAGGTGCTTAATTGTCATGACTCAAATAATGTTTCATTGATCAATACTGCTGCAGTGGGGCTTCATTATCTTTATGCAAAACCTAACTTATTTCGTTTTAATTTAGGTTGAAATATGACAGTTCTTGAGAAGTTTTAAGAATAACACAAATTAAGGTATTAATCCATCAATTAAATTGCAATAAATATGAATCAAGGTGTTTGTAAGTGTTGCAATACATGAGCAGAGGAATAGCTGACCTTGTTTATTATGACTTATTAAAGAAAGTTATTCTACACTGAAGCGTTACCAAATCATTAATAACATTAAAATGAAACTCCATGCTGAAGAAAAAAAAAAACTTAAATGGTTTAAGATGGCACCCAGTCTAACCAAGTGAAAAGTGCTGAAAACCCCCTATAAAACCTGGCAGAGTAACTAATATTAGTGAGACTGGAAATAACGAGAGATGCCAGCATATGGTGCTCATTCAGATTCCCATGACAGAAATTTATTGGAAAGGGCTTTAGAAATGAGGTGACACAGATCACTCACCTGTGCTCGAACAGTTCTCTGGAAACGTTACTGTGAAACTCTTTATCTTTATTCCTTTTTTTGGACCTCCAGGTCGGGAAACGTTTCTTCTTTTTCTCGCCGGGGCTGGTGGGCAGCGAGTTCGGGTGTGGAGTGACATCTGTGGGGCTCGACGGTAAAGTCAAAACCGAATCTCTGAAACTCGCTCGCTCGTCTTCTTGTGAAGTGCCCCACTGACCCTTAGACCTGTCCGCATCCCTGCTTTCCTTATCGAAGCTCTTTGACTTCCCAAACAGTTTCTTAAATTTGGGCTTTGGTATGCTCATGATTTAGTATTTACGACATATGCCAAGGTGAAGTATCCGTTTAGTCTTACGAAAGTGGCAAAACAGAAAGTTTGAAATGCGCACGCTTTGTTTGGCGCGCGATGGAGCTTCGGTGTTATTCACGCGCTCCTCGAGCGCACTGGAGCGTGCTGGGCGGAGCGCACAGCTTTGAACTTCACTTGTACTTTTCCCTTGTCTTTATGTTAGAACAAAAGCTCGTCTGAGCTGTAGATTCTCACAAGAGGAAATTAAAATAATGATAATATACTGAACCTGGAATATACACACAACTAGTTTGTTCTTAATTTTCTACTCGTCACTTTACAGTGCTCCTTTAATTAAATCTCCAGTGCGCGAATTTGCAGAGGCAACTACTGTAAATTCATTTGAATGTAAAAGAGTTATAGCGCCTCCTGGTGGTCATGCGTCTTAATAACTTAAATGAAATGGGAAACTCACAACTAGTAAAAATGAAAATTGTCATGTTACAATCACAATGAAGTTAATCTTAAAGAAATGTTGCAGATTTTTATCTTTAAAAAATGTTTTCACAATACGGTTTCATTTCATAACATTACATTAACACTGAATGCTAGTTTTATATCTTAATCTTAATTTCAACATTGACATGTTTTTACAAATCAAAATTTATTAGCATTAGTTAATGCACTGTGAACTAGCTCAAACAATTATTTCTAACTTGAACTAATAATGAACATTATATTTTTTATATAATATTTATTCCTTTGTATTTATTCATGCATTTATGTATCAGCCAATATTCACAAATGCATTTGTTGTGTTACCAATGTTTCATCAAAATTTCACTTTCCATTCTCTTTTGAAATATCCTTTAAACTAACAAAAGTCAGTTTCTAAATGACATTATTCAAGAAGTGACCATTTTTTATGGAAAAACAAAAACATTAGCAATGAATTTGATGAATCCGGTGATGTGGTATTAATTGATTTGTTTCTCTTTAAACACTAACCCTGTTTTATAAAATGATAGAAACCAGCATATTATCACAATGATAGATAAAAGCTGATCACATGTAACTCTCAATCCCTCATCAAGCAATGGATAAATACATACTGTGTGCGTGGTTGTTCTTAACATTCAAGAGAAGTATCAGACGTAACAGGAAGAAACAAAGAAGTGGGAGTCTTGCCCTTCAAAAACAGAAATCGCTGACTGTCATAAGTATGAAAGTGACAATCCACTTATTGGTATGGAATGGATATTTTATACTAAAATCATTAATACTCAATTTGTCATAGCTGCCAGCAGTTTATTTAATGAGAGTGCGATGGCATATGGAAAACATGCAGTGTTTTTATAGTTAATGTCAAATCTGTTACTTACATGCACAAACACTGGTCAAATCAGAAACCTACAAAGAGCAACACTATAACATTCAGTTTCTCAAAAAAAGATTAAGGGCTGAATATGTTGGAGGGAGCATCTCTCTCAAAAAAAAAAAAAAAAAAAAAAAAAAAAAAAAAAAAAAAAAAAAAAAACCACACACACACACACACAGCACATTGATGACTCCTTTAAATGCACAAAGCTGAAAAACTGAATTTTAAAAAAGTGGCCCTGGTCCAACTTCCTAATAGTGTGCCAATGATGGTTTGGTCTGAACTCAAAGAAAACTGAATTGCGGTCTTAAAAAAAAAAAAATCCCTACATTTTCACTCCACCATCCACTCCATTAACGGACTTAGAATAAACAGGAGAGGATAAAGAAAACAAGCCCCCCTGCAACACAACCTTCCTGTTTTTTTGTTCCCACAGGGCAACAACTCACTCACTTCCAACAGCAGAGAGATGTGTGTCAATTCTCAATTCTTTGTCCTTCTATGTTCTATTTGAGTTTTAAAATCAATGCTTAACATTTAATTTTTTGCTATACCTTGAGAAAATGTATAAGGCCAGATGTGTCATTACAAGTCATGAATGTATACAATTTGCACGTTCATTTCTGAAAACCAAAAATAATATTTATAATTCTCCATCACAAAAAGAATTGGAAAAAACATATGGCAACCAGTTTCTTTCATTTATAACTTTCAATATATTTTTCCAAATCAGAAACTATAAAGCCATTTTTCTGTCTATAGTAATCCTTCTTTCGATAGCACCACATCTTAAAACAAATCAGCTTCTTTAACTGAGATGCTCTTTGTCTATTTAAACAATTTATTAAAGAAAGAAAGAAAGAAAGAAAGAAAGAAAGAAAATCCCATTTTGCTACTATTCAAATTATTAAGGACACTTCATGTTCTACCTCTAGGGCTACACAGGTGATTCCCTTCATGTGTTTCATGCCATGGAATGCAGTTATGATGGTGCAGCACTCTTTATGTTAAATAATGAATCTAGAGTGAATAAGGCAGATCTATAGAATCTCTTTATGTATCTGAAGTTTATTTTAAAGAGGTCTTTCCTTCAAAAGGTCACAGGTGCTGCAAATTTACATGGTATGTAAGGTGCAATTTTTGCAAACAACTGATGACTAATGTGTACGATATTAACTTCATATTTAAGTGTCAGCCGTCTGATATCAATGTAAGTCAATATACACTTCATTTCAAACTTCAATGAAGGGTCTTTTGAGACTTTATCTGTCCAGAGTGCTACACTCACTAAAACTCGCTGAAAATAAACACTGGAGCTTTCAACACTGTTCAAATGCACTTAGATAGAAACAAAACAACAACAACAAAAAAAAAAAAGTTTCATAACTGTTGGCTTTGCAAGCTTAGAAAAAGCTTATTTTTCATATTTTAAATCCATAATAAAACAAAAGGCTGGTGAACCCACTCTTATTGCTACATAGTGTGGGTGAGTCACATGCTCACACACTATTAGCCATCGATACACTGACAGTATCTGGCACTTCCTGCTTTAACACTTAAACTAAGACAAAATGAAAAAAAAAAAAAAGTGTGAAAACAGCCTTTCGAACACACTGAAGATGATAGATATGTTCTAAAGAGCTGTAACGGGGGAAGGAGAAATCATGCATTGGGTTTTTACTCTAAATAAAAAGAGAAGGAAAAAAGGAGTCCATATCTTGTTTTTTTCTTTCTCATGTGATGGAAAATAAACAGTCCCAGCGCAGGGAGTGGAGTGGACGAGATTTTGAGCCATTATTTGACAAGCCGCTTTGCTACGTCAGCGTAGGCGATCTCAATCTCCTTGTCGCTGGCACATGTGTTGGTGAACTCCTCACGCTTGTAGGCATTGTTCAGGTACCTCCAGATGCCTGTCATGTCTTTAGGAATCTCAAAGCCTCTGTACTTCTTTGCCACCACCTGCAAGCCAAAAGTGAAAAAAAAATTCATTGGAAAATCTTCCTACTCAGTTCGTCATGTAACCAAGAGCAGCAAGTGATTCCCTCTTCTCTTTTATTGTTAGATTAACATTAATGAGGCAGCCGATATTAAGACCTACTGTAATGCACGGATCTAATATAAAGTTACACATCAGATGTTTCTCCCCAACAGTTCCACAAACGTTCATTTAAGACAAAACAGATTATATGTTTGCGTGAATACTTAAATACTGTAATTCTGTATATTATACGCAAGCTTTGGATGACAGTGAGCGTGAGAAGCGAGCGGAGAAACAGTACTCCTCTCAGAAAACTTACAGATAAAGGTAATTACACATCTAAAATTATTATTTGGAGCATTGGGATCGCTAGACGAGGACTATATGAACTAATTTTTGTGAAAACCTCAAAATCAACAAAAATATTATTTTTTTTTACTTTTTTTTTTTTTTGCCTATAGCTCAAAATTAGCCTGTATGCATTCTGACTCATTTTGCCAGCACGGGTCACATATTGAAAGATCATTTGAAGCCCAAAATAATACTATAAAATTCTCTCCAATCTGCAGGGTACAGTAGGATGACCTGTATGGTTTGCTACCTTAACAATGTGGAGTTTGGGCAGCAGGTTGCAGTCAGCCAGTGTCATATCTTCACCATCTAGGAAACTGCGTGTGGAGGCCTTCACTTCCTCCATACTGTTGTGGTCAATCTCATCTGGCAGAGGAGAGCACAGGTACTCATCCAACTTCTGCAAGGTCTTCAGCAGTCCCCTCTCCAAACCTATGTCAAAACCCATTAAACAGTTAGGTAGAAAAAAAAAATGTGCATTGTGTTCATGTCAAAGATGCTGTTTTCACAACTCCAAAATTTCAAAATCACAATTTTTTCTTATTATTAATATTAACACTCAAAAATCCAAAAGAAATCCTAAAGCACAAATAATCCAGATAAACTTTTATTGGATAGAAAAATATAAATATTTTCATTAATAAAATATTAATAATAAATATTAATAATATAATAATAATAATAATAATAATAATACAAAAGTTGTTCTTCATGTAACTTTCCTTGCAGACTGTCACAGCCACTTTAAATCAGTGTTTTAACAAATCACAAATACTATACTACTTAATTGGAAAGACAACAATAATTTACAATAAATTAACCAATTCACTTCATTTACTGACAGAGAATCAATTTCAAATTGTGAAAAATTAAAATCAAGTTTAATAAATAAACTTACAACTGTACTGACAAGCTACACAAATTAGTAAAAAAATAAAAAAATACTAGAAGAATTACTTCACCTTGCAGTGCTGTCAAAGTGGAAACATTATAAAATAATATCTTTGTACATTATAATATTATATAACATATAATATATACAATTATAAAATACAATTTTCAAATAATTTATAATATATAATTCACAAAAAACAAAGGAAGAACTAACTGATTACAGTTAAAAAGAAAATAATCTGCCCTCTAGAGGGAGAAAGTGACTATATATATAAGCAGTGTTTGGTTGCACTTCTGCTTAGCTGCCACATAAGGGCATAATCACACTCCAGTGAAAGTAGATCCTTAAAATTCACCAATTTAGCTCTAAACTTTCAAAAGGAAAAAGGAACACTCAGGTGTGCAAACTAAAATGCTAAGGCATGTTTTGCTCTCCGTGAGAGGTGGTATAGACAATGTTGACGGACTCCAGCTGGAATGAAAACGACTGTTATCACCCACAGTCAACATTTTACTAGGGTGGAGACTCTTGAAGATACTTTATGTTCAGGGTCACTGCCAAACTCTTATTGAGCTGAGGAGTCTTTGAGATGTGTGGCATTGCATCAAAGCAAATTCCTAGAGTATTTATCATTTTGACAATAGTTTAACACCTTCTGATAAAAGTATAGGCTCTCTTATCTCGAAAACTTAGTTGCAGGTAACAGTGTTTACTCTGGAAATTGATCTAACTATCAAATTGTAGCCCTGCCTACAGCACTAAAGCATGTAAATGAGACAATGGATCCAAGCCCTGCTTTGGCTAAACTAGAGAAAACACTGTTTACATACACAATGTGAGACATGACAACCATAACCAGGTCTAATCTCTCAAACTAGAGCAATAGAAAGTGTTTGTACAGATAAACTGAGCTCATCAAATGTGTGATTATTCCACTGAACAAAGTACATTTGGTCTTTTGTATGGAGGTGAAAGAGTGAAATCTTTCTGGTTACCCTCATTGGCATCAGGTTTGGAATTCTTGATGAAGGCAGAGAACTTGGCAAATATATCCATCCCTGCAGTGTTGGATTCTGGGTGTCTGGCACTAAGTTTAGAGTACCTGAGTGTACAAACACACATCCGTCAAATAAAACCTTTTGACGTGTTGTTGACAGACGTGACAATTATGGCGCTTTTTCACTACGTGGTAGGACTCGGCATGGCTCAGTACGGTAAGGCGCAGCTCGGTTCGGCACAATTTGCGTTTCCACTGCAGTTTAGTTTCGCTTTAGAGTGGGTGGGATTATTCACATGTCATTATAGTTGCACCGCTTCTACTGCCACAAGTCCTTAAAAAAAAAAAAAAAAAAACTTTTTCATTCAGCATTGCCCCATCAAGCTCTCGCTGGATCCGCTCCTCTACTATCAACGAGAAGAACGTCTGTTCTTCCTCAACAGACAACAAAAGTTTTTGGTTGTTAAAAAAAGGTGCGCTTGTTCAAAACAGTTGTGTTAAAATAAAACTAATGCTTCCTTATTTAAACCAAGTCACTCTATTTCACTTGTGTCACAAGTTCAGTGATGCAGGTAGTGACAATTCTCTCCGGCCAATCCGTGATCACCAGAGTTTATATGTCACGTTTTGGTAATGGTATGGTTCACTTGGAACCTCAACCGAGGTGGTACTAAAAGTACCAGGTACCAGGTACTGTACCCAGTGGAAAACCCCCCAAAAGTGAACCGTACCGAGCCGTACCATGCAGTGGAAATGCACCATTAAATACACAAACACACTCTTTCACTTACTTTGGAGGGCAAAGGACATCTTCTAGGAACTCTTCAATCTTGTTGACATCCGTCTTGACCTCTCCATTAAAGGTGATGAAGGGAGGGTGCGTTCCTGGGGCCAGATTCTGCAGATCAGCTGGTTTTCTATAATTATAAAATGATGAAATTTATAAATTATAAAATGACAAAAATGTACACCTAAAAACTGCAAAAAATGCATTACTGAGCTATAACAGGAGGTCAGCATGGCAGAGCCCAAAGCAATTTAATGGATTGTTTTTCTTAAGAATACAAGGTGATAAAATGACCTCAGGGGCTGCACACTGCCACAATACAGGGGTTTTCCAGAGCACTCACAGCCCAACACACACACACATTTAGCTTTTTACAAAACCAGTAGGGTAAATACTAATCCTACCCCAAAAGATTCTTCTACATGAATCGTTTTTCCCAACTGAAAATGTTCCAGGATATCCACAAAGGGAGACTGTGAAATCTGAAAACACTTGAGGGTTCAGGAACAGAGGGGGCATATGTCCCATGAGGCCTTGCAGTCAGGAACACTCTGATCTTTCCAACTACAACAACAGGAAATAACCTCACACCTTTGGCATGAGCACCCTATCCCTTTTGGTGGCAAGGAGGAAAGGGTAAGAGAAATGAGAAAGTAACAGCCAGGCAAGCAAAAAAGCCAGCAAAAAAGAAAGAAAGTGAGAAACAAAGCCATTAAGCTAGAAAGAAAGCAAGAAAGAAATAAGCAAGAAAGCAATCAAGCAAGAAAGAAAAAGCAAGAAAAAGAAAGCAAAAAAAAAAAAAAAGAAAGAAAGAAAGCAAGCATAAAAGGAAGTTTCAATTGATTTCATTTCAGGGTCATAAACTTTGAGCTCATCAATGTCTCTGGTACAGCCTCATAAAACACTGACTGAAGATCATATGTGGATACAGGTGTGGAAGCTCTCTTCAAATAATCATTTAATCACACACACACACACACATCATAGATTGATGTGAATATGTTTAAATATTTGAGCATATACGGTGTCAGTCAGATTTAAAAAAACAAGATCAAAATAAAGGAATCTTCCAATATTCTTTGACCGTAAAACTTGGTTATTAGTCTATATAACCTCATTTAAAGAAGTATTTAGGATTCACACAGCATATTGAATACTATATAATAGCAGGTTAAAGTCATAGCTAATATTAGATACCTTAAAATCATTTTCAGAAGTTCAAAATATTACCACAGATCATCAGTGGCTCACACCCGGGACAAAATATAGTGTCACTGCTGCCTCACTGTCATACTAGTGTCTTAAATTCCTCAGTGAAATACTTAAACATGCTCACACCCATCACAGACAACTGCGAATGCCTGATAATGAAAATGAATATCTGAGATGGCTGAAAATAAGATTCACCAATACACACACACACACACACACACACACACACTTACTATGCACAAATTACTTTGCTATCTAAAAGGGGACGCAAAATTGATTTATATTTTATATATGGTTTTTCCAAACAAAGAAAATGTTGTATGTCCCCATGGAAGGTTTTATCAGATTTAAGTCACTTTTAGGGAAATTTCTGCCCACAAACTATAACCAAGAACGTTCACACACACACCTCTTAAGGTCCACAGTGGTGACATTGAAGACCACTCCCTTCAGCCACAGGATCATGAAGAGACGCTGAGAAAATGGACAGTTGCCGATACTCTCTCCATCACTGCCCGCCTGAAAGAGAAAGAAAAATATGTTAGTCTGACTTGAGAAATCAGTAAAACTGTCATCATTCCAACGTGTTGCTCCACATCAGCTGCTAGAATAGCAGCAAACATTTTGCAGTCCCAGGGTCATTACCGCACAACTCCGTACCATCACTGAGAGAGTCTGTATCAGATTATAGCCAGAGAAAACAACTAAACCACATCAAGAACGATAACGGTTAAAGAATCAGCTCCACCTTACTGAGATTTATTTGACAGGGAAGACTAATGTGTCAAATTAACCCAGCTTCAAAACACAAAACCAACATTAAGAGCAGAAGGCAAGCTGATCCCGGATTTAAAAACATGTTGGCCATTTCCACTTTCCATAAATCTGTCATAACCCACTGGGCAGTGAAAGCTACAAAAGTGTACACTAACACTGTGTTCTTTTAAAGTGCCCCTATTATGCCATTTCCAATATTGCCTTACATGCAGTGTTTAATGCAGCTGTAAGTGAATATAAATGATCTGCAAAGTTGTAAAGCCGAAAGTGCATGATAAATAAAGTTATTGTTACCCAAAATAAAGAATCAACACTGTACAGCCTAAACGAGTCAAATTCCACTTCCATGATGGCTACAAGTCACGGGGTAACACATTTGCATAATATACGCCCATGTTCTATGTTGGCTGGCCGCGAACAACTTGACCATATTATTGACAACATTATGAACCTTAAAAATGGCATAATGGGGCAATTTAATGCTGAAGACCATCCAGAGATCCTGAAAGTCATGAAAGTACATAAAACCTGGCTATAACACTTCTATGTACAGAGCATACATTTATTCAGTTAGTAAAAATGTATAACAGTGAAGTGCTATGATGAAGAGAATGGAATTTGGCTAGTCGTGTGATTTTATGTAAGCCTGTCCTATTATACATTTATTTATTTTTTAATTAGGGAATTGGTGGAGTGCCCCTTCAAAGAAGGTTTGTATTATGTTAATGAATTCTTAAGCAATGTAAACACATTTATAATGCCAGTAAATCTTTCTGAAGTGCTAGGATAGCAAGTGTATGTGTGAACATTTTTTGAAAGACATTAATTCCACAGTGGAGATAACACCATCCTCCTCCACCGCATCTCTCGGCTGAATACCAAACTTAGTGTGAACTCCAACACACAACAGACCGTCTCTCCATTAGCCATCCACTAATCTCCAGAAACAAGATGCTTATGACTCAGAGAATAGAGATGTTCCTGTGTGCTTCAGCAATATAGATTCAGCTAATTAAGCAATGAGCTGACAGTGAGACTGACCTGACCTGACAGAAACTGGTGTTCTCTACCAAAACCTATTGAGCTGCCCCATAGGGAGCATTTTAAGGAACTCTTGATGCAAAAATAGACAGACTTCTTTATGCTACCTTCTAAAATAGCTTGTTTTGGCCAAACTATCATCACATACACTACCATTTAAAGGTTTGGTATTAGTAAGATGCTCACCAAGGCTACTTTTCATCAAAAATACAGTAATTTTATAAAATATTATTACAATTCCTTTTTTTTTCAGACATTATTGATTAACAAAAATTTTACAAGAACAGCATTTATTTGAGAAAACTGTTTACTTGTGTGTGTGTGTATATTATATATATATATATATAATTTAAAAAAATGATTTATATATATATATAGGTTCTTGAATACCTAAAATATATATATATATATATATATAATATAAAAAAAAAAAATGATTTATGCTTAAGAGAATTGCATTACTCTTCTCTATGATGCCTTATGCCTATATTAAAATCATCTGAGAGTCAAGCTTCCTGTGCATTTCGTCCAAAGCGTTACAAATCTCGAATGAAAACTCCTGAGGCAGTTTCCTATTTAGGCAATAGGCATAGAGTCAAGTTTTGAAATAGAGCTAGGGAGAAAATATCATTACTAAGACAACGATTAGATGAAATCTCTACCTTTTACTGGATGAAACCCATTCTTTACCATTTAAGGAAGGCATTACACAATCATAAATGGTCTGTTCTGGATTCTAGCACATTCTCAGTTCAATAAACCTAACAGAGCAGCACTGATATCTGAATCAGCTTTTTCCCTCAGCAGTGTATTGTTGTTAGCTCTCGTGTTATCTGGTTTCACACACTGAAAAGAATCCAGCAGCCCAATAAAGAACAGAAGACTTTGTTCTAGAGAGTTCACTCTCTCGTGCTCTTTCATTCTTCCTCCATCTCTCTCCCGTCCAGGCACCCTGCTGGCATCTCTTGTTCATACACTTTCCTCTCTCTCTGTGGTAAACAAAAGCTTTGGTCATTGTAGCAAGTCTTTCTGAAGTTGATTCAGGGTTCATTTTCAGTGGCTTTCTTTTGTTAAAATATGCTGGTGCCCCTTTACATACATTCATTCACTCACTCACAAACTCAAAATAAAACCCCTGTCATTCTGGGAAAGAAAATGGGCATTATTAAAGGAGGAGAGTAAGAGTCAGAGATTTAATGACTCAAGATAATTGAGTGACTTCTGGATTTTACCCAATGAAAAATGCTCACTGTAAGAGGGAATGGGAAGAGTCTGTCTCATAGGGTCAGGACAACAGTTTCCATAGAGACACACAGATGTAGTGTCTGTCCTGTGGAGTTCAGCCTATTAGGGCTGACAATAGACCACACAAAACAACCTGTTACACAAACTCACAGCCAAGAACTGCAACAGTACAGACAAAAGATGAGGGTTATGATGAAGAAAAAACATAAAAAAAAAAAAAAAGGCATAAAAAACTAGATTTGTGCTACTGTGTGTGTATGAAAAATACAACAAAAATGAAAAAAACAAAAACAATTTACAAACAACTTTTACACCATATCTAAACCTAAAACTAAACAAAATGCATATAAGTTGTGAACTCCTACACCATTTGACAAGCAATATAAGTTGATTGAGAAAATCTGTAGAGCTGTACTCTAGACCTAAAATTAGACAGAAGGCAAAATAAGAAATACATTAAAAAAAAGGATTATTACATATGGTCACTTATGCTCATCAAGGCTTCAGTTAATCAAAAACAGTGATACTGCTAAATAACACTATATAAAATAACCTATTTAAAAAATGATTAATAATATATTTATATATGCCACCCTATTCTCTACATATTACAGGTAAAATATCAAAGCATTCCTGAGTGACTGATCACTGGAGTACTGACGCTATTTAATAATGCTGGATAATGACAAAAAGTAATGGCAAAACTGTTGACTCATCAATAATCATTAATCATGCTTAAGTGATTTATTTTCTACAAACATCAGAATCGTAGGCTCTGTTTGTTTAAAGACAAATCCATTCAAATTTAGAGGAAGGGAAATAAATCAATAAAGCAGAAATGGTTTATCACAGAGGCTACAAACAAAGGTTGGTGTTGGTACAATCAGTTTTCTTGCTGTAGTACTAGTAATAGCCTGCAGGTCACCACAGCTGTGGATTCCCCAGGGTGTTTCTACTCATCTGCTCCATTTATCACAACAGACAGCAAACAGCCTCTTTTCACACAAAGAGGTTTAATAATAAGACCAACTGTTTGTATTAATGAGGGATACAGAGAGAAAAACTCAAAAATAATTTTATTTAAAATAATCTGGATTTAATTATTCACTGGTTGTAAAACCAACTCCAGGTACTTTTGAATCAAATTTTACAAAAGAAGCTTATTTACGGACTACAACTTTATATAGCCTATAGCAAAGCCATAAGACATGGCAAAAAACATGACAAGAACAAAAGAGTAGCAGCAGCAAGTAGGCTTTCACAAACTAGAGAGGATTCTCTCCTGTTTATATGATAAGCTCCCTTATGTCTTCATTTCTCCTCTTTTTGTTTTTCGACTCCTCTTCTCACTCACCTCCCCCTCTGTAAGGCCTCTGAGGATGGTGGGGAGGGGAGTAGAATATATTCCAGAAATGTCCGGCATGGGGTGCTGAGTGAGGGTTTTGTGACGTCGTCTGAGGGTAAGCATTTCCTCTCAGACAGCTGCTCACACGTCCAGTCTTACCTTAAAACACATTTGATCTGACTAAAATAACTAGCTACACAACACACCACTCACACCTAAAGACAATGGAACGTCTGTGCTGCATGTTCTTTTCAGCCAATCTTGTACAGAACTGATGTTGTCCCCTTAAAATCGGAAATGACATTTGAAAGATGCCCACGGTCAAAAAAAGAACAGCAGCAATGTGTTTGGGAGTCTGTTTTCCATAGATGTTGCCCTCCATACACAACTCTCTATTCAGAGAGGTCTCGCTCTCTCAGATACATATGGATGACTCTCCAAACACAAACAGAACCCTTTTGTTAAACACCTCTTAAAAACACATTGGGTGCATCCAAAAGAAAAAAAGGGAAAAACAGATGGCAGACTAAGGAAGTGAAAGACTGGATGTGTACCTTATATGGCAACACTGAAACCTTGAAAAAAAGCCTTGGAAAACCCATTCCAAAAGAATTACCAACCAGAGACTGATTTAACCCCCAGCAGAAGATGCAGAAATAGTTCAAATCTTTGGTTCATTTCCAAAAAGTTTTTAAACTGTCTGAATCTGTCAATCGGTTCTAAACATTGAATGTTTAGTATGATGATTCACTCCCTGCATATTAATTTTTCCCCCTGATTGAATAAAATGAAACAATTGTTAAAACAATTTATAAATGTACATAAGTACTAAATAAATTATTAATATATACAGATACTATCATTCAAATATAAAAAAAAAAAAAATGCATTTATTGACAAAAATATTGTGAAATATTATTGCAATATAAATTAACTGTTTTCTATTTAATATATTTGAAAATGTAGTTTATTCCTGTGATGACAAAGCTAAATATTCAGCAGCCATTACTCCAGTGTTCAGTGTCACATGATCCTTCAGAAATCTTTCTAATGCTGATTTGGTGCTGGAGAAACATTTGTGACCTATGCTGGCAAAATGAGTCGGAATTTTGAGCTACAGGCCAAAAAAGTGAAAAATGTTAGTCGATTTTGAGGTTTTCACAAGAAATTAGTTCATTAGGCCCTCGTCTAGCGATCCCAAAGCTCCAAATAATCATTTTAGATGTGTAATTACCTTTATCTGTAAGTTTTCTGAGAGGAGTACCTTTTCTCTGCTCGCTTCTCACGCTCACTGTCATCCAAAGTATGCGCATAATATACAGAATTACAGTATTTAAGTATTCACACAAACATAATCTGTTATGTCTTAAGTGAATGTTTGGGGAAAAACATCTGATGTGTAACATTATATTAGATCCGTTCATTACAGTAGTTCTTAATATAGGCCACCTCATTAATGTTAATCTAACAATAAAAGAGAAGAGGGAATCACTTGCTGCTCTTGATTTAACTGCTTTTGTAGTTTTAATAATCAATTTATTTTAAATTAACAGACTAAAGGGATTTTTACATTTGATTATTTGTTTTTCTTACTCAAATGCTTTTGTTTATATGTAAAATGAAAAAGGTAATGCATTATTTGTTCGTTTCTTATATTTGTTCTACTGTTTTTTTTGCAGCTGTTTTTATTTATAATAACAAAGATAAAATAAAAATAGCTATATTGTGATTATTAATACAGTAATTATTATTAAGAAAAGAACTGGAGGAAAAGATGCAACTTTGCTCTGTGATTTTGTTTTGGAACCTTCAGAAAACTTTAACTCGATTTTTTTTAACTCGATATGTGAACATATAAATAACTATTTTTTGAAAATTTGCTCATTGGGACTCATTTTGCCAGCACAGGTCACATTTATTGCTATCAATGCTGAAAACAGCTGTGCTGCTTATTAGGTTTTTGCATAACATGATACATTTTTTTTAGGATTCTTCGATGAATTTATTTAGCACTGTCTGGGGCAGATGAAGGATTTGAACTCTCTAAAGGAGAAGCACATACAGCTGTCCAGTGGAGACAGTGAGTCATGGTGCAGTAGCTACGGAGCATGTCACCGTCTCCATCTGATCTGTGGTCTCTGTGAGTGATCTCATCTCTTCAAGAAAAGCTCTGAAGACATCACAGAGGGCAACTCAATCCAAATGCCTGAAGGAGGAGTCTCTCACACACAGCAGCACCCACTCCAGCTCTCTTTCAGCCCTCCCTTGTTAGGCCACACTGTGAGATTCCCACAGGACAGAGACGTGAGTGTGTGTGTGTGTGTCTGGAGGTGTGGCCGAGGGGAAGTGCCTAGCAGACTTAATTTAGAACTCCAAACAGCCAGACTCTTCACAATCACAGTGTGCTTATTCTCCAGCCCCTGTGCACGATCTGACCACAATGTTACCTTATAAGGAAGGAGGGAAAAAGAGGGAAGGAGAAAGAGAAAGTTCATGTTTAGTCTGTTTCTTTCAAATGACGTTCACATCAGAAAAACTAAAAAAACTAAACATGAATTTTTCAAATGACGTTCACATCAGACAATCTATGATTTCATGTATTTCTATGGATGGTACTGGGACCCCTTTAAGATGCAAGTTGGGAATACCTACAGAAGGTCAAGCACTCTGGTGAACTTTCTATTCAGAGAATCCTGAAAGAATTCGCAAAATATTAAGCAGCATTTTCAACATAGATAATGTTTCCTATGTACCAAATCAGCATATTAGAAGGATTACTGAATGACTATGCAGAGCTAGTTTCGACCCTGTACGCACACTGAGGTAGAGGATTGGGTAGATCATGAATGATGATTTTAAAGGGGTCATATGATGTGATTTCAATTTTTCCTTTTTCTTTGGAGTGTTACAAGCTCTTGGTGCATAAAGATGATCTAGTTGCAAAAACTAAAAAGTCTCAAATCCAAAGATATATTCTTCATAAAAGTTAAGAGTCAACCAGGCCCTCCTAAAACAGCTCGTTCAAACACACCCCCATGTCTACGTCATGCTGTGGGAAGATTTGCATAATGCTGCCCAAATGTTTACACAAAGAACGAAGGCGTAACTTTTATTCTCGCTGTTGCTGCCGGCGCCATGTTGTGGAGACACATTGTGAAAGCGAAACTTTGTTTGACCTTCCACAAGAGGACGCAACTAGAAATCAGTGGTTAAGTTGTATTTACAACACTTTTCCAGAACAGCCCAACCCAAATATACATATGTGTGCAGCGCATTTTATGGAGGATGAGGACTGTTTCCTGAACCAGTAGCCTACAATGCGTCTGTGGCATATATGGTTTCTATAAAAAACTTCAAAACCAAATTCTCAAACACAGACTCACACCCCTTAATCACATCCTTTAATAACTAAAGAATTTGCCACTGATGATTCAAAAGCGAGTTTTGAGAAGCGAATATTGATCACTTTACACCAGGCTTGTTGCTTCTCTGATCACAAATGCAGACATGGTTTTATGTTTACACAGCGCGATATGCAACACAACGCGTAAAAAGACAGCATAAGTCATTAATCAGTAATTATGTCCCCACTGGATGCAACAAATGCCTTGTTTGTAATGGGTTTTATTGGTTTTGTCTCATCGTGCCGGGACACTGGCCAATACACTGGCCAGAGTATACCTTGCTTTTTTAGAACGATGAGCTTTATAAAAAAAATTGACGAGTTTCAGAATGGCAGGGCATAGAGGAGCAACAATAATGTACATTATGTGGAAAATAATGTGTTTTTTGAACTTTAAAGGGATACTCCACCCCAAAATGAAAATTGTCATTTATCACTTACCCCCATGTCGTTCCAAACCCATAAAAGCTTTGTTCGTCTTCAAAACACAATTTAAGATATTTTGGATGAAAACAGGAAGGCTTGTGACTGTCCCATAGACTGCAAAGTAAAATACACTGTCAATGTCCATAAAAGTATGAAAAGCATGGTCAGAATAGTCCATCTGCCATCAGTGATTCAACCGTAATGTTATGAAGCGACGACAATACTTTCTGTACGTGAAGAAAACAAAAATAATGACTTTATGCAACAATTTGTCTCCTCTGTGTCTCTCCAAATCAGTGTAGCGCCATTTTATTTTTTGTTCATTATTTTAATTGTTATGGCTGATAACCCCAAAATTGTGTAATAAAAAAAATAAATAAACTTTAAAAGAACTTTTAAAAATATTTTTTATTATTATGTTAAATGTACAAGCATGATTAAATCTCCAATACTGACCAGTATTGATAAACATTCAGCCGATAACCAGTTTCTGAAGGACTATGTGACACTGAAGTCTATGCTGTTTTATTTTTACATTTCATTATTCAAATTCTGCAGTTTTTCTTACTACCTTAAATAAACCTATTGTAAAAACTTAATTTGCATCTTTTTTCTATTGTTTATAATTTGCCTCTTCATATAGGCCTATATTTTTTTATTTTTTTATACACACACAAACACATATCCAGCTTTCAACTCTCAGAATTGTCTGTGGTAATCAAAGACATCTTTAATTTGTACTGAACTTGAAATAATTATTTTAAAACAAATTAAATAGAGCTGAAAGTACTACACTTTAATAACATCTGAAAAAGATATTATAATAAGGAAAGCAATTTAACAAGCAAAAGCGGATAAAATATATAGAGACATTGAAATAAATTGTTGGCATCTGAATTCTGCATGTTTCCAGATGCAGACCCCCTGCATCTTATGCATCACCTCCTGTGTAAACATTCCTAGAAAATTCCTCCTAACACAAAAGCAGACCCCAGACTGATGACTCACAGCCATGCTTCCAGCCTGTCATTGGTCAACACTCGCACGCTCACATCAATGGACACATGCAAAGTCTCGCCTGACCAACACCACTGACTACAAATGTTGTACCAGCTGAATAAACAAATGTTTTCCAAATGAACAAAAAAAACATGCAGGTCTCTTTGTTCAGGAGACAAGAGCCAATCAGCTATGAGTTCTGACAAGACCAAAGAACTAAATACATGCAGATCAAGGGCAGAATCTAGACAAACCAAGACGAGCGTATAGGTAGGATGGCCACAGGAAAATTACTCCTGCTAGAAGAACCTGGTCAAATTTGCCTACATTTAACATTTAAAATGAAATTCAAATGCTGGCAATGCTACAGATATCATCGTACAGTGACATCCAATGTCATGATGGCAACGACACATCCACAGAATCCTGTTCAAGCCCTGTGAGGAAATCAGACAGTGCTGACACAGCTCCATATGCTCTTGGCACATGGCTGCAAAAGATAGTCACACACAAACAAACTTATAAGAGACTGTGAGCGTGTGTGTGAGGCAGAACAAGAAAAAAAAAATGGATGAATAAAACACCCATAATGTGTAATGATTATAATGTGTAATGACCTAATGATCTATAATATCTAATTTATGTCTCATGTAACTGGCTATTTATGGAAGATGTAACCTATGGTTAATCCAGTTTTGAAAATAAACCAGCAATTACACAGTCACTTCATTTTTGTTCTTTACGCATCCTGCCTGAAGCTAAACTCCCTCCATATCCACATCATGCTATGCATAAATAATATCAAACAAATTCCTCTAGTCGTGCAGGATCAAGTTACACAGTCTGCAGGCACACAGGTGTGCGGTTTTGTAAATGAGATGATGAAGCCCACAACAACAGAACATCTAAAAATTATTTGCTGGTGCTTCTTTTGCCATCTTTACCTTCTAAATAAATACTGAACATTAAATATTTAAAAAGGGTCCATAATGTACATGTTTTATTTTTTGGTCCAGAGTTTTTTGTCATTTGTTTTTTTGTGCCAAAAACAGTAACATTGTGGCTGATTCATAAACAAACTACTAGGTCTATATTATACATACATATAGTACAAAGTACAAACTTTAGCTGAATTGTGCAGCACAACAAATTAAATTTGGTTTTCCTAATATAATATAAACTCAAAATATTTAAATCAATATATAAAGATTTTTTATTATTAAATAATTGATATTTCATAATTCATATATAACCACAAAGCTCCTCATTTAATTTAAGTTGAAGGGCATTCCTGGTGAAAAATTATTTTGCATCAACCATCTTATAGACACAGACCTCCTACTGTACTCAGCAGACAGAATGGGCGACTCACAGGAGGGGCAGCCGACATAAGCTTTTCATTGGTTTGAAAATAAAAGTCATGCCCACACACAAAACCAGTACAAGAGGACACAACAGAGCTCCAAACTAAAGGATGAAACTTCACCATGATGGCTCACTGTACTGAGATGACTGCAATGCAGCTTTCTGGTCAGATATGAGCCATCTGTTAACGCGACTGGCTGAAGGACGAAACGAGAGAGGGAAGGAGGGGGTGAAAGAGTTTGTGCATGTCTTTTGTCCTTCAGACTGTTCAGTAAGGATAGATCTCATGCAGTGAAGGCATTTGACTGTGTGCTAAAGGCCAAGAATGTTTCCATGTCTGTCTGTTCTAATAATCCTGAAAACACAAACTTTCTCCGGCCGTTTCCTCACCAATCTTTGGATGCATTTAATTCTCTGTGTTTATACAAGATCCCATTTTAGCAGCTGATAAAAGACTGAATTGCATATTTAACATCCTGGAATTGGACTGAAAAAACCTGACCACTAATTTGGGTTAAAAATGGAAGCTGTAAGAGATGAAAGGACACTCTGAGCTTTGCCATAATCCTTCTCCAACACTTTGTGCTCGTCTCGAGGTTTTGACAGACATGTTGCGGTTTACAGCTCAATCGGTCTGAGCCTATAAACTCCACATGAATATCAAAAAAGATAAAATTCAGTATTTCACAAGTCAGCACATCCTGTTTTTTTGTCAAAGGAGCCAACAGTTCCTTCAAAAATACATGCAATACTAAAAAACAAGGCCAAACTATGACCTCGAATTCATAAGCAGTGATTAAACTACAACTCTGCAGTCCGCAGTGAACAATTGTTAACATCAGTTTAAACAAAAATCAAACCAGAGACAAAACACTGAGGTCATCTGACTCTGCATGCAGCATAAACAATAATTAATCTAAAGAGCCAATCAAAGCAGAGCAAGGGTTACTGAGGTTGCATCATCAGCACCTGGACTATGTAAGGCACCTGAGTGACAGTGTCCTTCGGCAGAGTAAACATTACCACTGTCACATGGTGATCTGCCTCACTTTGCAGAGCTAGTTTTGACCCCATACACGCACTAAGGTAGAGGATTGGGCAGATCAAGAATGATCTATACATTTTAAAGAGAATGTGAATGATACTTGCCAATGCAAAACTCTCCCAGTTTACACCACAATGCTAGTATGTTATGGGAGTTTACCAAGGTGTTAGTTTTAGCACATTGTTATAGAGTTACTGGGCTGTTCTGGGTGGTTGCTTACTTAGGCCCTGTTTACACTAGTGAGCTTTCGTATTAAAACACATAACTTTTGCTACAGTTACACCTATCATTTACACTACTCCGGCGTTTTAGACCCTCAAAAACTGAGACTTTTGAAAACGCTGCAGACACCTTTTTAGTTTGAAAACTCCGGGGTTGCGTTTCAGTGTAAACGGACCAAAACGGAGACTTTTGAAAACGATGGCGTGGGTGCCCACATTCGCTCTGCGTATCCTTGACGACCGTGTAAACAATAACATCATGCGCATTGTTGTACCCATAGATGTATATGTAGATCCCCCACTCCATCGATCCAAACAATAAGATGCGTCTGCAATCTAAATAATAGGGAATCTACCTATTCATATCTATGGCTGTACCTGCATGAATGGTCACGTGACATGCGTTTTAGGTTGTGTAGTGTAAACAGAGATTGTTTCTGAAACGCAGGGGAAACGCCCGTGTAGACGAGGATCATTTTCATTCTAAAACGCAGTTTTAAAATGAAAACGCACTAGTGTAAACGGGGCCTTAGACTACCGCATGTATGAGCAATAGTAATAACAATATTTACCTTTGTAAGTCCTTTTAAATTAGGGATGCACATATTATAAAATTAAATATTCAATACTGACCGGTACTGATAAAAATTCAGCCTATAACCTATAGTGTATCAACATATCATGCATTCCTACTTTAACTATCTATAATTTACCACACTTCTAGATGTTGACTTGAATGGAAGCAATTCAGTGAAAAACCAAAATAAGCCTAACATTCAATAAGAGCTGAGAACTGCAAATCCTTGCTCTGCTACATCATACTCTAGTAGAGAAGTCACATCAATTTAATAGACACTGATCCCATTAAAACTCAGAGGCTGATCTCTCAATCTCAAATCCATTAGAGAACACAGAGGATAAATAGCCAACTAAGAGAAACACAAAGACTTCTAAACCAGCCACACAAGAAGTGTGTTCAGACTGTTTTTGAAATGTATTGTACACCAACACAAGCTGCAGTGTGCATTACTGCAATCAAAGTAAAAATCTAAATCTCCACGTGGTAAAGATGGCCAGCAGGTGCGGCTATACAGAGGGAGGAAAGAAAGGAGATGACTGCATTATCAGCCGCCAGCAGGGGCAAGGTTTGCCTGGTTTCTATGGCAACAGTGGGGCTGGTCCTGCTGTGATGTTGTGCAGGAAGAAAAGGTGGTACACACATGCTGTTAATTATGAATGAGAGAGACATAAAACAGACAGGGAGGGAGAGATGTCACCATTATCTTTCTGCTACAGTGTGTGCACTTTCGAAAATAAAAAAATAGAACTCTCTTTACCCAGGTGCCATTGAAACGAAACAAACAAGTGTAAGTGTCACTGCAGCTCATCTGATATCAGCAGTGTCTGTCAGTGCTGAAGTAGGGTGACCTGCGGGCTCTCCTCACGCCGTTCCACATCAAATCCACAACAGCAGGAGAACTGTTTTATTCCTGCTCATGCTCTAATTTTTGATGCTGATTCACTATGTAATGATCAGGCTAAAAATCACAACACCGGCTATAAGAGACAATCATTTCCTGACTAACCCATTCATTAAAAACACATCACCTGAGATTCATATCACTTGAGGATTATATCATGTTACCACACCAATATTAAGCACTTCATACAGTATGCCACATTACAGCAAGACTTTCATAAAAAAGGGGCATGAGGAAGACAAAAAACACTTTATTGTAAAGACCCCATGAAATAAAAATGAGAGTTTTGTGCATTTTGAGTATTAGTTAGAAGCTGTCTAAATGTTACTGTACTTATAAATATTGATCAAATTCACTCAAATGCTCTCTAAAGTGAGCATATCCTTATATTATATTCATGGGGCTATAAAACACAAATATTGCAACTTTTAAAACATTATTTTATATACATTTTATAATAAAATATGTTTCATATATACATACACACACAACAGAAAACTGCACTCCTCAGATTTCCTGCTGGGGTCTTTAACAACTAATCTGTTAGAAACCAAAGCCCATATTTAAAATATGAGTCTCTTCTAATGTTTTGTAGGGTCACTTTACAACTTCCAAAAAGAGCTGACCTATGCAAGTGCCTTCTAACGTGACAAACTGCTGTAATGTTCATTGATATTAATTACAGTCCATTTAATACAGCAGGGGCATCCTTTAATCAAAGGCTCGGGAAGCATACACGCCTGGTCAGCATTTTCAAGCCTGAGATCCAAAGTCATCTGAGCTTTAATGCACTAATAGTTTAGTAATCATGTGGGTTGGAGAGGAGAGCTTGTTGCACACTTCCAAAAAGATCTCAGTCCCCAAACATCCACTGTTAGGAGCCCCCTCCTCTTTCTGTAACTCCCTCCCCTCCTCCATTTCGTCTTTCGGGAGTTTTCCCGCTCTGCCAGGCAAAGGCCTTTGGAGGGAGAGAAAAGAAGAGAAAAGCAAAAGAAAGAAAGAGGACAGCTGGGTTCCAGCAGTGGAGAGGAATTTTAATAATTCCAGTTTGATTACTCAAAGATCCAGGGAAGGACTGGATTCCTTCGCTTCGGTTTATTTTGGAAATGATGAAGAGTTTAGTCTTAAGAACCAAACCAACAAAAATAAAAAAAAACAGACCCTAACACCGTCTCTGGTTACAACAAACAGACTGATTCCTGTGTGGAGTTATAATATAAAACTATGTTATGAAGGCAAAACAATGTTGCAGTAGATAAAGAAACAAATAGCCTACAACGTCCTTTCTAAACAGAAATATCTTGAACTCTGGCAGAGCACATCTGGGCTCTTTTTGGCTCTGTTTAATGTTAGTGAAGGTAACTCTGTATCCTGGACTGGACGGATGTCCTGCAGCAGGGATTGGGAACTGCAGACGTAGGCTACATTGTTGTCGGTTTCCCATGGAACCTCTTCTTAAACCCGCGTGCTCTGTGCATTTGGCTGAGGGAGTAAAATCATTCCCTTTATTTTTGTTACATATAATCATAAGAATATAAAAGGAGCAGCACATAGTCAGACATTGGGTGATATTGAGAAAACGCCTCCACCCATCTGACATCCACATGGACACAGTGTCATCATTCACTCTTATTGTAAAACACAATGGCTGAATCCAATTTATGACATCGTTTAAGACATACTACGGGTTGGGGTGGTCGCTTTGACTGTGAATAGTTTATTTATCAAGAGAAACCAGAATTATGACTCAAATTACAGCAGAAGCCTGTAGTTTGGGAGGTGCAGTGTGAACGTTTAGGTCTCGGTCACCATTCACTTTCATCGCATTTTTTTAACATATATTGAAAGCAAAATGTGACAGAGTGTATCGTTCAGTCAAACATATCGTGCGTTCACAAACGAACGTTATATTGGGAGCGCCATCTCTTTAATCTTCACTTAAATTAGTTTTTAATCAGGCTCTTACCTTCACAAAAAGCTCGATGACGGGTTCGTTATCCCCCTTTACACCGTTCTGAGGTACCGAGAGAGACATCCCCAACTTTTGCCTTTACACGGACGCAAAAACAAACCAAAAATTAAAAACAAAAAGTTTTCCTTTCACGCCTCGAACCGAGTTCCTCGAGCACAAATATCACTCTGCAGTTTTTCCAAGCACAATCGAAATGCAGAGTCCGTTAAAATAAAAAATAAAATGAACGTTTTCTTTCACTGGGTCCAGCTGCCTAGAAACACATCACAGAAAAAAAACCCGACAGAGTCCGCTACTTCTCCTCCTCTATGCGCTCTCTGGATGGCGACGAGAAGTGTGTAAAATCAACTGAGTATTTAAGGCGGTGATGTCATGCGCAGAGGGAAGGGAACTGAACTGAACCCGAACGGTCGCGAGTGGGCCGAACACGTCCGGCGCGCGCAGAATCACTAGAGCTTCCTAAATTGTTTTATACTAACGTTACTGCTAATTTGTAGAGAAAAGTTATTGGACTTGCATTATAAGTACAGTACGAGTCACGTTATACGGCTACTAAAAAAGCGTGTCACAGCAAAAAGAAGTCAGTTTCAGTAAGCGAGTTTACCCACAAATATTATTACCCCTAAAGAGACATATTTATTCATAAATATATTTAACCTAATAATTGTTAAAATTATAGAATAGTATAGAATATCTTATCCCAGTGAATCGAAACTGGTGTAACATTACCATTAATATTATTATTATATTGTATTTGATATTATTATGTTTTAACTTATCCCAGTGAATCGAAACTGGTGTCACTGGTCCATTCAGTTTCCTTTTCTGTAAGTTACCATTATACCAGTAGGTGGTGGGTAAAATAGTAGGATACAAATGTTAAATAATTGCTCTCTAAACTGTCCTCTTGTGTGAAAGAAAAAAATAATGTTAAAAATAATAATGATATATAGAAAGAGAGAGAGAGAGAATATTAGATTAATCAAACATACATTGTGAATTTGATTTGGCTGGTCACATTTGTGCACTCATTTGGCTTCTCAGTTCCTTGTAGAAACCCAAAATTAAAAAGAGCAAGTATTACTGTTAAGGCCTTTGTTATAAACAATGATCTTCCAGCACACTGCACGGAGAAATGCAGCTGATCCAGAAACAAAGCTCTCCTGGCTTAGTCTGACCTCTAGGGACAGTGATAAAGACGGACCTCATGTTTATCTCTTAAACACCTATGTATTCCCACAGCTGCCTGTGGCCAGTTAGGAAGCAGGTGGCACTATAAAATAACAACCAAGGCATAAACAGTGTTGCCTTGGACTGTTTTTGCAGATCAGTCCTTCTTAACCGCACTGCACAATAAGAAGTCACTGAGCACGGACTACTTAAGATTTGTCACTAAGAATTGCCAAGGTGATGACACAAGATAACACATGTACAGCAGTTGATCATCATGTGTCATCACCAGACCCGGGACACCACATGCTTTCCACAGAACCTTCTAGACCACAATGGACAAGTAAACATATGTAAAACAGCCTGTATGCATCCCAAATGTGATGTATGTAAAGCTGTCTGCATCCAACAATACTGGTTGGGTTTGTGATTTAGTCACTTTTGTTTATTTTAAAGGGAAACATCAAACTGCGTATGTAAACTGATGCAATTTAAAGGAAAGAGACCATTTTTTTTTCCATTTTAATGTGACTTTGTTCAAAGCCAGAAATTAATGCAGGGTTCAACAATTTCAAACAACTTAGGTTACAAAAAATATAAAGCAAAAAAAAACAAACAAAAGGATGAATACAGACTTTACTGATTTGTTCTCATGTGCACATTAGAGCTTGAGCACTGCCACGATGCTCAGGTGAACAGAGAGAGCAGCTTATTGGATCAGCTCTCTGGGCATTTTGGTTTATGGATCATGCACACAAGAGGACAAACACACTAGGGTCTGCCGTCCATGCAAACGAAACTCTCGTAAAAAGTCCTGCTGAAGTGAAGAGAGAATCCATAGGCTAACTTGTACATTATTAACTCAGAACTGCAAATAAGCTTTTCATTTGTTTCATCATGACCGTAAAAGCAACAGGAATTATGAGGGGGGTTGGGGACTAAAAAAGGTTTGTTTTTGGATAAACAGTTGTTGACAGTATTTAAGGGTGGAAAAGAGGACAGAATCTGATGAAGAAACTTCAGCTGATCAATCATTTCCACATCATAAAACTCCTCAGCAATAAACATGCCCCAAAAAAAGTCCAAACAAACAAAAGTCTAGGGTGAATTTTAACAATTTGTACATTCTAAGGCTGAACCAACATCAAACATTAAAATGCAGAGAGTGGAAGAGAAAGAGGGAAATGTGATACACAGTATATATCCCCACAACACAGATAATATAGACACATCTGCCCCCCCCACATAGAGAAGAGCTTTCTCACGTAGTTGCTTCTCCACAACATCAAAAAAACTGTCTTCTACTTCACTCTCTGATTCCTTCAGGAAAGGTAGCATTAATTATGTCTGACTCAAGCATAATATTATTTCACAATATAGACAGCTTGTAAGATCTTTTCTCTCTAAAGACGTTCTACTTGTTAATGTTGCAGTCAAATGTCTCCAGTCCATATAGACTACCGTTCAAAACTTTAGGGTAAGCAAAGTAAAAGAATTTGATAGTTTTATTCAGCAGGAATGCATTAAAATTGATCAAAAGTGACAGTAAAGACATTTCTAAACAAGATTTTGGTAACATTTTGCAACTATTTCAAATAAATGTTCTTTCTAACTTTCTGCAAAGAATTGTGAAAAAGTATCACTGTTTCCATAAAACATGAAACAAACCTGTTTTCAACATTGATTAAAAATGTTTCTTAAGCACCAAACAGGAATATTAGAATGATTTCTGAATCATGTAACACTGAAGACTGAATGGGCACTGAAAAATGCCATCATAGGAATAAAATACATTTTAAAATAGACTACAATTTATCTTTTCTATTTTAATACCATTTCACAAAATTACTGTTACTACTGTACTTTTGATCAAGTAAATAGCCTTGGTGAGCATAAGGAAAAAAAAATAGTTATGAACAGATATTAAAAATATGGATATTTTATACAAATACACACATACATATACATATATATATACATATATACATATATATATATATATATATATATAACATATATATATATATATATATATACATATATATATATATATATATATAACATATATATATATATCTATATATATATATATATATATATATATATATATACACACATACATATATATATATATATATCAGTATATATACACATACATACATATATACACATACATACATACATACATACATACATACATACATACACATACATACATACATACATATATACACACACACACAGATAGAGCTATTTAGATATAGGGAGATACTTTTATATTACCAGACCAGACTATTTTATATTGACTGTTTATACAGCTTTAAAAGTGTAACTTCACCTTTTTCTGGTCAGAGTCTGGCTCTGCTTCCTGTCCGTGTCCTCCTTCTGCCCCTCCACTCTTTTCCTCTCCACTCTTCTCCTTTTTCTGTTTCTTATGCTTCTTGTGTTTCTTCTCTTTCTTGTGTTTCTTTTCTTTCTTCTTTTTCTTCTTCTTACTACCTTCTGCTTCTGAGTTCTGCAGAACCAACAAAAAGAAAACATTTTGACCAAGCAAAATCATTCTATAAAAAATAGAAACATCATAAATATGATTTTAATACTGTTTTTAATACTTTGGGCAGTAGCTTTCCTAAATACAGCTGTTTCAATAGGATCCATTTATAAAAAACGAATAGCTGGACCAAAAACAAATCTAATTTTACAAGCAGTCCGGAGCAAATGAGACTGAGGCTTAGGCAGGTGTGCTGTACCTTGTTAGGTGATGGACTCGGGGAGACACTGCTGTTCTTTTTGGCAGGTGGAGGTGGAGAACGGCTAGCAGAGCGAGAAGGTGAGACTGAAGCAGGCCGCTTTTGAGCCGTCAGAGCAGGTGGAGGAGAAGCAGATGGTGAACGCGAAACCTGCCTCCTTACTGGTTGGGGGCTCTGAGAACCTCTACAAATTGACAGGAATAGATAGTCATTCAGAAATCATCACGTGTGTTACACAAATAGAGAGGGAGCTAACAGAAAACATACCTCTGAGATTTACGTGGCTCCGGTGTGCGAGAAACCCTGCGAATGGGTCTGGTGCTATGAGACGGGGACGTCTGACGTCTTTGTCTCTGTGGGGATGAACCAGAGGGGCCGTATCGAGCTGGAGAACTGGAAGACACTCGAGCGCTATGGGCAGAGGGAGAAGAGCGACTATCTCTGCCCCGTTGGGCTGCAGGAGGATTTGGAGAGCTTCTACGGTGGCGGGGTGGGGGTGAAGCAGAGGAGGGGGGAGTACATCTTTTTCCTGGACTACTGCCACGACTCCGTTTCGGGGATCGAGAGGAGCGACGTTTGGCCACAGGAGAGGGCGACCCTCTACGCTTGGCCACGGGTGGGGGAGATGATCTGCGCTTAGTAACGGGTGACGGAGATGCTCTGCGCTTAGCAACAGGTGAGGGAGATGCTCTGCGTTTGGACACAGGTGAAGGAGACCCTCTACGCTTAGCAATGGGTGAGGGAGTTCCTCTGCGCTTAGCAACGGGTGAAAGGGACACTCTGCGCTTGGTCACAGGTGATGGAGATCCTCTGCGTTTGGACAGGGGTGAAGGAGTCCCTCTCCTCTTGGAAACAGGTGAAGGAGACCCTCTACGCTTGGACACAGGTGATGGAGACCCTCTACGCTTGGACAAAGGTGACGGAGATCTTCTGCGCTTGGGAGGAGACCCTGATGAGCGTCTCTTTTGAGCTGGGGGAGGGGAGGGACTGTATCGGCGCTGGATAGGGGGAGTGAAGCGCCGGTGAGGTGGAGATGGAGATCTGAAATAGGAAGGACAGGAGAAAGGGATTAAGAATGAGTCAAGTCAAAGAGTCTTCACAACCCAAAACCACAAAAAAATGTTTAAAAAAAAATGCTGGACTATACCTGCGTCTTGGGGGAGGAGAGGGTGACCTTCGGCGGCGAACAGGAGAAGGTGAACGATGTCTGCGGCCAGCAGGTGATGGAGAACGCCTCTTTCTGAAAAAACAGAGAAAGGGAGTCTAAACTCAATGTTCCACAGTAATAAAGAATATTTCAGTTGAGAGTGCACAACAGGGCTGGGTATCGATTCTGATTCACAAGGTCAATTGTGATTAAAATTTTTTTTTTTATTAAATTTGTTCATTAAATCATAGCCAAGGTCCCTATGATTTCGGCGATGTGGTAAACAATCACAGAATCCAGTCATTTAAATGGAATTTGCTGTAAAACGCGGAAGGTCATGGAAGTTTCCCCATTTTAAATGAATAAATCAAAAGAATTTTAATATCAATACACATATCAAACGGTGATATGGACTACTGTCTGTGAATATTAAACCACGAAAAGACTACTTAAATTTGAACCCTGTATGTTCTGTGTGTCTCCATTTGAATGAAAGGCGCAGATGCACGGTTTCATTTACTACACATATACTGAAGCGCGTGTGACGCTCATAGTGTTTTCAGGCCTCATGATGTTAGGATACCAACATGTGTACTTCATCTTCAAAACTGCTCTGAGTCTCTTCATGAGCATTTTACCTTTTCATTTGAGAATAACTATCGTCATATCATATACACAGAAACTGAAAGGTCTTTACAGCAACCCATCAAAATAGAAGCTCACTTTAACTTGAAGAAATTGTGACAGAAATATTTTTGTTGTACATTAGAATGTACATCTAAATGATAATTAAACCTTAATTTTTAAAGAATAAATCAAAATTTTTCTTCCATGTTTTAATTGATTGTGCTGCACTTTGCCAGAAGTTTAATTTCATTTGATTATAAATTAATGCTTTATGCCTTTTCATAATTCCATAGGATCCAAAAAAAAATAATAATAATAAAAAATAAATTGGTTCCTAAAAAAAAATATTTGTTATCCCATCATAAAAAAGGTTATGTTAAACTCTGAATAAATTGCTGTTAAATTGTGTAAATGTCATGATTGAGTCCAGAAAAAGTTAAAACAGTAAATAATGGATTCCTGAAAAACTTAAATGGAAAAAATGGAATTTGGGAAAAATAAAATGGAATTTGGGAAAAAATAAAAATGATTTCATAGGGCTCTAATCACCTCAGTTTAAAGTTCAAGAGTCTTATAATTCAGCCAAAAATGAAAATTCTGTCAATTTTTTTTTTTTAACAAAACCTAAGCAAAGCAATGAGGTTTGTTCTAACATATGATACAAAGCACGATTGAGCTTCTGTTATAAAAAAAAAAAAAAAAAAAAAAAAAAAAGTTACGTTTGTTCTTGTGTGTCAAGCAAATCATGTATTACTTCTACAATCTCTATAAGAACTTGTCAATTTGAATTTAAAAACACTGGCATTAAATAAGGGACTATAGGAAACAATAGCGAATACATTTAAGCAATTCATCTGAAAAATCGATTTTTTCCCCCTTTTTAATCCTGAAGTGAACAACGCATAGTGTACAGTCATGGCCAAAAGTATTGGTAGTGACAAATTTTGTGTTTAGCAAAATTTGCTGCCTTCATTCACATTGTTTCAAGATTGTCACTCAATTGGTAACCCAATTCAAATGCAAATGTAAAGTACATGCAAATGTTATTATTTTCACCTTGGGGATGCATCTCTGTGCCGTCTCCGTGGTGATGCAGGTGAATGGCTCCGCCGCCTTCTGATTTCTCCATTCCTTGCACCTGCCCCCCTGTTCTGTCTCCTTGGACCTTCATCTTCAGAGGAAGATGATGAGCCAGAGTCTGTAAGCAAACAAAAAACCAAACCAACAGGGATTATCAGTTATCAGTTCTAAATCAAACATCTACAAGAATAAATTTTCCACAACCAAAATGATTCATTATTGCAAGCACAGGTGTGAGAGGAAGAGGGAGAGAAGGGAAGTGAGGACAAACGTGTGTGTGTGCGCGATGGAGCATAAAAAAAATGGTGGTAACCTGAAGAGGTCTGCTGATTCTGTCTGCGATACTGACGTCGCTGCTGGACAGAATCTGCGGTTGACTCTTTGCCCACCTTCTCCTCCTCTGAAATGCAAAGCAGTGGAGTCCTTCAGGGCCCAGGAAACAGCCATGTGCCCACCATCACACACCCATGATGTGCAAAAACATACCCATAACATGCACCCTCCCCTCATCGTTTTAGAACAGAAGAGCTGCAGAATCCATAACATCAGTTCATCACGTGATTTCTACACACTTCTTGTGCAACAGCTATTAAAGTATAACCAAAAGCCAGCCAGACAGGGTTCTGTCTACAAGTCTTGCATTTCTATACCTTTCTGACATGCACACAAACACATGTTAAAGAGACAAATCTCACCGGACTCTGATGCATCAGACCGTCTGGGTTTAGGAGAAGGAGAGCGAGAGTCATTTCTTCCACCAGGCCTGGGCTTCACAGCTGAAATTTTTAGATATGTTACAGTGAGAATCATTTCGCTGCTTAATATACTACATGCAACACAGCACTGATGAAGAACCATTTTGACTTACATAAATAATCAACTATAATCTGAAGTAAATTTATTTTAAAATCATCTTTAAATAATTTCAAAATGCATATAACAAAACAGATTCAAAACTGATTTTGAAAATGCAACCTGACGGACTGGTGCCTGGTCCTGAAGGACTACGACCTCGTCTTCTGGAAGGGCTGGAGGGGTCAGAGCGACGTGGAAGTTTTCTGGGAGGGGTAGCTGACCCACGTTTCCCTGCTCTCTTATGGGGTGAATGAGAGGATGAACTACCAGAGGAAGACCGGGAGCGAGAGCGCCGCCTGATGGACAAACAAGTTCAGGTAAACACAATAGTTGACCTAACTTCTAGCAGTTCATGTGAAGACAGACTGTCTCTGTATAAGTTGAGTAAAAAGATGAGTCAAAGACATGAGAACATTTAGAAAACTTAATGTCACATCATTGTGGCTTTACACCACCGTTTAAATGTTTTTGGAAGGCTTATGCTCACCCAACACGCAATTATTTGATCAAAAACACAGTAAAAACAGCAATATTATGAAATACAATTAAAATTAGTTTTCTTTTATATATTTTGAAATGTTATTTATTCATGTGATGGAAATTCTGAATTTTCAGCACCCATTACTCCAGTCTTCATTGCACATCTTTCAGAAATTATTCTAATATGCTGATTTGGTGCTCAAGAAACATTTCTTATTAGAATCAAGCTGTGCTGCTTAATATTTTTGTGGAAACGCTGATACATTTTTTAGCATTCTTTGATTAGTAGAAACTTTCAAAGAACAGCATTTATTTGCAATATTAACTTCTGTAGCAATTAAAAGTCAAATGTCAATTTAATGCATCCTAGCTGAATAAAAGTACTATTTTTATATAAAATAATAAAAAAAAAAAAAAATAAAACACACACACACACACTGACCTGCGGACAGGTGACCGGCTACGTCTATGCCTAGAGGGTGGTTGCCGTCTAGGAGGGCTCCTACGTCTTGGAGAGATTCGCCTCCTGGGACTAGTTCTGCGACGAGGAGAGAAAGACCTAGAGGCAAAGACATTAGCAGATAAACAAAAGGATCTAGGATAAGAAATCACAGGGCTTCACCATCAGAGAGAAGACTAACCTAGAGCGGGATCGAGGTCGTCTACGAGAACGAGGTGAACGAGAGCGAGAGCGGTGGCGTGGGCGATCTCTACGTCCATCCTTCTCTCTGTCCCTGTCTTTAGGTTTGGGCCTGTCTTCCGATTTGGATGTTTTATCTGGAGATGACTCTTTCACAGCCTCAGACACAGAGTCTGGCTTCATGTCACCCACAAGATCACTGACAGGTAGAATTGGGGGGAAAAAATGTCAGTCAAAAATCCATCCTGTATAAAGGGCAATTTTATACACTATTTTCAATTAAATGAAGTCACTCCTTGAGGCCCAAAATGAATTTACATAAACATTTCCAATTTAAATGCAAAGTCCTTTTATTGTCAAAGGCTATTTGAAGGACTAATATATTCGGATGCCATAGTGCAATGTCATGTTTCCACAGTTACCTAGTAGAGGAAGCCTCCTGAACAAGTGGCTCTGGTTTGGAGCTCTCTGATTGGTCTGGTTCTTGCTTTGGTTCTTCTTTATGATTGGGCGGACTGGAAGGCGGCGAGGCAGCTGGGCTCGGCTTTCGGCGAGGAGATCGAGAGGGACTGGACTTACGGTCACGCTTCACAGGAGAGCGGGACTTCCTCCTGGGAACAAAAGAAAAAAAAAACAGTTAAGCACAAGGCCAATTTACAATATCCTTTATTTACACTGTCAAATGTGCTAAATAGCCATTTCGCTCATTTTCATGCTGACTGACAGCGAAAAGAAATCCAAAACCAACCTTTTAGGGCTTTTTGACTGAGCTCGCTCTTTGCTTTCCTTCTCTCTTTTATCTTCATCTATTTTTTTCAGAGAGGCAAGTTTCTCCTGTTCGATCTGAACATCAAAGAGAAGGAAAACTGTTAAACACTCAACTTGTAGTTTACAAACATGTTATACACATATAATCATTAGGGATCGACCGATATGCATTTTTCAGGGCCGATGCCGATACCGATTATTACAGATCAAGGAGATCGATAACCGATATTTTGAACCGATATGTGTCTAGTGTAAAAATGAAAATTAATGTCAAAATTAAGAATAAAAAGGACTCTGACAAAGACTCTCTTTAAATTATTTTAACACATCTTTAATTCTGAGAACTGTTCATAATAACAACATCAATATTAATAATAACAACAAACATAAAAAGTGCTGGGAGCATCCATCAGCAGCATTCTGTAAACTAAGTAAAACTTGCATCCATCAGCAGCATCCTATAAATAAAGTAAAACTTAAAGCAAATTTAAACAGCGACAAATTAACAAATAATGGAAAATAAATGTAATCTCTCTCTTTCTATATATATATATATATATATGTGTGTGTGTGTGTGTGTGTGTGTTACATTTAGCATTTTATTTGCAACCCAGAATTGCATTAAAATCACACACAACCCATATTGTAATAGTGTTTTTTTTTTATATTTTTGATGTGTAAAATGTTTGTTTGACTGTTTATCACGGCGATACAAACTAGGAATTAAACATAACAGCGTCATCCAGAAACCTGCAATGTGAGATTATTGACAATTTACGTTATTAGCATAGGGTTATTAGCAGGGTGCGATTTGTGAAATAAACAGAGGGGGGGGATGCTTTTGAAAAATTTTATGAAATGTTTTTAATACGACGGAAATTGTATTTAGTGTGATCTCAGTTTAATAAAAACATTGTAAGCCTACGTTAGGCCTATTAATTGTAATGATTTAATGTCCACGGTTATTCAAACAACAAATTACATCGAGAAAGCGATCAAAGAACACAACGGAGCTTTTTGAAACTCCGAATCAGTTAAACCATTGCGTCGCAAAATGATTTCACTGTTTCGATGCGCTTCAATCGGATCGCGTATCGTGAATCATTTGATTCAGATCTAGACATCAGAGCGGGTTTGCATGATGTTTTTTTATCCCCACCGGGGATAAAAGTTATTCAGCAGAGGCAGGGATGCATAGACCAGAAGGGGGGAATCCCCCCATCCCCCCCGGCAAAGCGCATGCCCGGCTAATGGTTATTAGTCAAATGATAGAGCGCGGCCGCGGAGATAACTAAATCAGGAATAGGGAGCTCGCGTCGCGTCAGGGCGTCAGAGCTCGCGCTTAATGCCCTTTCAGCTCTTCAAAATTGCATAATGGTAATTCTGAATCTGTATGATAAATTATTTTGCAAACATGTTAGAATAAAGCAATATTTCTCCAAATATGCGCAATTTTTTTGACTAAGAGCCCTAACGGAACGGACGCTGTTCAGTGAAGCTATGTGAACAACTCAAAAAAATTCATTCGTGTTGATAATCTATTCACAATATAACGTTAAGTTGGCCGAATGGTGAGAGAAGTAGGTTTTAGTTTCACTATCTCAGCACTGATGTGATGATCCGTTAAAGCATATCACTGCAATGACGGACATTGACCGGGAATTCACAGTATAATAACAGAACGGGGCTTGTCATTATAAATCGATTATATTTAGGTGTTTTGCAACTTCAATGTAGTGATTTATTGCAACTTCAGGAACGTTTACTGCATTCTTACCTTCGAGAGATAACTTATTGATGTGTGATGATGATCACTGAAGCAGGCAGCTCCTTTGCTTTCGGTGTGAGAGCGGAACATTTTCCAGCCGCGCCAGCCGTATTGATTGGCCAGGCTCGTGACTCCCAACAAATCAGACGGACGATGGGCGGGGCTTAGTCTAGGCCACAGAGCGGTGCGCTCTGACTGAGGTGGCTGGATCAGTGCCAGATCGCGCATTTTTCAAAATAAAATGGTTTTATCGGCAAATCGGTTTTGAAAATGGCCGATGCCGATAACAATAAAAATGCTTAATATCGGCGCCGATAATCGGCCACGCCGATAATCGGTCGACCCCTAATAATCATACAAACATCCACATAAACCCAACCAATAAAACAATCAGAATCAGTATGCAACTTTTCAGCTCTTCATCACCTGTCTCTGTTTGATCTCCTCTTTCTTTTGCTCCAGGAAGGCAGATGGAATACCAGCGATGTTCTCCTGGGCACTTAGCAACAGCGGCCAGAGGTCTTTCATGAACTCTCGAGCGTTCTTCCCATTCAGAAACCCGGTCAAATTAATCTGCATCATCTTTCCATCTGGATTCTGCAACACAAACAGCAGAGAGGAAGAAAGAGGGGAAGAAACCAAGCAGTTAATACTGACACAGAACCAGAGTGCTGAGCTCTGAAAGTCTACCTACACCTTCCCTTCCTGAACATAAGTAAACAGCTGCTTTTCATCAAGAGCCCAGTACCAGCAGGCCTCAAAAATGTCTCTAAAACCAACAGCCACAGCTGAATGTTATTTTTACTAATAAACCAACTGTATAAAAGGAACAAAAACACTTCTAAAATGAATAAACTGCCTTTGAGCATGCATTACATGTTTAAATGTTATCATCTGAACTGAGATGTACCCTCCCAGTTCACATTCCCTCGTCAAGGAGCAATAAGACCCTCCCCCACCACTAGGGCTGTCTCTTCCTGTGCAATATCAAACTCCTGAGAGATAGAAACATAACAGTCCACAAACAGAGTGCATCAAAACCCCACAAAGCAAGAACAGTCCCGTTGTCTTCGGTGTGAGTGGCGCAGGATCTGTGGGCTGGGGGGGGGCGGAGAAAGGCGCTCCATTGGCTGGCCTCCGCCTCACTACTGCATCACACTCAATCACCTTGAGTTTAATGCTATATCATTTATCTAAATTGCAAGAGACGAACAAGCAATAATGAGTACACAAGGCATGGAAAACTCTTTATTTACAACAAATGAAGAGGAAAATAAACCTGTAAGATCCATGTGCTAAGACAGGTGTGCTGAGTCACGCTCCTGAAGATGTACATCACACCAGAGTTTAGTCATAAGAAAAAGGTTGGACCTGAATTTAGCAATAAAGTAGATCTCCAAGAGCAGGACTGAGCACCCGGTGCCATAAAATGATTTAAACGAATGTTTCTAGTTCAATACAGGTTAAGCTCCAATGACAGCATCTGAGGAATAATTTAAGTATTTTCTAAGTTTTTTTGACACCAAGGACCCAAAATTATGATTCGTTTGCACCCTTCAGGATTATATTTTTATTCATATGGACCCAATTAGACTGTTTTAGAAAAAAAAAAAAAAGTGTGATTATAAAAGAGAACATGTTTACAAAAGCATTTTTTATTCTGCCTTCCCATCACTGTCCTGAAACCAAGCAAATTACTTTATAAAAAAAGGATACAAATGAAAAACTGACTTGATTTAGGAGTATTTTATTTCTACCCAGTATTAAAGAAAAAAGCTCCATTCGTCTTTGGAACACAATTTAAGATATTTTGGATGAAAACCGGGAGTCCTGTGACTGTCCCATACACTACCAAGTAAATAACAGTGGAAAGGTCCATAAAAGGTATGAAAGTCGTCGTCAGAATACTCCATCTGCCATCAGAGACACAGAGAAGGCTGTCTATGGGGGACAGTCACAGGCCTCCTGGTTTTCATCCAGAACATCTTAAATTGTGTTCCGAAGACGAACAAAGCTTTTACGGGTTTGGAACGACATGGGGGTAAGTGATTAATGACAAAATTTTCATTTTGGGGTGGAGTATCCCTTTAATGTTGTGATTCTATACGATGTAAAATTTAAAATACTTTTCTTAAAAAAATTATTGAAGGAAAGATTTCAGTTTATAGAGCGATTTTTGAGATTTATTTTACATTTTTTAAACAATTAAGTCAGTCATCCAGTGTCCCCCGTGGTAGTTTGCTGAGGCCTGATCCTTTTTGAGAACCTTTGCCCTAAAAGCAAAGTAAAGGATGACTTAATTATTCTTAGAGGAACCTGATATTACTCCACAAATGCTGTTGGTCAAAACGTATCCTGTACTGATCCTGAAGCATTACTTTAAGATACTGTATGGCTATGCCATTACAAAAAACTAAAAGCACCTCTTTATTTCTGAGAATAAAGAAAAACCTTTATGTATCATTAATAGGAGCAAATACCTCTCTGGAATCCCAATGAAAGTTTCCTGAAAATCAAATCTTTAAAGACTAAAACAGTGACTAATAAACCGAGCTTAGCTAAACTAATGAAAACGCAAAATGTCACGTGTCTCTCATTCTTTTTTTTGTTTCATTTTGCACAAATGCACAATCATACAAGAAACCAATGTAAAGTTTAAAAACTGATAGTAGAGCTAGTCACTGAGACTGAGAATAACAACACGTATTGACTAATAAATTCCATTTAAATAAAATAGCTATCTTTAACCAAAGTCGTGCTGCGCTATCATCTCACATGCAACGTTATGTTCTTCTTTTTAATCTTTAATAGTTGTATGTCATTTTGGTAATCAAAAAAAAAAAGGTAATCAGGCCTTTGTGTTTAAGATGTACTGCTAAACTTTGACTCTGAAACAAAAAGGCACGAATGATAAAGCTGAAATGACTACCACTGGCACAATGTCAAGCCCTGCTTATAACTCACCTCAAAAAATAAAGCTCATCATCAAGGGAGAGTTGGATTCAGAGAGACTTTTGGCTCGGGTGAGATCTAATTAGGAGTTGGTGCTATACTTCAGATGCAAGGAATAAGATCCATATTGGTTCAGGCCTTTTAAATCATAAATCACATCAACATTAGAACATTGCTGTTCAGAAGGAATGGTGTCACAAAATCATATCTAAAGAGAGAGAGAATATCATTTTTACCCGCTTTTCTGTCTTTTTAAAACCAGACAGACACTTAAAGACTGATGTTAGATGCTTTCTGCTGTTACATCTACACATGGCAAATGTTTCAAATAACTGTCAGCACTGATCTTCAAACCTTCTCTCATCCACCCAAAGAACAAAACACATCTAATATATAACTGCAGCATGTGTGAAAAGACAACGGGAAAGAGCAGAGCGGGCGTCTACCTTTTCCTCCAGCTGGTTGAAGACAAATTCGATGACGACATCATCCTCAAAGCCAAGGATCTCCGTCACTCGCTGGGTTATCCAGGGCTTCACCACTTCCAGGTTGACCTTGGTCATGTCCACCTAATAACAAATTTATTAATAGGATTTTCCATATATATGTTGGTAACTTAAGGGTCCTAATCCTTCCAAATACTATCACCAATTCTGAGTTGTTCTACCTAAAATTATATTTGAAAACTGTGATACTTTTTTCTTCAAGTAATCTTTGATGAATAGAACAGCATTTATTTAAAACAGAAAACTTTTGTAATGAACCTTACTGTCTCTTTTGAGCAATTTAATGCATGAGTGCTGAATAAAAGTTTTTTTTTTTTTTAAGTTCCTTTTTAATTTGTTTCTTTAATAGTGGTTAGAAATATAATACACCCAAAAGCAAGTCAGTTTTTAATTTTAATCTTTTATTTGAAATGGAAAACTTTTGCAACATAAACTTCACTGTCACTTTTAAACAATTTGAATGCATGAGTGTTGAATAAAAGTATTAATTTATTATAACAGTTTTTTATTTTAAAGATCTTTCCTATATGGTTGAACTAATAATTTCTTGTAAAATCTAGGAAACCTGAATACGCAGCACGTTTATGGTAACAACGTGTTATGAACACATTTGCACCAAAGAAAATAAACATGTATTTCCATATTCTCTACCTTCTTCTCCAGACATTCTGCAAACTTCAGTTGCTTCAACAGCTTCTTGTGTTTGTTGCTGAAGCGGTTATCCTGCTCTGCACTGGTGCCCTGAAACAACAAGAATTCACAATTAAAATAATATAAGATACAGGAAATACATATTTTCTGAATCGGAGATGAATATACAATTTGCAGTAATGAGACAGAAAATAAATTGAATTACTTCACCATTTGAGTAGGACATTGACACGTGTGTAATATATAACGTATATTATTACTAATATTTAACTTTTTTCCCTTTGTCTTATTTAAATGTTAATTCTGTTCTCAATGTCATATATGTATGTATGTTTGTACGAAGAGTTCCTTAAAAAAAAAAAAATATTTGTGTGTTTGCACACGTTTGGCGTAGAAAGCTCATTCTGATTCCGATTACACGGCTTGCTATCGTTTAAGAACGGAGTTTGTCGGGCTGGTTTTCGGTTTCAGCCTGTGTTTTAATTCTACTACGCAAACCAGAGTACAGCGGACTGTATAATGTTACAGTGGAGTTTATCTGTAAGAATAAGAGCGGTAATGTGAAATTCAACGCGCTGGGTTCCTTAAATCCGTTGTTCCCGTTTAATCTGTTGAGTATGTTCTGGTCCTCGCACGCAGCCGCCATTACAGCCGCACTCCAATGAACACACCAAATACAGCCTTAAAACAACCGACTAATCAACCAACTGACAGATAACGCGTGCAAGACAACGTATTTGACCTTTATTTTGCGATAGTTGTAAAAGAATATAATACTTACGCGGAAAAACCCCGCGTCCATTTCTATCGTGTGTCAATATGGCACGATGTCCCACAATCCACTGCGTCAACCTCACTTCCGGTGCCTGTTCAAATCTAATAAATACTACTTTGAACTTTTTTTTTTTTTTTTTTTTTTTAGCGTCATAGTGTTTCATAATATACTGAATTGATCGCGAAAATATAAAACAAAATATATTTCATGTTATTTTGGTTAGTTTATTATTTGTGAGTACTGCAGTGGTCTCAATGAACAAAGACATACTGTTTGCTGTATTAAAGCCCTTTATTTGACATACACTGCAATTTTCCACCAGTTCTTTTTTAGATTCATTAACAACTTTTGAGGTTAAATGATAAGTGAAAATTAAGGCAGTTTCAACTTTTAACACTGAAATCACACTTGTTTTTGGAAGAAAGGTGAGTCATTCTATACATCGTCTTATTTATCTTGAACATCTTATATTTTGATTAGTCATTTTTATTTGTCTGCACCAGTAGCCTATACAGAAGGCAGACTAAGACTTTCAGATGGGCCGAAGCCAAATAACGCCCCCTTTACTACTGCAAGGCTTTGGGTGTTTTATCCAGTAGTTTTGCTCTTCTAACAAAAAATGTTTAAACAAAAAATGTGTAAAAAAAACTCTTAACAGTGTATAATAATACATCAGCAATGCTAAGTGATAAAGTACTTAATTCACACCACCAAACTATGCATTGTGAACCCAGAGCCATTTGATAACTGACTTTAAATAAATAGCCAATTCAGACAATAGTAGGTTTAACAAAACCCAAAATTCAATGATTTCCTCAGCGATCGCAGCTGGCACAAAGGCAATCTTTTGATTCACACTAAAGGTAGAAGTGGTTTAAAGTATTTTCTGCCCATGGCTGTGTTCAAACAGACAATTCCTCTTGTACACAATACATGGAGTTGTCTAGAGCAGCGGCTCTCAATTCTAGTCTCTATGTCTCTCTTATCTTATCACAGGATATTCCAACATGATTCCAATTCGAAGCGAACGTATATGTTCCATTCAAAGTGCATTGAAGTGTGCGAGACGTGAATTTAAATTGTATTTATTTACAGAGGTATATGATGTCACACTTGTCCGTGTGTGAAGACGTTATGCAGTGCAAATCCATGAATGAATGTTCCAAAGTGAGGTAACTTCAACAGATTTCCCCTGCTCAGGGAGTAGGGAGCAATGAACACTGTGTAGGGACCATGTCAATGGGAACACAGTTCATGCACGGAGCTCTCTAATAACAAGCTGATTATCTGAATCAGGTGTGTTAACAAAGAGAGACATGCAAAATGTGCAGTCGCGAGGACTGGAATTGAGAACCGCTGGTCTAGAGCACAGAGTGAGGTCTCTAGTCTTCCTTATTGTTTTTGTACAAATGGAGCATCTATGGAGTCAAAATTCAGCCCCTGCCAAAGAGAATGGTATGATTGGTTAGGATTAGAAAGCAGTGTTATAACACCTAGTTATAACATCAGATCACTGAAAGTGTTGAAGGGGAGGTTTGGGCCAGCCAGAATTTTTCTTGGTGCCAACCTTGTTATTTTAATACAGTGCATGGTGTTTCTAAAATAATTAAATTACAGTTTTATCTATAATGTGTGCAATGATTATGGTTTCTGAACCCCCTGAACAGTTTGTTGTCTCAGGCCCCCTCTGCAATCGCGTTCCGGGGAGTGGGGTCCCCCTTGGTAAAAACCGTGTTCCGGGCCCCCTCTCCCTCATCAGGACCTTGGGATCATCCTAACCTCCCCAACAACCAACCCCCCACCCCCACTTACGGTGCCCCTGGCAATGATATTATTATTATTACACTGTATTCATCAGCATTTTGTTGTTTCCTTGTTTTCCCTGTCCCATGACAAATTAAAAACTATGTAAGAACAGGTCACAGAGAAGAAAAGACAGAGTCTCCCGAGCGGTGAGAGAATGTGGGTTTTCACTGTTGGTTTACATGTTTTCTTCACAAGCATACATGTTTAGAGAACTCTTCAGCCGTTCTCTAACTGACGGAAGGTCCTGGTCTAAAGAAATAGCTACCAAATTTGAGATCGATGAGTTTGGAATATACTGGAAAGATGCTGGTGATCTGTGTTTCAGTCCCTGAGAAGACCTGCTAGCTGACAGGTAGTCCTGCATTGTTTTTTTTTTCACGGATGGAGGCCAGCATGTCTGTGACCAGCTCTGACAGCCCATACGCAGGCTTCCAGCCCCAGTCCTGACGTGCGTTGGAGTCATCAAACCTCACTGGCCAGCTGTCCGCTATTAATTGAACATTACATTTTATGAGCATTTAGATCATTGCAAAAAGTTATTCATTTCATTATACAAGAAAACACATACAGATAGATAATGACCAAGATAGGCATTATTTCTACAATTAACCACAAACATTAATATTAAAGGAATAGTTCACCCAAAAATGAAAATTTGCTGAAAATGTACTCAGCCTCAGGCCATCCCAGATGTAGATGAGTTTGTTTGTTCAGTGTAACTGATTTGGAGAAATTTAGCATTATATCACTTGCTTACCAATGGATCCTCTGCAGTGAATAGATGCCATCAGAATGAGTTCAAACAGTTGATATAAACATCACAATAATCCACAAGTAATCCAAACTCCAGTCCAAATTAATTAATTTCTTGTGAAGTGAAAAGCTGTTTAACAGTCCTCTATCCATAATATTGTTTTCTCCAGTAAAAAATGTTGATACTTCATGATGGATATGTTTCTTGAAAACAAAAACACAAATGCTTCACAAGACTATAACTAATAGACTGGAGTCATGTGGATTATTGTGATGTTTTTATCACAAGTTTGGAGTCTCGTTCTGACGGCACCCATTCACTACAGAGGATCCATTGGTGAGTAAGTGATGTTAAATCTCTTCAAATATGTTCCGATGAACAAACAAACTCATCTACATCTTGGATGGCCTGTGGGTGAGAACATTTTCAAAAATGTTTAAATTTTTGGTGAACTATTCCTTTAATGTGGTTACAAAATTATTTCAAAAGGCCATTCTCTCACTGCTGTTCTTACCGATAGTCTGCCGGATGGTATCAGGATTGTATGTGACCCTCAAGTAGGGCAGGTGTTTGCGAATCTCCTCCGCCACTTCTTCAGGTGTGAAGCTCATGGCTGCTATGTTGTAAGTGCGCAGGGAAAGTTGGCTTTCAGGGGCCTGCATAAACTCAATGGTGGCCCTGTGGCAGTCAGATATGTGCATCATGGGAAGCCGAGTGTTGGAGCGCAAGTAACATTCATGGTGGCCGGAGCTGAGGGCATCGTGAAATATCTGGACAGCATAATCTGAGGAAAAGAGGGTGTATACAATTAGGTCAGAATAGAGTGTTGCTTACTGCAAGTAAATGACAAAGCTATGAATGTACAACTAATGACTGTGTCTGTAAGTGAGAAAATGCAGGATGGCTGGTTACCAGTAGTGCCTCCTCCTGGCTTGGTGTGGGCAGAAACAACTCCTGGGTATCGCAAGCATCGGAAATCCAGGCCATATTTGTGGTGGAGATACTGATCCAATCAAAACACAGTTAGGATGTTAACATTTCATAATTACATAGCATGTAAGGGATAAACATTTCTCGTTAAGCTTATGAAGCATATTTACAATGAACTTTAACAAAAAATAATAATCAACAATTATTATCATAATACTAATAAAAAAAAATAAAATACTACTAACAACATTTTTTTAGCACACTATCGGTCAAAAGTTTTGAGATAAACCATTACTTCAATCTTCAGTGTCACATGATCCCTCAGAAATCATGCTAATATGCTAATATTTTCGGTGACTTACTATCAATGTAGAAAACATTTTTGATGATTGAAACCATGAAGCCCTGCCATTTAAATGTTTGGGGTAAGTAAGATTAAAAAAATGAATACTTTCATTCAGCAAGGACATATTAAACTGATCAAAAGTGAGTGTAGATATTTCAAACTATGCAAAAGTTTTCTATTTCAAATTAATGCTAATCACAGAACTTTCGATTCATCAAAGACTTAAACATAAAAACATAAATCTTTACTTCCCCCATCAGCTCTGCATGGACTTTGGAAACCCCATAAATGGTGCGGGGTCTCTGGATACAGAGGTCAGGTGCTGGATCACGGGGAGATGAAGGGCCAAAAGCTCCAATGGTACTAGGTACAAACAGTCGCAAGCAGTTCTCCAGAGCCAGATCTAACACATTATGCAGACCTAAAGAAAGAGGAGAGGGGGAGGAGAAGAGGAGATAAGGACGGGACAACAGGGGAAGGACAGAATGTGGGACGTCAGGGATAGTGGAAACCTTACATTGTAAATGATAAAGACAGTCATTTAGCATAAACACATAAAACATGTTGGACTGAATTTTCCCACCTGTGATATTGATGGTGCGGGCAAGAGCCACGTTAGCTTCCCCGATAGCACTGAGTAATGCGCTGTAATGCACCAGCCAGGTGATTCTGTTATTCACAACTAACTCCCTCAGGTTTTTATAGTCCAGCACATCAGCATATACAAATGGACCTGTAAGGAGGATCACCATCAGACACTGGAAGTTAAATGAGAGCTTTATTCATAGGTTACTTCAAAATATGAATGAAATGTGATTGAAATGTAGTTAACACTTTAAAATAAAGTTCAATTCATTAACATCAGGAATCAATAAATTTTACAGCATTTATAGCGTGAATCTAAGTTAATACAGGTTAGTCTATTCTTGCTAATTCATAAATATACTATTGCTTATAGTTAAATTAATCTTTGAAATACAGTTATGGCCATTTATTCAACTAGAAATGTTTAAAATGCATTATATTCACTACTGCTCAAAAGTTTTTAAGTAATTTTTTGATTTTTAAAGTCTCTTATGCTCACCGAGGCTGCATTTATTTGATCAAAAATACAGTAAAAGCAAAGCTGAATTTTCAGCAGCCATTACTCCAGTCTTCAGTGTCACATTATCCTCCAGAAACCTTTTGATCAATTTAAAGCATCTTTGCTTACTAAAAATAAAATTCATTAACCGATGTTAACATATGTTAACTTATTGTACACTGTTACTGAAATGTATTTGGAGAACTGAAATATACAGAAAGAGCTCCTACTGTAAACCACTCTACATGTGGCTCCACCACAATCTCAATATGTCCATATCAGAGCTGTACATCTCTCTCAGTGTCAACATACCCATGTTATAAACTTCAGTGGGAGGTCTCCTAATGTCCGACAGGATGACGTTTTCCTTTCCATACTGCTTCCTAATGTAAAAGGAATTAAATATTATTCATAGTTAAATTAAATAACAACAAAGTTAAATTATCTTTCGGTTTTTAAAGAATTATAAAGAATCTGCCTCAGAAAATTAAAAAAAAAAGGTTACGGCAAACATCTATGCAAAGACCAGACAAATATCCAATCTATGCAAAGTTGCAAAAACTGTGTGTTCTGGAGTCTGATTTCAAATTTTTCCCATGAAGCACATCTTTCAGCTGTTCACTAACCTCAGCATTTGAGCTAGTCCAACTCCAAGCTGTCCCAAGCCACCTGTAACAGGAGAAAAACACTATCAACAATGAAAGGACCTTAAACACACCACAGCAGTAAACATTTTACAACCAGAAACTTCACCACTCACAAAGCCACAAATGAGCACCAAGTAAGCTGAAAAAATTCCCTAAATCTAAATATGAATTAAAATGTTACTGCATTATTTTTTTTTAAATGAAAACCCTATACTGGAGGCCAGAGGTACAGTAAATGCACAATAAAACAAAACGTGATACCATACATAATATGTGATCAACTCCAGTAGACAACTCAAAATAGAGTTTATATTACAGTGACTACTTTAGACCGACGCCTAAGACGTAGGATTATTGTATAGAATTAGGTAAGCACTCAGGACTCATATGACACCGTTTGTAGTGTGTCTGCAAATCAGTGCAAATGAAGTAAGCACACAAAAATGGCAGTGGCAGTTTCGAAAACAGGCCTAAGTAATTTTAAATAAGCTCCGTGATTGTTATTGTCCAGACATTTTTCAGCTCCACTTCGACTGACAATCTATTTATTCACTCTGTTGCACAAGCATAAAACAGTCGCGCGCTCCATTGTGCGCACGCGGAGAGCTTTTAACGCTGTTTATTCCCAACCTATTGTCACGGCGATCAATAGGATTGTCTCTTATGAGGCACGGAAAACAAACACAGAAGACGTGATGCAAGAGAGATATTTTCACCAAAACATTACAGTTTGTCACACGTTATTTAAGCAGCTGGGAAACAGATGGCACCTGTGATGAGGACTCGAGGACAGTCCGTAGGAGGCTCGGAGGACTCGTAGCTCGGCCATCGGTTGATCTGACGCGGCGATAAACTCATGCCGCGAGCCGACCAGCCTTTACACAACGAGCGGACACCTGACAGCATGTCGTTTATCTGTCAGTTAATAAACATATCAGTTAACCAAACGAACGGGTCAGAAAGAACACATCATAACAATTTAACTTTTTAGTTTTCGCTTAACTGACGGCCAAGTCGTTATTTCACCTTTAAAAGTGAATTGACTGATACACGAACAATATGTAACGTTAAATCAGTAGTTCAGGAAAAAGCGCAGTATCCTACCTTGAGCTTATCAGAACTTGAAATCCGTGACGATGTGAAACACGTGTCTTGCACCAAAATCACAACATTGCTGTGGTGTATCCGGAGGTGGAAAATTAAATAAATAAGTGCTGATAAAAGGGATTTTCATGGTATTTCACCGTTAGAATTAAGAGATTACGATCCGATTGGTTGCCAGAAGAGCGCATCGAATGACCATTGGATAAACTTGCTGGCGGAGCAGAGAATGCTGGGAAATGTAGTTTTATCTTTACACTAGCACGTACGGTCGCCTGATAATGATTGCGGTGTCCATTAGCGCTACAAGAGGGCAAACTTGCTGACCGGCTGCCCACTCCGGATATATATTGTGTAGGTGAGTTTAGCTGAGCTGGGGCTTTACCCTGATGACTTCATTGGCCGGTGAAATGTTATTGTCTGTGTGTGCGCGTGCGCGCGCGCAGATTCCATTTTTTACTAACCAAGATTCATACTGAAATTTTAAGTATTTTAATGTAATGTTAAACATTTAAAATAATATAATAAAATATAATTTCCAAACAGGAACATTATGGTCGCAAAATAAATATAAATTCAAAAATTGAATCAAAATCAAATACACCACTGCTTGGACACATTTAACACATTTATTGATAATAATTAAATAATAATTGACTGGCCCCCATGTTAGATTATACAATTCACTACTGTATAAACGGTAGCAGATTAAAAACACCACAGCAATGTTGTGATTTTGGTGCAAGACACGTGTTTCACATCGTCACGGATTTCAAAGAAATTCACTACATGAGCATTTTTGGACCACACATTTTGAATGCCTGAATTGGTGAAATTATTTTCTTGTGCCCCAGTTAATTTCTAAACCTGCTCAGAAGCATCAAGTAAGTAGGCCTAAGGATTATGTACAGTAATGCTGTATCATCTCCAAGGCATGTATGACCAGCTGACTACATGATCCCTCTCATAACACTGCTACTTAAATAAATACATGGATATGAAATATTGATTTGAGTTGAAATCCTCCATTTTCCAGGATGAGCTGTTCATTCACATTTTTTTTTTTAATTATGTCATCCTTTACTCACCCTCAAGTTTCTTTCTTCTGTTGAGCATAAAAGAAGATATTCTGAAGAATGTGGCTAACCAAACCATTGACTTCCATAATCTTATTTTTATACTATGGAAGTCAATTTGGACCAGAAACTGTTTGGTTCCAACATTTTTCAAAATATCTGCTTTGTGTTCAGCAGAAGAAAGGATTTCATACAAGTTTGAAACAATTTGAGGGTAAGTAAATAATGACAGAATTTTCTTTTTTCTGTTTTTGAGGGGTGAACTATCCCTTTAATGCTAAATCTGGCGATTAACCAATCAGAATCAAGTATTCCAGAGCACATGCATGTTCCAATTGCAAAAGCTGTATTCAACTTCTCAAGCACATTTAAGAATCACCTTCTGGTAGGTCATGAATTTCTCACATTCACCCCATTCAACATTCAGCTGTCTGTAACAGTGTGAAAAACGTTTACAATAAAACATCATGACTGATGCTGAAACCACAGTAATCTCCAAAAAACAAACTACTCAAACACAATACAATATACACACATTTTCCCTTTTTGGGACTGTTTACAATAGCATTTTGCTTGAAGGTCAAGACAGAATGCTGTAATGCCAGTATGTCTTATTAGTATTCAAAAATAGCTTTCGTAAATGACATTATACCTAAAAGCTCATTAATTGCTGGTATATCTGATTGACGGTGACACTAAGGTGACACTAATTTCATTAGACTTGCCAAGAAAGGCATAGTAATAACAGGCTCTACAATGTCCTTTCTACCATGAGGTCACAAGATAGTCAGTTCATCCATGAGGTTCTCAAATGGGGTCAAGGTGTCACAGTGTGTACTAAGCATGTTATTGGTCCGGTCATGTCCAGCTTGTTCACGGTGCTCTTTCACAATGCTCCACACCTCTTCTCGAGCTTCCTCCATGTTCTGAGCATACTCAGTCCACCTGAGGAACAGGCCTACCACAAGCCCATACAAAGATAATGAGGACTCTGTGACATTAACAATGGAAGTATATGTTTTTTATTTTGCTGAAAATCCATGGAGCTGACTTTACATACCAATAATACCAAGAAATGTCAAAATCTGAAAGGAATTACTTACATTTTTAACTTACAATAGTTTTATCACATTACAGCGGTAACTCACCTGTCCATAGCTGTAAGGACTGAGGATGTACTGAGGGCCAAATGGCCAAATCAGTGGGTTCGTACAGTGGGTTGAGGTACTGCTCCTCAATATCAGGCCTCAATAGGGACTGAAACAAACAGTGTGTGTTCTCCTTCACTCCTGCAGCACATCTAGCCCAGCAAAAATGAAAATAAATAAATTATATATATATACATAAATTATATATATATATATATATATATATATATATATATATAAATTATATATATACATATAATTAAATTATATATATATATATATATATATATATATATATTATATATATGTGTGTGTGTGTGTGTGTGTGTGCAAAGGGTCTGAAGTTGCCAGACCAGGCCACCTCGAAAAAATAAATAAATACACTAAAGACTTTTGTTGTTACAAATGATTTATACTTCTGATAAACACAGTTCTTTTTAACTTTCTATTAATCAAATAATCTAGAAAATAAACATGTATTGCAGTTTCCAAAAAAAAGAAAAATTAAACAACACGACTGTTTTCAACACTAATAATATGAAATGCTTTATAAGCACCAAAACAGCATATTAAAATGATCTATAAAGGACCATGTGACACTGAAGACTGGCGTATCACAACATAGTTATTTTAATTTGAATAATATTGCACAATATTACTGTTTTTCTGTATTTTTCATCAAATAAAGGCAGCTTTTGTATGCATACAAGACTTTTTTCAAAAACATTTGAAAATTACTTTGAACTTTTGAATGGTAGCGTATAATGAGTGTCATATAGGGGTAATTTGTGCCCACCTCTCCTGCTCACTGTTACACAGGAAGGTTCCATAGTTAGAAGCGTAAACCTCTTGTGCCAGTCGCAGCAACAGAGCCTCACTAAATTCCAGTGCCAGAGGAAACTGCCGCCACACCTGCCACACACAGTCAAGCAGCAGCAGGAAGGAGGGGCACTCCTGCTTCAGACGGGCATAAGAGTATGCCGAATGAGCACAGCGCTGCTGGAATGGGTGTCCAGCCTGAGAAACAACAAACATGCAACTCATCAACTTTCTGGCAAACAGATCTGAGACTAATATTAGGTATAGTAGTTTAGTAAGAAAGTTATTTTTTGTCATAATGCATCCATAAGCTTTAACAAAATTCACCACACACGTACCTAATGACACATTATGTCACACAAACACACATTCACCTGTATCCATTCCCTCTCTAGCAGGCAGAGGAAGCCAGTGACAGTTCTAGATGTGGGGTCTAGGATTAGCTGAGCCAATGAGCTCATCAGCAGCGTGTTGTCTGTCCCTTCAGAGCCATGCACAAGCACAGAGTGACAGTCCCTGCAAAACACAGACCACAAACCAGAGCGATACATGTCACGCATGGGCCTGCAGTAGCCACCCTTCAAAAACAGACCATATGCCAGAACAACACATGCCTGAGCCATGCGTAAAACACAGGGTGAAAGAAAAAAAAAACTGATTAAAGCAACAGATCTGTGAGTAATGCGGCAGTACTAATATTTGCATCTTGAGCAGCAAATATGCATATTACAATGACTTCTGAAAATTCAGCTTTGCCATCACAGGTATAAATTATATTTTATTGAAATACTGTAAAAAAAAATTCACAATATTACTGTTTTTATTCTATTTTTGATCAAATAAATGCAGGCTTGGTGATTATAAGAGACTTCTTTCAAAAACCTTATAAAATCTTAACAATCCTAAATTTTTGTACTGTTGTGTACTGTGTGTGTCACAACACACAATACATAACATGAATTGATATTTTAGTAACACAAAAGCATTGAACAAAATAATAGGACAGAGAATGTAAAGTATACTACCGACATTTTCCCGTTAATTTTTAATTAGAATTATTTATTAAGCCAGTACATAGAAAAATCAGTGTCAGCCTGTCCTTGCCTTATTCTGGGTCACTATGAAAAGCCTACACTTATTCAATAAAACTGCAATTTTATAAATGCACCACAGATGGCGACAGAGAGCACATAATTTTGTAGGATACCTTTAAGAGGCTAAAGTAAAACATCTTCCCACCTTTCCACACACTCTACCACCAGGCCTGCAGTGGACAGTGCACTGTGAACATGAGAAAGCCATTTGGAGTTCTCCAATTTACTGAGCCAGCGGTCCACACTGTGAGACGGATCACTGCACGCTTCCACCAACTTAATAAGACTCTCCTGCACAACTTTACCCCTGTCAACATGCATGATCACACACAAAATCAAAGCCAAAATTGCTTTCAAAGTCAGATCAGTCACATATTTTCAGACAATTGAAAATGACTAATGTTCCCTCTCACTTTTCATGGTGTCTATGGATTCTTTTCCAGTGGCTATAACAGGATTTAGACTCAACACCTCCTCCTGTCATCCAGGCCTGCTGGGCTTGCTGGGCAGAACGCAGATCGATGATGTAACCCAACTCTGACCCATCAATCACAGCCTGGAGAAGGAGCTCATCCTCCTTACATCTCTTCTTGTTGGCTCCTGTCAAAGGCTGGCTACTTCGCATAATCACCTAGTCAATGGATACAAATAATTTTTACTTTGGAAATTTTGATCTACTGTATATTATGCATTTTTTGCATTTAACAAGAAACATATTATTTAATGCTGAAAACAGTGTTACACCTTTGTACTGTTTTAATGTTGCACTGTTCTTATACACCAATATACAATGACACTTATATTTGAGATTTAAGAGAAAACATCCTACACGCACCATTCCGTTCCTATGGTGACAGTAGGAGAGCACAGGAAATCTGCCGCCCTGTCTGAACCTGGCTGAGCAGATCAGCTTGTCATCGTCCACCTCACGCGGCACAATGACCGCAGATGGATACGATGGGCATACAGAGTAATCTGAGTTTACTGTACTGACTCTCCACCTGTCCCACTGCTCACACACACATGCACATATTATGAACACGCACAAACATGCACATGTATACAGTTATAACATAAGTTATAAACATATATTACTATTAATTTACAAAACAATCTAAAACAATTTTTTTAAATAAAATAAATTAAACCTATACAGTAAAATTTAAAAACTAATAAAAATGACATAAAGCACATAATAAAATATAAGAAAATTAATATAAATATAAAATTATAAACAACTTTACATATAAAAGACACTATAAAACTGGTTAAAAAAGAGTGACAAAAACACTGTAATTATGATACAAGTACAGTACATAAGGGGATAGAAATAAACTGTGAATAAACTGAAAAAGACAATGGGTGATAGAGTAAGCTATGGAGACAAACAAGGCATAGAAAATAAGACTAGCTAAAGAGAAAGAATACACACTGCTTTATTTCCTGTGATTTTAGCAGTCGCCATTAGTTTCCTGTGGCAAACAAAGTGCTTCCTGTTTGTATTCCTTTCAGGAAATTAAACAATAGCTTATATATTAAGTAAAATTTGACCTTAAGAGTAATCATTTTCAGCATCATTTATTTGTGTTTGTCCTTGTGTGTGCTTCTCAAAGCAAGATAAAGACAGAGTGACAGTATCTGAATTAAAGGAAAGAAAAAGTAAAAGAAAGAAAAATACATTTAAAGCGTGTGTAGCTCACCAGGCTTTCTGTTTGTTTATAATATTGCTCCATTGAGGACAGGCCCCACAGGCCGCTCAGAGTAAGGTGTGACGGTCTGTAGAAGAAGGGATACATCTCTGTCACGCTTTCCAGAGATGAAAGAGCCTATAGAGACATGAGATGATATCAGTCCACTCTCACCCACAGCCATAACAAGAAAGGTAGACATTTAATATTGGTGCATTCCTAATTGTATTGTATTATTGTATAGTATTGTTCGCAAGTTGAATCACAAGATCAATCACACACCTCTCTTAAACAAACTGCTTGATTTGAGGGGGTTTGTTTAAATTACATTTTAAAATATATTCAAATAGTAAACAGATCTTTTAAATTGTAATAATATTTCACAATGTTACTGTTTTGCTTTATTTTTATCAAATAAATTCAGTCTTGGTGATCACAAGAGACTTCTTTCAAAATTTTGAAAAGGAGTATACCTAATCCTAAATATGAGCAATATTAATACTAATCCTTTTAACAAGCATGGCTAGTGATAACTATATTTAGTACCTCTATAGAACTGGCAATGTTTAGACATTCCTCCATTCCAGGAATTTCCAACTGAAGAACCAGCAGGTCCTTACATTTAATGGTGATAGTGCCAGAGGATCCCACAGCCCTGTATCAGACACACGTACAAACACCCCCACCCATGTTTAAGTACATTCCTCCATGTTTTCTCACACTCTCAAATTCCACACAAACATCTCCACTGGTGCCTCAGAAGAGACGGAAGCAGGAAGCCATGAGCACAAGGCTAGCAGAGACAATGAGATAAATTACAGCGGTATGACTGAGCTCTAAATACAATTTTAATAGTGTGTAAGCTAACAGTCTCTCTTGTTGTATATCTCCATAATTGGACATTAGAATAGAAACACAAATATTAATATATAGCACTACATGTACATAAATACTGTGGCATTGCATGTAATCAAAACACAGAAAGCATGTCAGAGAGATGTTGCGTAAAAAATGCTCATTGCAAAGCACAAAGATATTGCAAAATGCACTTTTTTCTGTTTTCTTCTCTGCCTTAAGCTAAGAATACATTGCCAAGCAGCTCATTTTAGAAGATGCCTTCATATTCGGACACAAGATGCTGCCCACCGCCACTTCTCTCCACATTTTTAACATTACAGAATAAATTAACAGCAGATCCCAGATCAGAATAAAATGACAGCTTTAATGAGCAATAACAGTCAGTCCACAAATCAAACATTGGGCCTGCTTTAGAAGTGTACCTGGGGTATCCGAAAAGATTCTCGACACTGACAGACAGGAAAAGTGATCGGAGAAATTAGAAAGAGAGAATTAGTTTATTATTACAGAATCAGGTCACTTCAGGGATTAAACACACACAATTAACTAACCTTACTTGGTAATTATGACCCAAATAAGATTCAAAAAGTAGACGCATGGATGAATAAGAATGTGAATTATGCATTTACAAAGGACAAACACATTAAATAAATGATCAACAATATACACAACAAAAAAAAAAAAAACACATCAAAAAAAAAAAACCTTAAAAAACAAATTGAAATGGTAAAATCTCAATTGACAGTCAAAAATATTATTTAACACCACTGAATCAACATACATTTGGTCACACAAACAAAACTAAATTTAAGTTTTAGCTCAGATACAAATAGCTCTGCAGAGCAACAACTGAAAGTCGCAACTATTTAAAATGTGATTTAAGCTGGTCTCAATTGGTTTAAGATGGCTCTGGGTGACCAGCTTAAACCAGCAAGCCTGGCCATGCTGGAAGACCATCTTAAACCAAAGAAAACAACAAACTATCTTAGGCTGGTTTATGACATTTTTCCAGCAGGGTATAATTACGGTCGCCTATTACAGCACACACACATGCACTGGTCAAACCTGAACTCCAGCTGATGAGAACAACTGTCTCTCTACCTTTTCTCAATGGCATCGATGTTCTTGAGGAGAATGAGGAGTTGCCAGGAAGCTTCATCCTTTCTGTCTGAGAACAGAAGGTGGTGGCTGGTCACGCACAGGGTTCCTCTGAGCGCTGGGTGGAAAGGTCTTCTCAGGGTAACATCTTCAACATTAGCGGTCTTGATGTGCTCTGACAACTCCATTTCACAACGACCACCATCTGGTACTTCTCTAGCTGAGTTTAAAGAGCTAGTGGGCGAGCCACACGAGTCTCTGTCTCCGCAGATGTTATAAGTAATCTTATCTACAAAATTGTGTCCCACACCTATATTAAAATATACTTTTATAAAAAACACACAATAAAAAACGCAAATAAAAAACCCCCAATAAGCGACTCGCCACCAACCACTGGAGCATTTTGGCTTCTCTATACTTTCGTTTCCGTTGACACTCTTGAAGTCCCAGCCCTCTTCTCTTTTTTGTGTTTTTTTTTTTTTTTTTGGTTTGTTTATTGTTGTGCCTGTTTTTCTCTCCATATTCTTTCGTTATCACTTTCCCTAACATTTCAGAGTATTAGAATTACAAAATATAGGCCAGAAGGTGTCTGCTTTAGCCTATTCAGGTAACACATGGGATAGAATATATATATAAATATATATATATATATATATATATATATAAGGAATAAGAATAAGAAGTATACTATACAGTAATGACCAAAAGTTTTGGAAATGACAAATTTTGTGTTTTGCAAAGTTTACTGCTTCAGTATTTGTAGATTATTTTTCCACGTGTTTATGGTATACTGCAAAAACAATGATAAGCATATAAGTTTTAAAGGCTTTTATATTTTACAGTGTTGATCCTTGTTCTTCATAACCTCTGCAATTCACTCTTCTAGGACAAATCCTGACTGATGGTGATCCATTCTTGCCTTATTAGTTCTCGGAGTTGATCACAGTTTGTGGGCTTCTGCTTGTCCACTCGCCTTTTGAGGATTAACCACAGATTCTCTATGAGATTGAGATCCGGGGAGTTGCCTGGCCACGAATCCCAAATTTCAATGTAATGATCTTCAAGGCACTTCTTTATCACTCTTGCTTTGTGACATGGTGCTCTATCATGCTGGAAAATGCACAGATCATCAGCAAATTGCAACTGGATCGTTGGAAGGAGACGCTCTTGCAGGACGTTTTGATACCATTCTTTATTCATGGAAGTGTTTTTGGGCAGAATTATGAGAGAGCCCACTCCCTTGGTTGAAAAACATCCCCACACACGGATGGTCTCAGGATGCTTCACTGTTGGCACAACACGTAACCCACACCATCTCTTCTTTGAACAATTGATTTTCCAGATGTCCCAAACAGTCGGAAGGGAGCTTCATCAGAGAAAATAACTTTACACCAGTCTTCTGCTTCTCTTCTGCTGTCCAATCCTTGTACTTCCTGCAGAATTTCAGTCTGTCCTTGATGTTTTTCTTGGAGAGAAGTGGCTTCTTTGCTGCCCTTCTTGACACCAGGCTGTTGTCCAAAATTCTTGGCCTCACTGTGCGTTCAGATGCTCTCACACCAACCTGCTGTCATTCCTGAGCAAGCTCTGCACTGCTGGTGACAAGATTCTGTAGCTGACTCCTCAGGAGGAGATGGTCCTGGTGCTTGCTGTCACTCTGGGACGTCCTGAAGACTTCTTCACTGCAAGTCGAACCACTCTCCTTGAAGTTCTTGATGATCCGGTAAATTATTCTTTCAGGTGCAATATTCTTTGTGGCAATTTCCTTGCATGTGAGGCCATTTTGATGCAAAGCGATGATGGCTGCACGTGTTTCTTTGGAGGTAACCATTGCTAACAAGAACACAATGATTGGAAGCGACTAATCTGGCCTATAACGTTTGTTTTAGAATAGACCTTTAATATTTGACTGATTCTGATTGTTATTCTTTGTTAAACAGATTTTCACTGCAATTCCTCAACATCAGCAGGAGATGGAGACATTCTGTCGTTCCAATTGACACAAGTTGGACATTAGTCAATGACTATATACAATTTAATATAAGTTTAAAATGAATTTATCTGGTTTTATATATATATATAAATATATATATATATATATATATATATATAATATATATATATATATATATATAAATATTTTTTTTTTTTTTTTTTTTTTTTACTAAATTCAGTAATTCAGGCAACACGTGGGATAGGATTTAAAAAAAATATTTTCTTTCTTTCTTCCTATTATTTTTTATTTATTTTATTTTTGCAAGGTTTAACAAGTTTTACTTAAAATAAATAATAAATATTCGTAGTACATAATGTAAATCTTAAAAAGTTTTGATTTAAAAAAGACCCTCAAATATAGGCTAGATATCCTTGCGAGGGACATTTTTTTCTAATATAGGCCTACAGACAGATCCATTTGAAAAATCTAACCACTATGAAAAATCTAATATCTAGAAAAGTTTTAGGCTACTTTGTGTTAAGTTTGTCTTTTATGCTTTTTATATTTCAATAGAATTATATAATCTTTGATTATCAAACTTTATTATGATTATGATATATCTATATCTATATGATATAATAATATTTTAAATACTTTTCCAATTATTTTACAAACCTTCGTAATTATTCAGATAATCGTTTTAATACTATTTTTCTCTGAACTTTTTCGAAGACCTCCTTAGCGGCACTCTGTTGGTCCCCAGTTTAAAAACTCACTACTATGCCTTACCGTTCGTTTCAGATTAAATACTCATTTATATCTTACTGACTCAAATGTTTGATTTTAATTGCTTGCTAATTTGATCCTCCCTGCAATTCCTCAACATCAGCAGGAGATGGAGACGTTCTGTCATAAAACAGTTGACAAAGACTTTCTTTGGATACTGGTGAAATGTGAGTTATAGGCCACAGGGTACATTAATTAAATGTTTACTTTGTTATTACTTAGTTGCCTTTGTGAAAACAAATAGTCGGATAAAAACTGTCTGTCCTGAAACTTCTCATTTTAGTATGTGTGGTTTTCAGCTCGTGTTAGGTGCTGGTTAAGGGTGTCAAGTGACCCTGTACCACCTGAATAGTACCACATGAACACGAAATGTCCCGTTTGGCCGCAACATGCAAGTTCAGATTGCCTAAAGTTCTCTGATACTCTTGTCATTGCTGCCGAACATGGGCGGTCACTTTTCTGTCTATATAAACATTTTCCCAGCACACCTCTTGAGATTAATCACTCGCGCACAGGATCAGGCACAGTGCACGTGTCTGAGCAGTCACAGTCTCGCCTCTCTGGAATGAAAGCAGCTCAGTGATGGAGTTCAGAGAGCTGGGAGCAGACGACAGTTCTGATGGAGATATGGGGGATCTGGATAGTCTGAAAGCTCTGACAGAGAAACTCAAACTCCAAACGCGCAGACCGTCGTACCTAGAATGGAAGGAGCGACTGCAGGCTCGCCCGTGGACTGATGCCACACACAGTTCAAATGTCAGCAGCCCAGGATCTGTGGAGAAGGACACTCAGCTATCCGACATCTGGAAAGATGGGATGCCTTATAAGAATATATGCGGCTTTGATACTATAGACGACGCGTTAGAATGGCTCAGAAACGAACTGGTATTGTATTTATAAGCTTTATATATATAAATTTACATAATCTGTAAAATCCATCTAAAAAAATTTTAGAAATGGTCATTGTGTGTAAGATCTATCTATCTATCTGGGATTTTTACCTTTTCCTGTCTTTGGGTCATTCAGGGCAAAAATATATAAGATACACCACTGTTAAAATGTTTAGGATCATTTTTTTTATATACTTTTATTCAGCAACAAGTACACATTAATTTAATCAAAAATAACAGTGAAGATATTTATAATACTATTTCATATAATTATTTTTTTTTTAATCAAAATATCCTGAGAAATGTATCATGGTACCAACAAAAATATTAAGATAAATGTGATGCTGAAGACTGGAGAAATAGCTGCTGAAAATTAATAAATTACAGGAATAAATTACATTTAAAATAAGAAATGAGCATAAGAGACTTATCCACCTCAAATAAATAAATAAATAAATAAATAAATCTTATCCACCTCAAACTGTTGAACTGTAGTGAATGAATTAAATAAATTATATAAAATATATGTAGATAATATACTGTATATGCTATGTATACTTTATAAAAATATGTAATATAAGAGTTAAACAGTTGATTTGACTTGACTAAAGAACCAGACTGTTGTAAAGGGAGATACATGTAAACTTCAGCATATTACAACACAGGTGGCATGACTCTAGTCTTTTGGCATATCGCACTTAAATGCCACACAAGTGCAGAAACTTGAGTGGGTGTTTGACAGAAAGGTGTGCTCAGTGCCCTGTATATGTGACTGCTCTTCCGAATAATTTAATCTTATAATTACTGCTGGTTATCAAAGACTTGGTGTATGAGCTATAAAATCATTCTCCTCTGTTTCTCCTTTCCCCTCAGAGGGAGATGCAGATGCAGGATAACCGTCTTGCACGGCAGTTGATTCGCTTACGGGTGGAGATCCACAGGTTGAAGGTGGAGCAGGTGTGTCACCGTCACAAAGAGATGCTGGATGATGCCACATATGAGCTGGAGGAGTGCGAGGAGGACTCAGACCTGCTGTGTGACATCCCCATGAAAGCTGCCTTCACTCTGTCCACCCCTCTCAAACATCTTGGTCTCACCAGGATGAACCTCAACTCCAGACGATTCTCACTCTGTTGAGAGGCACGGCGATGAGAGATGCCCCTCAAGAACATTTCTGTTACTTTTGCTGACACTGGAAACCAAAGTTTTGTTTCACATCAGTGTTAAAATTGGACCCTAGCAAAAAAATAAGAATAAAAAAATCACTTTCAGTTTTCTTCAGATCGCTAAGTCTTATTTAACTTTGTTAGACTTGACCACAGGTGGTCATATATGGAAATGCAGTAACCAGCATTACAGTCTATACCACTTGTGAAGGCGGACTCACCACAGGACTGAGAAAGTCGTCAGAGTTGGAAAAAAAGTTTATATTTACAATTGAAAATAACTGAACTGATCTGAAAATCAAGAGGAACCTGCTTCTGTGTCAAAAGGCATGAGATTGGCATGTGAGAGTAGCAGCCTTACAGGAAGTGTGAGTTTGTGTTCAGGCATTTTGTCACCTTTTCTCTTAAATCTTAAAAATAACCCCCACTTTTCAGCTCAGAGCTGCACCAACTAAAAAGCTAATCTCAGTCCTCTGTTCAGCCCACTGTAGGTGGTTGGTCTTAAATAAGTTGGGAGTACGTTTTTGAGAATCTTGTGCTTGGGAAATGTTCATTTACACAGTCAGTTTTTTATAGTGTCCTTTGTACATCCACTGAACCCATTTAAGTTTAGAAGCACTGGAAATATAACACTGCATTTGTGCATGGATACTGTAAGTGCTTATGTCTAAAGCTCCATGATAAAATTAAAACATATCACAGAGGACCTTTATATTTTGACAAATTTCAACTTGGGACTGAATGTGTGTTAACAATTTTTTAAGAGATTTTATATATCTGAAATGAATACTTCTGTTCAGCAAGAATGCATTGAATTGATCAAAAGTGAAAGAAAAGATTTTTGCTTTTTCCATTTACAAAAAATGAAGGATCATGAGACATTAAAGACTGGAGTAATGGCTGAAAATTAAGTTTTGCAGTCACGGGAATAAATCACATTTTAAGCTATAATAAAATAGAAGACAGGTCTTTAAATTGAAGTAATATTTCTCAATATTACAGTTTTATACAGCTGTAATTTTGATCAAATACATGCAGATTTACTGAGCATTAGAGACTTCTTTTAAAAAACATTTGAACGGTAGTGTTTATAATATTTTTGTAATTAATAAAATGTTTGATGTACAAATGTTTAGTGCACTGTTAAGGGTATAAACCATGCTTTTGCTTTCAATCAACCCGAACACAATGCTTGATTTAAAAAAAAATAAAAACTTAAATTTGCCTTAAAAATGCCTTCAAGTAATTTTGAAGATAAATTGTGATTGATATTGTAATTTAGAAAAAAGGAGAAAAACATTGCTGATTCACTGGTACTCATTCACAATAACAAGAATTTATGAATTTTATATTTGTAAATACATGTATTTAAAACCATTATTTTCTTGGTGATCAAAATTTCTTCACAGTATTGTGTTGATGTATGTTTTCGTGTAATTATGGAAACTGAGGAGCTCTTATCGCACATCCTCACATAAATAAACCCAAAGGGTTTTATGCAGTGTTATCACACAAATGAAATGTAATTATATTTATCAGAATAGGCTGCATTTATCGGTAAACAAGTCAAACAATGGACCAACTTCTTTATAGATTGTGACTGCAGTGACGGCACTGAATGACAAAAGGAGTCATGTGACACATGCCAAGAAATGATCTCATGCTAGATAAATATATGGAGGGAGAGAGAAAGAGAGAGAGACCTGACCCGGAAAGCCATCTTTCCTAAAGCTGTTCTCAACACTAATATTACAAGCTTTTGAAGTTTATATCTCATAAAACCCAGTGGCATTAGGGCAAGTACCGTCATTGAACAGTTCACATGAGGGCTACTTTAGATTCCTTCTTCAAACAGAAACATGAACTATTTAGTTCAGCTGAGAAGACACAAAAGGTGTTTAACTGTGTTCCAGATACAGATTCCCTCGAGGCCTAGAAAAGAAAACAAACACTGTGCCATGAAAGTGTAACTCTTATTTGTAGAGCTTAAATGAAACCATCATGATAACCTACTTTGAACTTGAGTGCAAATGTGATAAAGGAAAAAGGTGTTTTGTTCAGTGTTTTCACTGAAACCTAAATTATTCATCAGTTTATTTGTGGCGAATTCAAAATGTTAGATTTGTCTGTCTGTTTGAAAAAACATCTACCCTATTTCCTGGAAATAATTTGGTTGATAAAAAGCTGAACGATCCTGCTATATAAATGGTTTTCAAAAGTTTTAAGGCCAAGGACTCACATGTATAAAGATCCCTTTGTTAGGATTCCCAGTTAAAAAATATTGAAACATAATAATTAAATATATTTTGTTAACAGGTATATTTAGTTTTTCAAACAATAATCAAAATAAATAAATTGATTAATATTGTTCCAACGCATGCAGCTCTACAGAAAATAAGTGCACAAGCTAAAGCCAACAATGGTAAACAAACACCCAATACAAAAGTACGATTTTTTCTGGCAATCTCAAAGCATCAAATGAACATTTGCTCTTACAAGAGATGTAACTGTGAATATATAACTGTCTGTTAAGATGATCTGCCCCACTCAACATCCCCTCTCCTTCAACACCCCCCCCCCCTTCTCAACCACAATACCACCAAAGAATGGAAAAAAACAAAACAAAAAAACAAGTCATTGTTTCAAGCATTCACTCATACTGACAGCTAAAAACAAGAAGAAATCCAGCGAGGATACGACTTTAGCAAAAATCATCCATCTTGGGGGGGACCTTATTGATTAATACAATTATAAATGCGTGACATTTTCACCATATAACCCCCCCCCACCACCACCACCACCTCTGAAACCACAACACCCATTTCTGCTGTGATCTCTGGACTCACCATATGAAACGTCTGGTCAGAAGTTTCAGTTGCGTTGGACGACACAAATCAAAATAAATACAAATGACAGAGCAGACATAGTTGAAAAATGTCTAAATTAAGATGTGTGTTCCTGCAGCAGAAAACTTAAGAATGTACCTCATTTCCTTTGAATGCTTGGGCTGTGGCTTCCTGCAAGAGCATGCACTATTTGCAGACTGATGCCACAACAAAAGTGTGTGGTCTGCTCAGAGAGAATGAGAAGCAGAGAGAAAAAGACCGAAAATGACAAGAGACATGAGCGTCATATCCAAGTATCTAGGTGAAAATGGTCAAATTTGTTTTAATTTACCTCAAAAAATCCTATTGCATATTAGTTTTTTTTTCTGGCATGTGTGGGTTTGCACATGTATATCCACACATATGAATTAGTAAAACAGTGCTGCTAGAGAGGCCTATGGTTTAATGTAACCAGAGGCCTAAATGTTCGGATGCTAGGCACAAATCCCTCATATAATAGCAATGTGTGTGTAACACTTTTAAGCATGAACATTCAAATGTAAAGTTTTGTGGCTCTTTTTAGTATAAGCACAAGCCAGAAACCCATGAGTGCCGTTAAAGTTTCCACTCTTTGACATCATGGCGCCACCAAAGCAGGTGACCCAGAATCCTTCACTCCAATGACACCAGCTGCTCAGAGCAGTGTGCACCTGCTGAAAAATGTTAAATATCAGCTCAAACACCTCAACGACAGGAAGCTCTATCATCAGTTTGCTCTGCACCACAGTAGGGTGTGTGTGTGTATGTGTGTGTGTGTTATGCCTTTGCAAATGATGTGCCGTTGTTAAGGTGGGAAGTCAAACTGTGACGTGACTGACACAGCCTTGACACTTTAGCAGCACATGTCTTTCGATACACGCCGAAGCTTTACAGATCTTGTCGCTTTGTCCATAATCTTGGTTTAGTTGCTCCATGGCAAAATGCGTTCGTCATAAAATATATATCTAAAGACATGACAATGCCTGCTGAACTGGCCCATAACTGATATCAGCATCCTCTGTCAACAGAAAAGGTACGTTTTACCAACTGGGATCTACTTTTTCTTTACTTAAAAAAAGCCAAGATGAGTTTTAATGAGTACAGATTATCAGACCGGTAAAAGTATTCCAAGACAGTTTATTTTAAACCAATAAGTGATTTATTGGATGAAACTAAAGCCTGAGACAGTCTGAGATGGAGCAGAGGAAATCTTTAAAATTATTTTTCTAAGCCTTAAGATATAAAACAAAAGAAAATAAAATATATCAAAAAGAGTTTCAAACTGAGCTGATAATATATGCAAAATAGAAAAAATTTCAACCTTTCATTTAAAAAAGCGAATTATTTATGCATATTTATAATACAGGCTAAAAATCTCGCAAATCTGAAGTAGAAAAGCAGAAGTGAGAGTGTGTTAGGTTTGAAATTATATCTATAAATGTATGCGCTGTTTATATAGAAATTTCTAGAACATTAGCATTCAAAATTCACTGCATATTTATGTAACTTGCAAAGTAATTCAAAAAGGAAATATAATAGCGATAATATCATGTATATCATCACTGCATGTGCAGGATGGTATTAAACCTCAAGATCAGTCAATGAAAATTTCATGATTTTAAATTTAAATTGCAATTCAATCACTAGGGGTGTTTTTTGTTTGTTTTTTTTGGATTGTGTTTTGCCACTGTATTTGAATATTAAATCATTAAAATATTTCTTCTCCAGTCACAGAAAAGAAAAATCCTCATAAATGAACATGGGTGAACTTATTTATTAATTTATTTTTTGAAAAAGGGAAATTTCATAAACATTAGGTCGGAAAAACCCTGTGTTCTTCCAATATACTGCCTTCTTGCTAGCTTGGCTGCCACTCATTCTTTAATGTTTATTCTTAATCTAAATAAAACTTCCATGATGTATGGGTTAAGATCATTGTTTTATTTGGGTAGGTGTCAGTCATAAATAGTAATTTTTCTAAACATTCTGAACGCTGATATAAAATAATGTAAAACACAACAGTTCGATATATACTAGGCCTACAGACAGTAAAATCTAAATCCGTATTTTTTGGCTTAGCTTTTACCGTTTGGTGTGAATTAGTGAAGTTTATCCCTCATGTCTCAACCTCTTGACTTCTGTTTGCTCTCAAGCATAATGTTGATTTAGTGTTAGATAAAAAACTTGTGATTGTGTCGGTGGGATTTGCAGAGGCATTTGATCTGTCTGGCTTCATTTCAAACCTATACAAACACATCTTCTGTAACAGAAGAAACTGGAGGGCTGAATGAGCACAAAACCATCTGTCATCATTTACTCGACTACATTTAATTCCAAACCTGTATGACTTACTTTCTCCTGCATAACACAAAAGATATTTTGAAAAAGTGTTTTTTGTCTATAGTGAAAGTTAAAACAACACTGGACCCCACTGACAAGGTCTAGGAGCACATGTGTCACAAAAACATTAACTATGCTTCGTACTTCATAAAGCAACCATTTGACAATGGCGTGCATCTCTCGAGACTCGCTTGCACTGATACTGGGGTCAGGTACAGGCCAGAGGTCAGTGGAAAGTCTTGTATCCATTTAGAGATTCTGTTTTGATTTGGGCTGTTCTTCCAAACTGTCCCAGGAGCTCACAGTGTTCTGTTTGACCCAGAGGGTTTAGCTGTTTTGACCCAACAGCACAGTTTCTCACGGGTCCAAACCTCACAGAGACATACACATTGAGTAAGAATATTTTTTATTTGCATAATGGGAATCAAAAAATGCTTGTGGGCTTGAGTGTTTACATATTTATACGTTTACAACTACAGTACAGTTCATCCTTACATACAAACACTTATGTGCAGGGATTTTGTCATGAACTTTCCAGATTCATAACGCAAAACACAACTTGTTCAAGACCAATATAAAACACGCACACATGCATACGGATCACTGTAATCCAAATCCCTTTATTTATTAAAAAAACTGTCTGAAACTCAGTATTTGAGCTGGAAAAAGTGTTTAAAGAATTCATAACGAGGATTACCCTCCTTTACAGATCTGGTCCAGAACAGATGTTTTTTGTTGTTGTAGTTGTTGTTGTTTTGTTTTGTTTTAAAAAATAGAACTGTTTATCCTACCATATGGACATATTAAACGTTAGGCCTAAATATGAACCAAATGATAAAGCAGGAAATAATTAATTAACTCCGGTGTGAGCAAAATATTCAGTGTAACAACAGAAATAAAAATCAAAGAGAATACATGTCAAATAGTGACAAATAGATATTATACACACAATAATGTCAAAACATATTTATTGTAAATGTAAAATAATTAATTAATTTACAAATGTATTTATTTTTGTTCGCCAGGACCTAGATCGATAGCACTTATGATAGCACATGTACATCACGGAGATGTCTATTTGACGTCTGCATTTACATCTGCAAGACATATTTTTTCAGTGTTTGCTCATTTGCAATATGTCTATAGGATATTTCTTATCAGATGTCAAATAGACGTTTAGAAGATGTCTTTAAGATGTTTACGATTTAGAATATGTGAAACTGACATCTTAAAGACGTCTATCAGATGTTTGTACACAGCAGATGCTTTCCAGATGAAGCGATCTTTAACAGACCTTTTGCAGATATACATGTGCTGGGATATTGATGTAATAAATATATATATATATATATATATATATATATATATATATATATATATATATATATATATATATATATATATATAGGTCCTTCTCAAAAAATTAGTGTATATATATATATGTATATGCTTACAGTTGTCACTGTTTTCTCTCATTCTTAGTAAATATGGGTAACTGCGGCTCTTTTGATCCTGAGGAGGAATTCTCGTACCATCCGGATGACTGGTGCGATCAATGTAACTGCCCAAAGCCTCCAGCCAGTCAGGTACGTGTGTATGTATGCATCTGCAGAAGAATTTTGTCACAATCAGCCACACTTAACGCTTCTTTTTCCCTTTTACATCCAAGTATATAACAATGTAATATCAGTAATCAAAAAGTTATATAAGTTAGGGTGAACTAAAAAGACTCTTGTGAAAATAAATATTTTATCAGGCAAGCATCCTTAGCAACTGTGACGTAGGCTGCTCAAGCATTTAGTATCGGATTCAAAGCAAAGAGAAAGAAGTATCGGAAGGTATAGCGACAAAGCTACTGTAATAAATGTTTTCCTATACCCCCCAAATAATATAGATTTCACAGATATATATTAAAACTGTGTTGTGTTTAGTGGTTTGTTTCCTAAATGTATTTAAGATTCTTAAACGGTTGAAAAACTAAGATCTTTTTGCCTCACAAATCCTGTAGAAACCTCCATGGAAGTCATTGAATAATTCATGCAATATGCATTCCTGTGACAGGTTTTTTTATTTGATATCATACGATTTCAGAATTTTGAGACAGTTGGAAAAAGGCAGGTTAAATAGTGAGACAGTGACAGAGAAGTTACTAAAGAGGCTTTGTGAGGAGAAGAGAGAGAAAGGAAGTGGTAGAGCCATTCTCTACCTTAAAGAGATGCATTACAAATCTCTGTGGTTTATAACACAAGACAAAACACAACGAAGTCTCACAAAGTGCTACACAAAGCATTGTTTGAAAAACTTGCTGAAATGGAATATGTGTGATTCAGGTGAAAATCCTAATGCTAAGCAAGACCGACAATCTCAGTAGATCTTTTAAAGATGGATGACCACTGGCCCCGCACTTTTAAAACTGATGTGTTGAAAATAGCATGCCTTGTTTTATTTTTTACTTAATCCATGTGTCTAGATACGGCACAATTTGTGTTACTTTTTAACTCAGCCAGTGTATTATCTCTCTTAACACATGTGTTTAGATCTTTTACACGCTAAGGTGTTATAATGACAGCATTTGTGTCAGATGTGCTATTTCTTGAATAAAAAAATGCAATAAATAAATGTTTTCAGGTGTTCTCTTAATCTGAAATGGAATGATTTTAATTTTAGTTTAGTTTAAAAATTTAGCTTTTTTTTTTTTTAGCTTTTTTTTTCTAATTTAATTTTGGCACAAACACTTGGTGGCTGAAACGCCTCAAAATAATAATAATTATAATAATTTTATGGTCCGTCTGCATTGATGTGACTCATTCTTCAGACAGGTCAACCCACTCAAGGTTACATAATTTGAGGGAAATGAGCCTTTGTGCTGGTAATTAACTGTGGACTAAAACTTCTAGCCAAATTTGAGAGACATTTCCTTGTGATTTGTTTTTATTTAAGTGGATTAGAAATTAAAGAGAACAGCACATGTTGTTTATGGCATAATGAGAATGATGGAATGTTTGCTTTTACGGTGTTAGTTGTTTCATAACAGGCTGTGAAATCAGAAAATAAGAACAGCTCCACCCTGTTTAGGGAAGTGGCTTTGTGTGGTTTATGACATTCATAAATTATTGACATTGATGAAATGTCATAAAAACATCAAATGGGAATTTGCTAATCATAGTAAAATAATTAAAACCACTTTCCTTCATACATTTTAAATAGCTTATTTAATATTGTGCTTTTAGTAGTTTAATAATAATAATTGCCTTGACTGTTCTGATTATAAACATAAGCAGAATTACAGTCATTGTTTTGTAGCTCTAACCATACTTTTAATTCATTCATTGGATTTTGACATTGTTTTCTATCCTCTCTTACACAGAACTATGATCCTCTGATTCCGTATCCATCCCAGTACACACCTCCACCATCATCTCCTCTTCCAGGTGAGATGACACATTCAACATGTCCTACAGATATGCTCTTAATGGGTGTTTCAGATAGCTCACTGTTGTCATCTGTGTATTCCAGAGAACCTGGTGGTAGCCTTATACAAATATGAGCCATGCCACAGCGATGACCTTGGGTTTGAGAAAGGGGAGCAGCTGAAAGTCCTAAATAAGTAAGCAAGGCCTACATTAAAACAGTCTGACAATCTCAGTAGAAACTCAAAACATGGTTGACCACTGAGCCCCACTGACTCAAGTTGGGTTTTGAGAAGCTGAGCTGAACTGAATGTCACTTAGGTTTAGATCAGAGTCAGGGTTCCTCTGTTTAATTTTTTTGTGCAGTTTTAAGAGGAGACACTGTCGTGGTTTAAACTCTAATGTGTGTGTGTGTATGTGTGTGCTTTAGCGATGATCCTGAATGGTTCATGGCAGAGTCTCTGTTTACCGGGCAGAGGGGATACATACCACAGAATTTTGTAGCAAAACTGAACAGCATGGAGACAGAACCGTAAGTAGCACAATAAACAATTTCATACAGAGTGCACACACTCACGTATACCCAAATAAATCCACACAAGCACAATTAAATATGTTTATGCAGATCAACTGCTTTGGGTTTCTGAACAGAGAAGATCAAATCTGGGAAATACCGCCCCAAATCTGTGGCTGAAAGTTTGATTCATTTAGAGTACCCCTTGCTGCTTACAACTTTTGATTTACGGGTGTCAGTAATGGAAAGAGTAGAAAACAATACTCCCACAAATCACACAGGTTTTTGAGCATCACTACTCCATTGTCTGCTGATTCCACATTTCTGTGTAACTTTTGGTGTCTTTCTTCTAATCGTGGGAGGAATGAAACACCCCAACATCCTGTATCTTTAAAACAATTGAAATGCCAAAATATGATCCAAATGAGATAATTAATGAGTCAAACTCCTAAGAAAATGATGATAATGTTGTGTTGTAGGTGGTTCTTTAAAAATCTCTCCAGGAATGACGCCATGAGACAATTACTAGCCCCAGGTAACACGCAGGGCTCCTTCCTCATCAGAGAGAGTGAGACCACACCAGGTATGAAACAATGCATTTCTCCCCATACAACACCAAAAAACAAACACGGAGCCATAAGGGCACATCAGACATATGTGTCACATTACAATACTGGCTCAGAATTTCTTGTTTAGTTTCACTATAAAAAGTGAAAAAAAAAATAAAAAATTAAATAAGTGACAGGAAAGGGAGAATTAAAGAACATTTTCCTAATGTCAATAACTGTAAAATGACTCTAAACTCCTGTGTAGAAATTCTCATTGTTATGAAGGTGGATATGTGGCTGTATGTACAGTCGGCAGCCTCTGACTTTGGATGTTCCCATTGTTCTGGTTATTCCCTCAGGTAGTTTCTCCCTATCCGTGAGAGACCTGGACCACACACAGGGTGACATCATCAAGCACTACAGAATCCGCAACCTGGACGCAGGCGGATTCTACATCACCACCAAGATCTCCTTCAGTTCCCTCTCAGAGCTGGTCAAACATTATTCACGTACGTTTGAGTGTTCATATGTGCCTTACACAAATCGGTCAGGTTATTCATAAAAGACATAAGAACGGTTCAGTCAGCTCTGTTTATAGGAGCTCAAATGTAGTCTGGTTGAAAAGTGACAGCATTTGTTTATTTTTCTCTGAGCAGGAGAGGCTGATGGACTGTGCACTCGCCTGGTGAAGCCATGTCAAACCCGGGCCCCTCAGAAGCCCTGGTGGCAGGATGAGTGGGAAGTGCCCCGTGAGTCTCTCAAACTGGAGCGCAGACTGGGGCAGGGACAGTTCGGTGAAGTATGGATGGGTAAGAAGTGTTTTACTTCTACATATAAGTGTATTACAGAGTTGAGTCTATTTTTTAAAGTTGAGATTCATGGTGAACGACTTCAAGTATAGCTTTAGATGAATAAATATAAAGCATATTCGCACATATTTCTTATGAATATAAAGGCTTTTATTTGAAGTCCATGTCACACTACTTGGAACACCAACATAAGAATAAACAAGCAAAACAAATGTATTTCAGCATCCAGGTGTTGTGCCTGGCCAGGTCTGCCTGTGCTTGTCCAGAACTGTTTGCAAATGCAGGTAAACATTGTGCATTGGACCATCATGAATGGGTATAAACATGCATCTACAGGCTTATGTGGTGCTCTTACAAGAATACACTAATGAGTATGTCTCTGCCATCACCTGGCATGACAGAATTGTAAATACAGTAAGCTTGTTAAAACATTTGACTAATGTTTACTATTGATGGTGGTCATAGTGCTGTAAATTAGCAGAATCAGCATTTTGGTTGTCTCATTCTGTGACACACACACACACACACACACACACACACACAGCACAACTAACAACAGTTAACTCACTCTTACATTACAATGGTGTTCAACAGCCATTCACAACTCACTTTAAATCACTTTTGATGCTGAATTTTGGGTGTTGGTAGCTATTAAATTGATCTATCTAGAGCAGTGATTCCAGAAGTTTTAAGAACCACTGATGTAGAATATTAAGTATATGAATTATGTTACATATTTTTGTTTAGATACCAGGAGGATGTCGCAGTTTTAGGATTACAGTAACATCAGCATATATGGCCTAAACTCATGTTTTATGTTTGTATGTTGAGAAGATTTTTCTTCTTTAAATGTGCTCGGTTTTCAAACATAAACTACAGCAGAGAAATCATGCTCATCTTGACCCTAAAATAGAACGTTAGTAGTTTAAACCACTTCCTGTCCCTGGTTGCCATAGCAACCGGCATGTTTCCCTCACTGCCTGTCAACTCCATGACTGCAAGGGCCCGCATCATAGCTGGCATTTTTTTTTTTTTTTTTTTGCAGTGAATGACTTTCCTCATTCAAAGAACCGTTTTATGTAATGAAGTGTTCCATTCATTAAACCTCAGTCATTTTCATTTGTGATAACATCACCCAAATCAATCCCACAGAAATGAAGTCAACCGGTTATCAAGGAGTCAAACAATTTGGAGCCAAAGAAATTTGGTGAAGGAAAACTTTGTGAATTTCTCACAGATCAAAATATGATAATATTTCTGATATGGCAATAAGACAGAAACAATACTACATCTGTACACATTTATAGCTTTATTGAAACTCATTTCTTTTGCAGTAACACATGGGTTTACATAAATGAAATGTCTCAAAAATACATTCCCAATATGCATACAAAGGTCCCCAATTCTATACAGATTCAGGCAAATTAACTTCTACATTTAATCATTTAGCAGACGCTTTTATCCAAAGCAACTTAAATGAGGACAATAGCAGTCAAACCAACAAAAGAGCAATTATCAGAAAAATTAGACAATAAAATAAAATCATATACAGGTCCTTCTCAAAAAATTAGCATATTGTGAAAAAGTTCATTATTTTCCATAATGTAATGATAAAAATTAAACTTTCATATATTTTAGATTCATTGCACACCAACTGAAATATTTCAGGTCTTTTATTGTTTTAATACTGATGATTTTGGCATACAGCTCATGAAAACCCAAAATTCCTATCTCAAAAAATTAGCATATCATGAAAAGGTTCTCTAAACGAGCTATTAACCTAATCATCTGAATCAACTAATTAACTCTAAACACCTGCAAAAGATTCCTGAGGCTTTTAAAAACTCCCAGCCTGGTTCATTACTCAAAACCGCAATCATGGGTAAGACTGCCGACCTGACTGCTGTCCAGAAGGCCATCATTGACACCCTCAAGCGAGAGGGTAAGACACAGAAAGAAATTTCTGAACGAATAGGCTGTTCCCAGAGTGCTGTATCAAGGCACCTCAGTGGGAAGTCTGTGGGAAGGAAAAAGTGTGGCAAAAAACGCTGCACAACAAGAAGAGGTGACCGGACCCTGAGGAAGATTGTGGAGAAGGACCGATTCCAGACCTTGGGGGACCTGCGGAAGCAGTGGACTGAGTCTGGAGTAGAAACATCCAGAGCCACCGTGCACAGGCGTGTGCTTTTGAACCAGAAACAGCGGCAGAAGCGCCTGACCTGGGCTACAGAGAAGCAGCACTGGACTGTTGCTCAGTGGTCCAAAGTACTTTTTTCGGATGAAAGCAAATTTTGCATGTCATTCGGAAATCAAGGTGCCAGAGTCTGGAGGAAGACTGGGGAGAAGGAAATGCCAAAATGCCTGAAGTCCAGTGTCAAGTACCCACAGTCAGTGATGGTCTGGGGTGCCATGTCAGCTGCTGGTGTTGGTCCACTGTGTTTTATCAAGGGCAGGGTCAATGCAGCTAGCTATCAGGAGATTTTGGAGCACTTCATGCTTCCATCTGCTGAAAAGCTTTATGGAGATGAAGATTTCGTTTTTCAGCACGACCTGGCACCTGCTCACAGTGCCAAAACCACTGGTAAATGGTTTACTGACCATGGTATTACTGTGCTCAATTGGCCTGCCAACTCTCCTGACCTGAACCCCATAGAGAATCTGTGGGATATTGTGAAGAGAAAGTTGAGAGACGCAAGACCCAACACTCTGGATGAGCTTAAGGCCGCTATCGAAGCATCCTCGGCCTCTATAACACCTCAGCAGTGCCACAGGCTGATTGCCTCCATGCCACGCCGCATTGAAGCAGTCATTTCTGCAAAATTCCCGACCAAGTATTGAGTGCATAACTGAACATAATTATTTGAAGGTTGACTTTTTTTGTAGAAATATGCTAATTTTTTGAGATAGGAATTTTGGGTTTTCATGAGCTGTATGCCAAAATCATCAGTATTAAAACAATAAAAGACCTGAAATATTTCAGTTGGTGTGCAATGAATCTAAAATATATGAAAGTTAAATTTTTATCATTACATTATGGAAAATAATGAACTTTTTCACAATATGCTAATTTTTTGAGAAGGACCTGTAGATGCATTAAATATAGACAGGTAATTAAACAATGTTGAAAATAAAGAGCTTTACCAGATGATTTCAATTGTTTTAGAGAAGGCAGCTATGGAATTGTGCTAGTTGCCTATTGTGAGATTTATGAACAATGACGTTGTTGCAAGTAAGCAGGCAGGTGAACAGACCATGACAAATTTTCAGTTATGTGAGCTGATCCTCTAAAGTTCAATAATTCAGCAACTTGAGATTTTTTTTCTACAGGCCTGAATCATACATCATTTAACTGTAGACCACACAGCTGAAACTTGCAGAGACTTCTGCTCCGGACACACTTTGTTTTCCACTGAATCGAGTCCAAGTTTCAGATTCGTCATCAGTTATCTGAACAACAGGTTACAAAAATAAATGCCCATATACACAAAATAACCTCCATGTGACCAAATTTACCAAACATTCTTTAAAATATCTTCCTTGGTGTTCAGCAAAACAAACAAACAAACAAACAAACAAAAATGTACACAACTTTCAAACAAGCTGAGGTTTAGTAAATGGAGAGAGAATGAAGGTATAACTTAATATTTACATATTATGAAGTTCATAACTGGATTCTGATATGGATTCCATATGCTGGATTGACTGATAAAGTTGACTGTTGCTGGCCACTGTCCATGCTTTCTTGAGAAAAGGATGCAAATAGTTGATTTTAATAAATGTGTATCTTCCAAACTACAAATTGTAATATTCCATCTTAAAGCTGTTTATTTATTATAGCAGTTCTAAACTCTTCTCTGAGGAAATGAGCAGCCATGTCTGAAAATTCTGGTCTTAATCCAACACTGACTAAACTCTGCAAGGTTTATTTTAAAGGGATGCTATGGGTTAAAAGTTAGAAAACACCTAATTAAATTTGAGGAAGCTAAAATTTGGGGATTATAAGTAACCCTGGGGAATCAGTTACAAAGAATATTAGCAACTTGAATTTTCCATTAGAGATGTGTGACTGTCGAGCAGGAATGGTAGATTTATCTATCTATCTATCTATCTATCTATCTATCTATCTATCTATCTATCTATCTATCTATCTATCTATCTATCTATCTATCTATCTATCTATCCATTTCTGTGTGTGTGTTGGGGGGGGGTCTAAAATGAGCAACAAAGACAGAGTAAAACTATGATAAGCATAAGTTCTCTCTGGAATCTCTGTTTTATCGGAACCATGGAAAATATATTTTCTTTTCAATCGGTCCATTCTTCCCCTGGAACAATCGAGTAGTTGAACTTAAGACGTGTGAGTGTGAGAAACTGAGCAATTTATGGACAACTAACATGTTTTACACCAATGAGTAATAGCCAATCACAGCATACTAGGGCGGGACTAGGCGATGCACTCATGCATGCGAAAAGAGGCCTTGGGTTTGGAGGAAAATACCACTTAAAGGGGTCCTATTATGCTCTAGAGTACTAGAGCAGGCTCTCATACTAGGTTGTTCAAAAAACATTATTTTTCACATATTTTACATTATTACAACACCTCTCTCCCCAGTCTGGCATAAACGGCTCGAATAGTTCCTGTAACAAATGAAGGCCCGCCTTCTGGAATACGAGATGTGCTGTGATTGGTTAGCTGGGCCAGTGTGTGTTGTGATTGACAGCAATCGGCGCCTGGTCGGGAAATGTCCTGCCTCTTACCATAAATGCCTGATGCCAGCTTCAATTTAAATATTGCGTCAAAATCAAATCAATTTGAACACGATTTAAACCCGGATGATTGTAACCACTCTAAGCTCGTCTGTCTTGGGAACACTAGGGCGTCTCTGACATAGTGATAACACTCGTTGTCTTTTCTAGTACAGCTCAACCAGGTCTCGTCCTATTCGTCGATCTTTGTGATGTCACAAATCCTGGAAAATATTTGTTGTAGTCCAAATGAGTCAATCGTTGTAGTTTCTGAAAAGTGATTTTTGTTAAATAAAACATCTCATTTTGAATTGGACTTTGAGCTTCATAACATACCAAATAAAATTAAAAATCAAAAAACAACACCACAAAATAACTAAAGTTGAAAAAATTAAAAAGCATAATAGCACCCCTTTAAAGTAAAAGGAAATAAACAACAATTACGTTTCAACTTAGATTTTTAAAGTAAAATGCCTAAATATCGATATGCGATTGTTTCTTGGACAAGGATACCAGACAAAGACGCTGTTAGTAACGTACCAACAAACTGGATAATTGACTTTGACCCAGCAGATACTTCCAGAACATATCTGGTGGGATGTCGATTTGCTAACATCAAGAAGCCTGTCAATGGATGGCAAGCTGAGTATCCAGTGGTGCTACAATTTGCAGGCAAGTTGCCCTTATTTACATGCGATCATAAATTATAAAACTTGTTAGGGTCGTTCACACAGAATGCGCTTTTCTGTACCATTGCGCTGCTTTAGGATTTTTTTTAAACGTGTGCTTAGGTGTCGAGTCGCGCTTGACACTGTGGTCTAAAAATGTGATGCTGAAGTTAACAGTTTTGAAAAGATGCATACTGTGTGAATCAGCCTGCTAGATAATTCTGTGCTGTTTATATATATATATATATATATATATATATATATATATATATATATATATATATATATATATATATATATATATATATATATATATATATATATATATAGTGATTAATAAAAAAGGTGACAATATATATCCTTTAATATATTGAAGCTTGTAATGATGTTAATACATTAAAACATCTATCTTTCTACATTAATGTAAAAAAAAGAGTCTACACTGAAATCTGCTGAGCGGGACCTTATAAAAGCAGACACACCAAAAGACCCCAAGAGACTCAGGAAACTCAATCGCCTGTTCATTGAAAATGAGGATTCAACTCTTACTGGATACACAAACTGCCATATTCCAAGGAAGGTAATTGAACAGCTACACAGTGCACTAGGAAGGGAAACTGAATTGATGGCACCAAAGACAGCACTACTATTTAGATATTGCAATGCTTAGCACTGCTTTGAAATATTTGTATGTGTGTGTGTATTAGAGTTCTCTAACATGATTACTTTTTGATACATTAGAAATTAAAAATAACATTGGAACTGTGTATTGGTTCATCTATAAACAAAAGTTAATATCTTCCCCCTCTAGAAAAAACTCAAACTTGCAGCTCAAAGACGAGCGGAGAATGATATTCTTTCTGAGGCCAACCAATTTACCCCAGCAATCCAGAGTCCAGAAGAATCTTTAATGAATGAATTTGCTGCCCAAATCATAGAACTTCAGAAGCAGGTCAAGGCTTTGCAGAAGAAAAACCGTAGACTGCACAACATGGTAGTTCAAGGCAAGTATTTTAGATTAAATGATCATCTGTGTCTTCTCATCCTCCTTTGGCTTAATATACAGCCACTGTGGTTGCCACCTCTATAATTCTGTTGCACTTTTTATTTTATGAAATTCAATTTCCAGAGATTCCTGCTTTGTTAGTGGACATGAGACAAATTCTAAACGAGAAAAATCCTACAAAATATGTATGTGAGATTGAAAGTGAGGGCGAAAGTGCACCTATCAAATCATCCAAAGTAAGTATTTTTTAAATTGGTACATTTTGAGTAGAAATTAAAAACATAACATTTAACATTATGTTGGTTGTGCTTTTTATACAACTATTGGTGAAACTTGGAACCACCACTGTCTCCGCTCATTGTTGGGCGACTGCAAAAGCTCAATCTACAGCCAGTGCGATGGCACGAGTGCTGCTGATGGGCCTCTTCAGTGTGGATGTTCTGCTCAAGTCCGACCTCACTGGAGGGATCAACAAATTCAATCCCACTGCAGAGCGACACCAAGTTCTTGATCAGGAAAAACTGCAAGCTTTACTTGGTAAAGGTTTTCCGATATATTTTAATAATTAAATAGGTTTTTGGATAAGGTATTCTAAATATGGATAAGGTATTCTAAATATTAAACAACAAATAGCCTTTAGCTATTACAAAAAAGAACTATATTTGGAGACACATCATATGGATTAAGCAAATACCTTCAAGTGAAATGCCAGCTTATTAGGATATTGTTTGAGTACCACAGGCCAAAGTTTACAAAACCCTATTCTTCACTGTTTGCATTCCTGCAGTATTTAACAAGCCAGCTCATGATTTAATGAAAATGATCATTTCTGCTGTCTTTTGTGAATGTCTAATTGTTTTTCTTCTATAGATGCTGTTGTAAAACAACATCCAGGGACCAGGGTATCTCATATACGAAAAACAATCAACATAATAATTTGGGAATTAAGGCACCAACATAAGCAAGAAAACATGTCTTAAATGTTAAAAAGCCTTCAACAGGATAACACTGTTGGGCCCTTTATTTCTTGTTTTATTTCTTTTTTTTTCATACCTTGCTCATTTCCTTGTTTCATTATTTCCTTGTTTTTGTATTTTTCATGAATGATTATTTCATGTTTAAAGTTGGATGGCTGAAGACCAAATAAATTAGACAACATGATTTTGAGATGCTGTCTTGGAGAAGTTATCCATGGAAGGAGAAATAAGTAATTTATTTGTATTTATTTTGTTTATAAAAAACAAAGAATTAAAGACTTTTTTAATTGACTTCTCAGTCTGTTCCTTATATTTATGTACACACGCACACGGACAACTTTAAAATATAGTAAATGTTTGATACATATATTTTGCATACGTTCACATATATATGTGACATTATACTGCATATGTTAAATTATATGTGATATATATATAATATATTGATACATATATTTTGCATACGTTCACATATATATGTGACATTATACTGCATATGTTAAATTATATGTACATATATTTTGCATACGTTCACATATATATGTGACATTATACTGCATATGTTAAATTATATGTGTTGCCAATATTTATATATTTACAAATATATAATTCCATATATGAAAATATATTAAAATAAATATTTACCTTGAATTGTGTTCCTATATTTCTAACACATATTCCCATATAAATGTGACTATGAGCACCATATTTGTTGACATATATTCCCCAATATATGGAAAGCAGCAATTCCTTATGTATTATTCAGTATATATATTACCACAATGTATTATTCTATATAATTACCCATATACGGAAATATCTTTAATATATTGACCGTTCATATATAATAAAATATATTTTCTTTCCATAAGGACTTAAAGGGATAGCTCACCCATAAAAATGAAATTCTGTCGTCTCACCCTCATGTCATTCCTAAACAATATGATTTTTTTTCTTTTGTGGAAGACAAAAGAAGATATTTGAGTACTGTTTTGTTAGCAGCATTCTTCTTTTGTGTTAAGTAAGTCATACAGGTTTATAACGACATGATTTGATGACAGAATTTTCATTATAGGTGAACTACCCCTTTAAAATGAGACATAAACCATTTATCCTCTCTCTCTCTTTGTTTGTAGGACTGTACAACAACAACCGTCGGGTGGCTATCAAGAGTCTCAAGACAGGTACCATGTCCATCGGTGCTTTCCTGGCTGAGGCGAACCTGATGAAGACCCTGCAGCACCCTCGACTGGTGCGACTTTTCGCTGTGGTTACACAGGAGCCCATTTATATCATCACTGAGTACATGGAGAACGGTGAGACACAAAAATGTACTGAACTTAAACCCTCATGTGGACAAGGGAGGATAGACTTCAATGGAATGACAAATCTTTCATGTTTAGTACTAAATGATTCATTGCTGCGTTCACCTGAACTTCTTTAACAAAACACAGACACATTCACTGAGTAAACTTCCATTTAATCTTTCATCAGGGTTTCATGATCTAACAGGTCTGAGTAATATCAGGACCGTGAGCACTGACTGAGTTTTGTTTGTGTGTGTTAAGCCCACAGCAGTCCGCTCTATCAAAACAAAGCTTTCTCATGGCTTTGAAGATATTGAAGGCATCTCAATATGCATCCCTCACTCAACTGAATGATTCTCAGCAGAGCGACATCAAACACCCTCTTTGACTGTGCAGGAGTATTTTTGATGGGCAACTATTTTTCAGTCTCTTTCATTGACCGCAGTGTTTTTATATTTACAGACATGTGGTATTGCCTCTTTTACTAATATGGACGAATGCATATCTATGAGCCTTTTTAAAGGGTTTCTCCATTCCAAAATGGAAATTTTGTCATTAATCACACACCCCCATGTTGTTCCAAACCCGTTAAAGCTCCGTTCGTCTTCGGAACACAATTTAAGATATTTTGGATAAAAACAGGGAGGCTTGAGACTAGTCCATCTCCTATCAGTAATTCAACAGTAACATTATGAAGCAGCAAGAATACTTTTTGTACACGAATAAAACAAAAATAAAGACTTTATTCAACAATTCCTCTCCTCTGTGTCTCTCAAAATCAGCGTAGCGCCATTTTGGCAATTCTGACTAGTACGCAGGCCAAAATGGTGCTACACTGATTTGGAGAGACACAGAGGAGAGAAATTGTTGAATAAAGTCATTATTTTTGTTTTCTTCATGTACAAAAAATAACACTACAGTTGAATCACTGATGGCAGATGGACTATTCTGACGATGCTTTTCATACTTTATGATCATACACACATCTTTGTAAGCATACAACACTTACATTCCAACATTTATTCATAATATTGAGATTTATCAACAATATACACTACTTTTCACAAATATGGGGGTTGGTAATTTTTTTTGTTTTTCAAAAGAAAACTCTCTTATGCTCACTAAGGACACATGTATTTAAAAAAAAAAAAAGAATACAGAAAAAAAAGCTAATATTGTGTCACAAAACAGGAATATTATTACAATAAAAACACTTTATTATATTTTAATATATTTTAAAATGTAATTTATTCCTCTGATGTAATTTATTCCAAAACTGAATTTTCAGCACTCATTACGCAGTGTCACATGACACACACATGTCACATGGTTTCTTCAGAAATCATTCTAATATGCTGATTTGGTGCTCAAGAAACATTTCTTTTCATTATCACAGTTGAAAATAGTTCTAAAATAACAGAACTATTTTTAGAAAGTTTAAAATATCAGCATTTATTTGAAATATATACATTTCTTAAAAAATGTATAAGTCAGTTTAATTTGATCCTGGCAAAAAAAAAAAAAAAGTTTAAATGGTAGTGTAAATGTTCAAGATTATGGAGTGCAATCTTGTAAAACTTATATTGCTCAACCATTAATCTGAATATTTACCCCTCATTATCGATGGTAGTCACAGCCCTGATGTTTATTCTTTCATAATGTCTGGTGTTTAATCAAATAAGCTGCCTGTCATTGTTCTATAAGAGGCTTTGACGTCTCTCTTGTGAATGGCATGCAGTGCATGTGCTTCATATCCTGCGTTCTCCTTCAGTGTTCTAGAACATAAAATAACCCACTTCAGTTTTATAAAACTCACAAAGTCCTTGTGATTTGTCTCACATCATTCTGTTTTAGTTTAGTTTAGTTTAGTTTAGTTTCAGGTCTGATGCACAATTCAGAAGTCCCATTTTTTCATAACATGTATAAACAGTTTTCAATCTCTGTTACCACTCCTTCTCTTCTAAGGATTAGTTCACTCAAAAATGAAAATACTGTTATCATTTTCTCACCCTCCTGCCATTGCAAACCAATGTGACTTTCTTTCTTCTGTGGAACACAAAAGATGTTTAACACAATTTTGACTATGAGTTGTCACGCATAAAAGCATAAAACGACTTCACATGAAATGGAAAATGTTGCACAAGTCCTAAGGACTAAGATTTGCTTTTTGATGTTTTTACATTGACTTTCACTGCATTGAAAAGTGATATTAAAATCCGCTATAATATTTGTTGGCTTCTGCTTTTTGGGCATTTTTTTTTTCCGATTTTATCCTGAGAAACACCCTAACAGCAGTTTGTTTCAGAGAGGCTAAAGATCTTAATAGCTGCAGCTCTGTTGCATAATGTTTCTCTAACCACTAATACATAATAAACCCCTGATAGACACACCACATCTCAGTGAAACCTACTTAGAACAATGCGCAGCAAAACCAAACTTCACGTTGAAAGCATGTTAACAGTTAAAGCACAAATTCCATCACACTGAAAAGCAGAGGGACAGAGGAAGAGAGGGAAGAGGAAACACTGTGTAATGTATAGAAAGAAGGTCTTTGTTCCATAGGCTAGTATCGGGAATGCTTTCTTATTTAGACCCAACCACCCAGAAACTCACTACAACAAATCAGACTCATAAATGGTAACCATGGTCACAGGTGCTCACAAAAAAGACCTCCACACCCTATCTTTTCTCTAAACTCAACAAAGGCACCTTAGGTCGTCATCACAGGTGTATTCTGATGTACGTTATTTCATGTGTAACCCAGTATGGTTTGTTTGTGTGATTTGCCATCTCATTGCGTCTAAGAGGATTGTCGGGCCTCCAGAATGTCATATTGATGCCAACGGTAACAAAAGACTCTAAGGGGAACAGCCATGTTAACATCGTCAGCGCGCTGATGGCCAGCTCGTGAATTGTCCCGCTTTGTGTTCCCTCTTAAAGGAAGCTGATGGAACATTACGCTCAGCTTGTAAATCTCCCAATTCTTTGTTAAGGATCCATGTGATGTGTTGTCTGGACAATTGTTGTCTGTGTTGTTATTTTAAAGAAGAGGTTGCTGTGCCCTTTTTCCACCCCTCTGTCATTGTAACAATGGAGACACTGAAAGAATGATTCAAAACACGGGAACTTTATCTAAACTTAACCACGACCTTGAATTTTACACTCTAATGCGACCTGAGATGAAAGGAGTATGTATGCTGATAGAGCACTAGTTACTTGAGTTCCTAAAGGGGCATTTTCCGCTGCACCTTTGTGGGAATTTCCTTCAGGGTCAGTCGGTTCTTCTTTTTCCAACACAGCTCGTTGTCTCAAAAGCAACAACTTTGGCCTTTAGCACCAAGCGTCCCAGTGACTAATCCAAACTGGCTGCGCTAATTTCCTGCAGTTGTTATGTTCTAGTTCTTGGATCTAATCTGAGTGCTGTTATTTGGGTTTCCCATAAACTCTGAGAAGAGCCTACAGAATATTTTAAGCACTAAAACAACAGCATTTATCTATCTGCTGCTTCCTTTTGCCTTTGAACTAAAATGGGTGATGGAGAAAGCGTGCTTCCGGTAACATTCAGTTGTGGTTGAAGAATGTTTAAAAAAGGCTGCTGAACACAAGACAGTAGACTTATGAACTATAAATAAAGTGTTGTAATCTTAGGAATTTATTTATTTAGTTATTTATTTTTTGACATTTCATGTTTCCATTCAGTCCATAGCGGTGCATGCTGGGAGCTGAAAATGCCCTGGCCATTCTCACTAGAACAGTTTCTAGCTAAGTTAGTTTTTCTTTGAGTATATTTAACAGTTTACAGTGCATAGTTACTAAATTCTTTGATAGCTTGTTTTGCTCTATGTAAAATATGTTAAAATGTCATGTTGACTCTAATTTTAGGCAGCCTGGTGGATTTTTTGAAGACTCCAGAAGGAAGTGCTTTGACCATCAATACGCTGATCGATATGGCTGCACAGGTAGGCTGCACATGACCATATTAATTAATTTATTAATTTATTTATTTGGTCTGAATTGCACTGAAGGCATCACGGGTGAGACATTTGTACCCCACAGGAAACAAACTGACCCAAACTTGTACTTGTTACAAGCTCAAGTCATTACAGACCCTTGCTTTGCATGTTCTGTTTATCACTCATTCCTCTATTTGACCACTGTCTCTAAGCTTGTGACGGCAGCATTACTCAGCAGCTGCTGTGCTTCCTAATCTCACGGTTAACAATGAGCATGACTGTGTGTGCTGGAACGAGTCTAGACACCTTAAACAACAACAACAAAGGTACTGCTACCCAAGCCAAACTACAAACTGACTAGACGAGCATGCAATATAAATGACTTCATACATATACTATACAATATAAATAATAAGAAATGATTTTTGAGCACCAAATCAGGATATTAGAAAGATTTCTGAAGGATCGTGTGACATTGAGGACATGTATAAATTACATTTTAAAATATGTTATAATAGAAAAGTCATTTTAAATTGTAATAGTATTTCATAATATTAATATTTCATAATACAGCATTTTTACAGCAAGGCTCCATGCTCTGTTTCTTACTGAGAACATATTTACATTCACTGACCAAACATACAGTTTGTTTGCTCACAGATATAAAGGTCATAACGGTCTGATTTGTCACAGCATTTCTTGACCTAATTAATGACACGCCATGCTTTGTTGAGAACATCTCATTATTGTAGGAACAGCTGAAATGCTAGTGCAAAATCTGATGGTATTTCCATGAACTATTCACAAACAGACAGTGGTTTCTGAGTGGAAGGTTTGTGTTTTGATTCAGCTCTTGGTTTTCTTGGTGATCATGTTAAAAATCAGATGGTCTTGATCACTCATGGCATGAATGTGTTTAACAGTGAGTGTACGCTCCTTCGCTCAGTGTGTAAGTGAATGGAGTGTGAAGATGAGAAAACTTATTTTCTTGAGTAGCATTGCTAGAGGGGTGCAGGTCAGAGGGTCACACAGATCATGTCATGTGATAGGTGTAAAGAGATGTTCTCGTTTGTGAAGAAAAGATGCTATCATTTTTCAACAAGATTTTCAATGAAATGCTGGCAGTGAAAAGATAAGAGAGAAAGTGAGAGACATGATGTTTTTAAAGCAGCATTAAAAAGAGACTTCGCTGAAGAGACATCAGCTAAGATGCTGTGTGATATCTTTCAGCTATTCTTCTCCATAAAGTGAGTGTACTTTGTTTAGGGCTTTTGGTCAATTTTTTTGTGTAAATTAATACATGGAAGTTGTTGCCTCTTCTCAACACACACACAAATGAGTTGCATGCCCACACATTTATGCTAACTTGTCAGTTCTGAGAAAAAACTGTAAGGCATGTTCACATCAAACCGATACATTTTTGAACTATGACTGCCTGCATAACACTTCCTTGAACAAACATGTGCACAGTGTCATAGTGCAACATCCTCTATAAAAAGCACAAAACAAAAATCACACTGCCATCATGCATCACCCATAATAACACATCTGCACATACACATACAGAGAAACTATCTGGCCACAATCGCAGATCACAGTTTATTTTGTGTGAAAGAGTTTAAGAAAATGACAGGAAGACTAAAGAGCTGATCTGGAAGAACATTTGTACTTCATTCTCAAACTGACGTGGTGCTGATTCAGAAATAGCAGACTTCTGAGAAGTTCAGCTATCTACCTTACCGTTCTGAGATCACGAAACTGGAGCTAGCTTAAATACGGGGAATATAAGAAAATGACACATTAGACATCAGGAAGTATAGTAGCAAACTAACCTTCTGTATGTGAAACCTGTGGTTTATGCTGGGTGGAGTGGAGCAGCGGGGGTTAAAAGTCAAATCAAGGGAAGTTACAGCAAGAACCTCCCTGTCTCAGGAACTGACCTCTGTGTGTGTAGCTTGGTTTATGATCATAATGAAATGCAAGCCTACTGCGTAGTGTTTTGTAAAATTTGTATGTGAAACACCTATGCAACAATTGTTCAAAAATAGTATGCAACATTGTTGTCACATGGCTTTGTCATGTTGCACATTGCATTATTTACTTTTAGAGAAAAATACATTTTTAAAGAATACTTTATTCAGCAAGGATGCATTAAATTCAAAAATGAAAATGTAGATATTTATAATGGTACTAAAGATTTCTGTTTCAAATAAATGCTCTTCTTTAAATCTTTCCATTCATCAAAGAATCCTAAAAAAAAGTATCATGACTGCTAAAAATTCAGTATTGCCATCACTGAAATAGAATACATTTAAAAATAATATTAAGACAGAAATGCAATATCTGATAAAGATATTTTAAATTGTAATATTTTAAAATATAACTGATTTTATTGTACTTTTGCTCAAACAAATGCAGCTTTGGTGACCATCAGGGGCTTTTTCAAAACCATAATAAATAAAATAAATAAAAAACTGAATGGAAGTGTAATTAAAGTAAAATGTATTTTACAGTCATTTGACAATTTGATTAAAATAATTAATCAAATTCCAGCAAGTATTTATGCAAATATTAATTGCGGGTAATTTTTACACTGGAAAGAGGTGGTCAAGTGAAGCACAATGCATCGTGAAATACAGTATCTAGCACAGTATTCTCTGCTATAGTCATCTCAGTATTTCATGCATAGCACAGTTTATATATTATATACTGCAGAAATGACAGCATGGCAGTATGCTATTCTGAACACAGCCATTATCACGCACACACAGCCTTATTATTATTAACACTGCACTGCCCCCTGCAGGTCGCTGATGGAATGGCATACATAGAGCAGAAGAACTATATCCATAGAGACCTGAGAGCTGCCAACATTTTGGTGTCCGATGAGCTCATCTGTAAGATTGCTGACTTTGGCCTTGCCCGTCTCATTGAAAATAATGAATACACCGCAAGAGAAGGTAAGGCAGAATCTATTGCATCATTCTCTGTTCTGTCCTGTCAATTCACATTAGGATTAGATCACCAGAGAACCTGTACTGTATATGCAAGAAAGTTTGGCTGCAACACCAAAGATCTAAAAAGATGCCTCAAATCACACAGGTGCAAAGTTTCCTATCAAATGGACAGCACCTGAGGCCATAAACTACGGCACCTTTTCGATTAAATCAGATGTTTGGTCGTTTGGAGTACTGCTGACAGAGATTGTTACCTATGGAAGAATCCCATATCCAGGTAACAAACAAGCTCCATATGCTTCCTGTATGGGCTCATTTTGATTTTGTACAGTAGCATCAATGGGAAATGCATTATGGAATCGTTTTGCTACGTCTCAGATTTTTTTTTCACAGTTACTCTTGATCTTTCAGGAATGACAAACCCAGAGGTGATTGCAAACCTTGAGAGAGGGTACCGCATGCCTTGCCCTGATAACTGCCCTGAGGACCTATATGTGATCATGAAACACTGCTGGACAGAGAACCCAGACAATCGACCCACATTTGAGTATCTGCGCAGTGTTCTAGAGGACTTTTTCACCGCCACAGAGAGACAGTACCAGGAGCAGCCCTGCTGAAAAGATTTAGCTTAGTAAACTGACAGTCCATTTGGTCACATTAAAGACTTGTATTAAAAAATATATATATTTTAAAATAGAGTTAAAATCAGCTTTAGTTAAAAGAAAAACTGAGGTTTTATGTATTCTAATGAAAATGTTTTCAATAATCATGAATAATAGTTCAAACATGGATTTTGCCATAGCTTTGTCCACAGAATTTATCATGTGTAAACCAGGTGCATGTATAGTTTTTTTTAGCAGATGGATTTTTTTTTGTTCCTTTGGCTACATTTGTGCTCTCGATGAATGAGTGAACACCCTGCTTTGTGTTTTCCCTTTGAGCTTTTAGTATTTCTGTATTCTGATCCTAGATTTGTCTTGTTTATTTTTTACATAAGCATATATAACTGCATCATGAAATATAGAGCCAGTAAAACAGTCCAAGAGATAAATGGGCCTCATTCTGTCTCATTTCATCTGTATTGACAAGTCACAACAAAAGTGAAAAATCTATTAAATATCTACATCTTCCAGTGTCTAAGCACATGTGAGGAATAAAATGAATAGAAAATAGGACAATAGACAAGATACTTACAGACATATATATATTTTTGACCCGTCATTCCTATTAGGAGCAATTTCAGAAACACACAAAAATATTTTATATAAATGTACTGTAACAAGGAATCCCATCATTGAAGAAAATATTTAACAAACATAAAACAAGCACATCATACATGTTCATGATGATAATATATAAAACACTGTGCACTTTACAGGGTGAAATCAATAGTATTTGCCTTGGTCACACAGTCTGACTCTTTAAAACTAAGGAATAACACAAAACATCAGTGCTGAAATAAGGCAAAGATGTCAGCGCACAACTTCTCTTCAGCTGCTAGCCACTTTAGTGGGCAGTAGCTTTTATGTGCATTGGCACTTGGTATTTTTTTTGCTCCACTGTCATACAGAAATCCCCGAAACGCATCTAATGTTCATGTGATGTATACTTATGAACTATAGCCATTCACTAGTCTCCACAGCAACTGTGTCTCTGTCAAGTAGTTCGTTCTGTTCTGTTGGCTCCTCCTCGTTTGGATCTTCTCCTGGTGGCAGCGCAGTTTCTTCTGGAATCTGGATACGCACCTGAACCCAAACATTTACATTGCATTCAGAGAACACAAAAGGTTTATTAGTCTTAATAAGGAGCTGGCATGCAAAATTACCCTTAAAACATAATCTGGACCCAAAATGTTTTCAACTCAAATTCAGATTTGTATCTTGAATGCACTTAATTCAAATGTAAGTAAACCTTTAACGCTATGTTCATGCTGCCTTGCAAAAACAAATATATCCTTTAGAAAATATACATAATCATTGCATGTAGTTCTGTTTACCCTGACATTTCTCCTCCATGGGCAGCGCAACCGGAGGAAAGAAGTGCAAGCCAAGAAACAGCGGCAGGAGAACACAACCTCCACCACTGACATCAGAATCAATGGAAACCATAGGATTAATGTAGTACCCTGGAGGGAGAAATATATTTTTCATTTTTCTCATTTTAGCATTTCCTTTAGCTTGCTTATTTTGCATCATCTCCCAAAGGGTTCCCACTGCTTTTCACCAATGAATTTACATGACTTTTGCATGACACTCCCATGCATTTGAGATTACTGGATTTTTAAATATCATTTTAAATAAGCTAGCAATTTTAGCCGATTAAATATTTTAAAGCTAAGAATAAATAAGAAAATAAATAAATCTGTCAGAACTTTAAAATTCCATGATGCAAATTTTCTATTACCATGGGAACCCTGGGGCTCACACAAAGACTGAATGATCCTAAACTTGAGTATACGGTATACAATTTCTGAAATGTTCCTACTTCCTAAGAACAACTTTTAAATTGTCTGAACTCATTAAAAAAAAAAATAATAATAATAATAATAATAAAAAAAAAATTCCAACTGCACCTTAAGAAATATATATTACTTTAATTACTAGTATATGAGTGCACAAAGTTCGTACACATGCTTTCAAGACATAACACATTTGTTTTTGCCTTTATAAATTCTGATTTGTTCCTTGTTTTGGTAACTCAAATGCATCTCAATGGCAAAAGAACTCTAACAAAAGTCATTTATGAGGCTCATATCATTAATTTGCATTTGATTACATTAGGTTCCATCAGACTGGATATTCACTGACTCACATAGATGCGTGTGGGGTCAAAGGGGCATTCATTTGTGATGCTGTAGTAGGTCATGTTGGCAGGCAGGTTGCAGTGGGCAAACAGATTGTATCCTTCCCACAGTATGGCTCTCACTGTGGCAACGGTGATTCCCACTGCAGAGGCAGCACCCAAGAGAACAGCCAAGACACTCACAACTAGAAGAAACCAACTCTGCAACAAGGATAAAATGCATTCAGAAATTAATAATACATTTAAAGTGCAATTTTTTCAATATTATCTTGAAGTGAAATAAATAGCAAAAAAAAAAAGAGCAAAAAAAAAAAGAGCAAATGCAATCATTACATAAAGGATAGTATTGTGTGTTCGTGTGTACTCACCAGGAGCTGGTTTTTCTTGTTCTTTGAGAGTACAATAGCAGAGATTCCACCAATAATTGCCTGCAGGTTATAACATGGTCAGATGTATAAATTACAGAGTGGATTCATTCAATGTAAAAGGTGAGTGTGAAGTTTTAACTAACACACCTGCTTATTAATGCATGAATTTTAACCACTACGCTTTATGCCTCAACCACCACGTCACTTGATCATGATCACAAACATAATAAGAAATACATTAGAATTTTGGAGACAGACAAACCATAAGTCCTGCCACAAGAGCGATGACATTGGAGATGGGGTAGACAAGTTTCTTGTTCCAAGTGAACACCTTTATGTGTCTGAGCACAGCTCCGTGTACCAGTGCCCCCAACAAGAAGTTCACATGACCCACAAGCACCAGTCCCAAACCCATCTTCATCAGGATCTTATCATCCTTCAGACTGCCACAACAAAGACCTACAGGAAACACACACACAATATCAACCATAAACACAGAATTGAAGACACCAGATCATCAGATAAACAAGATGCAATGAGTCAAGGAACTATGTGCACCATGAAATCCGGATGAACTTGGGACTACATGAAATATGTTTTCATGAGCCATGACTTCACTGAAAGCAAGCTATTATGAGGTGATGTTTTAAACAGTATTTTTTTTTCTTACACAAAAAATAAATGTTTCTGAACAAAATCCACTAGTCTGCCCTTAATTAAATATTTATTATAGAGCTTTTGTCTTTTATCCAAATTGTGTATAATCTACCTATTTGGAAGTCATTTGGTTTTTATTTATTTTATTTTTGTATTTTATTTGTAAAAAAAAAAAAAAAAAATATATATATATATATAGATATATATACATATATATATTACTTTGAATACATACTATTTTAATATATAATAATAGTATTCCCGGAAGTAGAGTGGAAGGAGAGCAAAACAAATAAATCTTCCATAAATCAATAGTCCTGACACTGGACTGCCAGCAGCCACCCGCCACTGGCAGGTCACGTGACCTGGTGCTAAATGCGTTAGGGATTGAACCCCTAATGTGAGAAAATGAAACATTTTCATTAAAACACATTATTAACATCACAAAGGACATATTTAACAAATGCATAGCTGAGATCTACGTATCTGCCACAGCATAAATTCATGGACAAAAATACATCCGGTTCGAAATAAACATTAAAAAGTCCTTTATGTTGTACTTTATGTAAAATACTTCCATTGCATCAATGAAATTCCGCCCATTACTAGACTCACTAGAGACTACGTTCAGCCTATATGACAGACGGGGATTTTATAGGGCAACAAATGGGCTAGTTCCGTGATGTATTATCAAGATAAACATGATAACCGCACCCAGACTACGTTCGCGAGCCTGTTCATATAGGCTACTCCCTCCCGTCCCCCAAAAATGGACCGTTTAGTTATGTAAACAAAGTCCAACTCACCTGAATTCACCATCCTGAAGTCCTTCTTTCAGATCAAGTCATAATTAAGGGTTTGAATTGTTCAAAGATCTTCTCCTCTCACCGTGCTTCTCAGGCTGTCTTCCTCTTTCCCGTTCACCTGCCTGCATGGCCACTCCCAGTCCGCTCGCGCACCTGTCCTGACCGCCCTGCAGGCGTCGCTGTAGACCAGGAAGAAGAGCCTTCAACCTACATCGATTTTATTTTATTTTATTTTATTTTATTTTATTTTATTTTATTTTATTTTATTTTATTTTATTTTATTTTATTTACACGTTTCTGGTAATTTCAGCCTTAGATGTACTTTGCATTTTTTTAAATTATACTTAAAAAAACAACAACAATAACAATTACATTTTTTGTTGTTGTTGTTAATTTACGTGAGGCCAGTGCCGGTCATGTTGTCATACAATGTCAAATCCAACTTTAAAAGCAAGGCACAAATACTTACAAATATAAAAATCGTTGCAAAGTATAAGTCGGTACAAAACAAAAAGTAAAATAAGTAAATGTTAATTTACTTTTATACATTTTAGGAATGAAAAATAATTACCAATAACATTTAAGACAAAAAAAGCAAAATTAGGTTTAGTTTTAATTCACACTTATGAATAAGAAAATTGGTATTTACATCTGGAAATGCTGTCCATTTTTTTTTTTTTTTTTATATAAACTAGATTTTTTTTGCTGTTGTTGTGGCTGCATTAAAAAAATAAAAATAAAAAATTACAGTCTCAGCGAGTCTCCGTACTGTTAATCGCAGTCAATTGATTAAGTAAACCTGAACACCTGGACCTAATCACCTGACTCTCATTAATACATTAATCTGAGCAGCCTAAACCTCCTCACAGCCTAAGGTTTTAGGAAGGTCTGGAAGACAAGGAGAGTTGTGTAAACTTTTCTTCACTGTTTCTCTCTCAGGTCAAATCTTTGCGATAGGGATGGCGGCGGCTTTTGTCATCTTTTGTTGCACTATAGTGTCTCTAGCGCTGTCTGTTACATCTAACAGGGATTATTTTGATGTGCACTCTGCAGCGTACTCGCCAGGAATCATTCATGATGTCTGGCATGTTCCTGCCATTGCAAAACCTTTCCTGAATGAAATTCCTCAGCCTCACAATTTTGATGGATTTGTACCAGTGTTCCCAATGCCATATGATATTCAGGCCCTACTGGAGAGAGGAAACAGTTTTTCATTAAGGATTATGAATTGTACGTCATAAACAATTCTTAATTTATTAGACAAAGTTCGTATCTAATACTTGCTTTCCAACTAATGTTAATTTTGCTCTAGCATCTTGGAGTGGTCCAGCAGATACTAATGTGTTCCACAAAGGAGAGCAGATGTATCTGCAGGTGTCTGCCTCACCTGCACCTGGTCAGCAGCTTTATGTTCAGTCCTGCCATGCTTCCTCTTCTCCAAACCATGCTGACAAACCTCAAGTCGCCCTTATCATTAACAAAGGGTAGATCAACTCCACAAACATTATTTTTAATCCACTTTCTCCCTGGAATAATTTCACCTTTTTTTTTATGTTTGCCAGATGTGTGGCCTCCAAAGAGTCTTTGGTGAAGTTTGTGCTGCAACAGCGTGACAGAGTAAATGTGATGGTTCGTACATCCAGCTTCAAGTCTTCCGAGGTGAGCGTTCATTAACAGTTATGACTGTGGTCTTACAAACGTACAGAAGTTTGAACTGTAATGCTCTCCTGTTTTCTTTAGAGTTATATTCACTGCAGAGTCCATCTTACAGATTTGGGTCTGACCTCTACCACTAAATTCTGCAACTACAACAAGCTTAAGTCCAGGTTAGTGTGTAAATCTCTTACTCTTTATAAGGTCTTGGTCCTAATAAGCTTTTGAAACTTAAAAAAAACTACTGTTTGTTTTCAGATGGGTTGACCTGGGTGGCCAAACCTCAGTATGTGATTGTTGTAGGAGAAGGTGCAGAAGCTTAATTGAGCATGCAGAATTGCCTGGTTAGTGACGGCCCCTTTTTTTTTTTTTTTTTTTTTTTTTTGGTTTAAAATGTTTGTTTAAACATTTCATTTATTTTATTCCTACAAAAACAACTTTCTGTGACATTGCAAATGCTGTAGATTTGTCATTAAGAAAAGCTGCCAGCTGGCTAGCTGTTGTGTCTTGAAAGTTTTAGTACAAGTGTCTTAACTATATTCCAAACAGTAAGGTTTTGGATATTCCTTCTTTTTTAGTAAAGGGGTTTATGAATTTGAGTTGCATTAGCTGCTTAATTTCCAGCTTGTTGGCATGCATATGTTGAGGGTATAACTAAATTAAATTATATGTAAATGCATGTCTTGGTGAACAATTTTGTAAATGGCTTTTATTTTTTTTTTTTTTTTTTTTTTTTTTAGTTGAACACTTACAATGTCTCACTTGTTAATGTTAGTTATGGCTTTGGTTTTTCTTTTTTCTAAATGTTAAATGCAGTTCTTATAATTCTTAGTTTTAAGTGAATTAGTAAACAGTTTTTTTTTTTTCTTTTTTTGGTCAATTCATGCTGCAGAAGTAATTTTCATTGTTAGTTCGTAACCCTTAACAAGGCGGCCTTTTTTTTTTTTTTTTTTTTTTTTTTTTTTAAATGAACTGCTCAATTTTCATTATACAAAAGTGGTGTTACTGCAGAAGTAAAGGAATGACCATCAAAAACAAATAGAACCTGAAGAACACAAGTACCAGACAAGTTAACAAGGACAACTAAAACAATACACATTATACATTCCACAGCCACTTAATATCTGTGAAAATTTAAAGTATTGAAAGTATGTTTTTTTTTGTGTGTTTTTTCCCCTTCCTGGAACAATAAGAGAAATCTGTATTGGAACTTATTAATCTCTGTTACAGTTTCTCTAGACCTGACTGCAGTAGTAAGCACTGGCCTGCTGATTATCAAAGATCAACAATCTGCTCCACAGGCCACACCGCTGGCACCATCAGACTTTAGCACTATGTCAGACTACAGCACTAAGTCCAGCCCTACAGCCAGAGACAACTCTGATGAAAGATGGATCGTGGCAGGTGACTCTTTCTCTGAGAGCTCAAAGCAAAATGTTGGCAATGTCTCCCCCTGGCCTGTCCAGCGTGGCTTTGGAGGAGGTGTGATGGTCATCAGCCAGGGCCTGGGAGGTGATTTGGCAGTGTGGCTACCAGACATCTTGGAGGTGGAGTTAAACCCAGTGGTGCAGATGGGGATTGGTCATCCAGAAAATCCTGTTGATATAACCTTTCTAAATGGTGAACCCTTTAGAAAGCTGAAACCACATGAAAGCCCAGAGAAGAGTCCGGTAGTTGCTGTGGATGAAGGACAAGCTTATGTAGAAGCTGTGAATTCATATGATGTTGTAAAGGATGGGTTGGACATGTGGCAACTTGATGATGTTGACCACTTTTATGAGATTCAGGAAAAACCTATTGTGAGTGAAGCAGATCACCCAAAGCAGCCTCAGCTGAGTCTCGAATCTGAATTTGACTTTCCTCCAAATGACCAGCCGTTGATCAGCCCTACTCCAAATAAGTTCTCTGAGAGTGCTGAGGATGAGGGAGAAGTTGTTTTTAGACAGTCAGAGATGGTCTTTAAAAGTGTTAAAGGAGCCAAATTATCAGAGCCAGTTCTCTACTCTAAATTGAGTCTGAATCAAGCAGTAAATGGATCCAGTTTTCTTAATTATGAAGAAACGAAGAGGCCCACCATGAACAAACAGGACCATGAGGGGAATGGTGAGAAAAGTCAAAAGGATGAGCTGATAGAGGGTACCTCTAAAATTAAAGGCCTGGTTTCATCCCTGTTGGATCAAATGAGGTTGGTTGACTACTGGTTATGAATTTTATTAAAGGTCTATGATATTAATTTTATTTTTTTATTTGACTGTAGAAGACTGTGGACTGTGCAGTGACCCATTTTTCATCATGCCTTGGTATGAAGGGATTAATGTATTTGGACTTTCAATCTAAATAAAAAAAAATTTCGATTAAATGGTCTCAATTAACTATCTGGGACATTTAGGGTTTTACATGAAACACAACTTTTAAAAGGTTGTCACGAGGGTCCTTGCTAATGTTATGAAATGTTGCTTGCTTTATAGGTGGGTTTTTAAGTTCCACTTAAGCATAAACAATGGCTGGTGTTTGGGTTAATCTTTAGGGGAGACTGGGTATGGTTGTAACACTATTTTTTTTTTTTTTTTTTTTTTTTATTCCCAACATCTGTAACTTGCTGAGTTTGAGCTAGAGTGCTCAAAGTTTTATACAAGGTACTCGCATTTGTTCACTACAAAAGGCACCAATTCAAACCTCTGGAAATATGTCACAGCCCTTATAAGTTGATGCCAAATACATGGAGTGCCTTTTGTTACAATCTACCCCACTACCGGTTTATTGTAATTGTTCAATAAACTAAAAGAGGTTTATTGAAACAAATCTAAAAGAACTATACAAAACAATGTCTCCCTTTCTCCAAATGACCACAGCTCAAATCCACTTTCTGTCTGATGCAGGAGTGTATGTGTAAATTAGACTAGTAGAACAAACCTCCTTACCATATTAATGCTTACTGAACACTCAACTCCAGTGTACCAAGGTAAAGAATATGTAGATCTAACAAAAAACTAAATTTGTGTGTGGGACTGTGACTACGTATTAATTTTCTCAATCAGAGTCACAATGGTGACAAACCAATATTTTTAACACTAGAGTGCAGACTTGGTGGATCCAGAAATTGCAGGGCACATTTATCCACATTTCCTATGGTTTGAGCTGCCACAAAAGCTCCATTATAGAAGGGAATGCTAAAATGTGTTACAACTTACCCCACCCCTGTCATCCAATGTTTAGTTAGCTGTGTTAGCATTATGGTTTGAAATTTGCGGTTTAAAAATGCATCACATTCTGCCTGAGAATCTATAATTTATTCTTATGTAAGTTATGAGTTTATCTGCAACAGTTTAAGTACTAAGTAAAACAGTTTTGGTCAAAATTTTTTTTACATCAAAATATTTTTTTCCTTCTTAAAATCTGTGCATAGCGATCTATTTACAGCCTTGACAACCATTCATATAAGATCAGGGTGAAAGTGGGTAAATAATGAAATTATCATAGGACTCCTAGCTTATCCCTGACAGGTGGAAATGGTGGTGTTACAACTCTCCCCATGTTACAACCATGCCTGGTCTCCCCTTCTTAAAATCTTTATTATAGAGAGCAACTTGAAGTGTCCACTGAGTGGAAAAACAATACGTATATACTTATCTAGTCAAAGAATTATGTCTTTTATATATGGGGTTTCGTGATTTCTTTAAGTCTTTATGACTCAGTGGGTGTTCGTCACTCTATTTGAGAGTGACCCATGTTACTACTGTAGTAGGAACCTTGCGCACCCAGATGTCGCTGTTGGATGTTCCTTTCAAACTGTGCTGCCCTGTACACTGCATGCTCGAAGCGGCCGGGGTTTTTATCTTTCGTTTTTTTTCAGTTATCCCGAGTGTGACCCTGGCTTCTATTTCCTCTCTCGAGCTATAAAGTGCCCGTGCATTTCTCACGCACCCTCTTTCCCCGGCCACCACACCGTGAGTGAATAACTCACTGTTCTTCAGTACCTTTAAAAAATAAAAATAATTAAAAAAAAAAATCCATAAAAAATAACGAAAATCTAAAAAAAAAAAAAAAAAAAAAAAACCTACTTTAAACCAAACGAAGGTTTTTTTTTTTTTTAAAGGGCAAACTTTGTTTTTTAAAAGCCTAGGTCTCGATCTATCCAGACGTTTCTGAAGCCAGTTCCTCGCGGCCGGACTCCATATGCTGTAGCTGTCATTGCTGCCGGCATCGTTTATTTGGGGAGTAGCGTAAAAGTTTAATAGAGGATTAAGAGACTCACTTGTGCCTCTGGTTCTAGGACACTCTTTACGCACTGTCATTTCAGCACTAGAAAAACACGAGCTCAAAGGCTTGAACAACCCCGAGACATGAACGCAGCGACGGCGGGGAGTTATCCGATGGCTTCTCTCTATGTGGGCGACCTGCACCCTGATATCACGGAGGCTATGCTGTATGAGAAATTCAGTCCGGCCGGCCCGGTGCTGTCCATCCGCGTGTGTCGGGACATGATCACGCGGCGCTCGCTGGGCTATGCCTACGTCAACTTCCAGCAGCCTGCGGACGGTAAGACATGACAGACAGCACCCTGTCGTCCTGTGTGTAACTATAAACGTGATGCACATAGCTGTCAGAGTAACGGCAATAATGTGTCGTGCTTTGTGCGTTAATTTAGGGACACTGGAGGTGATGTGTAGTGCGCCCACCGTCGGGCTCTCTCTCTCCTGTGTGCTGTTAAATATATTTCTGAGTTACACATCAAGCTGGTCTTCTTTCCTCTCTACCACAACCATCTTTAATATCTTCAACAACCGCTTTATTCTCCTAATATGGCCTATTTTGAGAAAGTAAGGGTTTACTGACTGTGACCGTCACATCGCATTATGTCCAGCCAATATGGCAAGCTGCTTTAACATACACGAACTAATATTTCAGCTACTGGCTATTTATTTTTAATTACTATTAATTAAAGCTATATTTTTTTTTTTTGATTTAAAAATTGTTTTAATATATTTAATCTATCTCGTATTCAGATACTACTACTAATTCATACTACTATTTCAATAGTGACAAGAACCTATTCCATTGTTATTAGTTAAAAAAAAAATTCCATTGAAATCTATGGGGATCTTAGTTACTAGTCCTTTTTTAGTTACTAGTAACTGTACCAGTAGTTAGAAGTATTTATTCCAATTTTGTGTTACTAGTATTTTACTTTTTAGTAGGCGTACTATTTAAAAATAAAGCAATACCAACAACCTTCTATTATGTTTTTTTTCTCATAACAATATCTAAAATACACTACTATTACTACGATTATACTACTTTTTAGTATTATTTAAAAAGTAGGGCTGTCAAATGATTAATCACGATTAATCACGATTAATCACATCCAAAATAAAAGTTTTGTTTACATAATATATGTATGTGTACAGGGTATATTTATTATGTATATATAAATACACACACATAAATTATATATTTAGAAAATATTTACATGTATATACATTTATATATTTATATTCTTATATTTTTATTATATATAAATATATTTAATATATAAACATAACATATTCTTCTTAAATATATACATGCTTGTGTGTGTATTTATATATACATAATAAATATACACAGTATACACACATATACTATGTAAACAAAACTTTTATTTTGGATGTGATTAATCGTGATTAATCATTTGACAGCCCTATTAAAAAGTAAAAATAATTCTTAGAAATTATTTATGTTTATTAGTATTTCTTAGTAACTATGCCAATAGTTATGAATGTCTACATTCCTATATCTCAAGCATGGTGCAAGTAATGGCAAGGTCATGGGTCTGATTCCCAGGTTCGATACCCTGAATGCAATGTAAGACGTTTTGGATAGAAAAAAGTATTCTAAGTTTATTCCTGTTCTATTAATCAGTAGCCTAATATTAACATAAAATGGATACTGGTTAATTTCAGCATTTAAGGTAGTTTTTGTTCCCATTATCCAGCTTGGTCTGCTCACTCAGGGACTTGTGGCACTTACAATGTGTTGTGAAAACACCATGCAAATAAAATAAATTGCATTTCAAAGTTACAAATGTTAAATTATATTAAATCAGCTTGCTGTACAAATACATGCTTTATCATTTCACCTGTCCTGAAATAATATCTTTACTTAGTGATACAAAGGTTGATCATTGATGCCATGCACCCTGTGGAGGACTGATATTTTGTTCTGTTGAGCATGCCTATTCTTGTCCATTCCTGAAACACATCAAGAGTTAGAGGAAAAACATTCACGCGTTCTGTTCATATTCTGTCTGGGAAATCAATTTGAAAAGCTGTGAAAAATGTAATATAAAAAGCTCAACACTCAACAGAGCCAAGCAGTCTCAATTATAGCCTATAATCAGAATAAAGAACTAGACTAGAATTGAATGTACTGCTTGACCCACATATAGTCAGAGTGTCCTACATCTACTATAAACCTTGGTATGAGACATTCTACACAGAAGCACACCTGATCATTAGGATAATTCCATGTTTTAGCTCTCTAAAGAACACTAGGTATATATCAAGGGCAGCAGTCCTTGTGTGTGTGTCTGATAACCCACGTTTTGCAACCTGGCATGACCTATTTGTGCTATTTGTGCTAAGTGTCAGGAGGGGATAATACCATTGTGAAGCACCTTCAGCTTTGTTTCTATAAATCTAATAATTCAAATGAGACAGTAAGTGTAAATATGTTTGGATTTGTTGTTCTATCTTTCCTATATTTGTCAAGTAATCTGCACAGTTTTACAACTTTTAAACCTCATATTAAATGTTTGTTCATTCCTTGCTGAATTCATCATTTATTTTAGTCATTATGGTAAATATTTGTTTGTTCAACCAGCACAAATTATGTTATGCATAATGTATACAAATGTATAATAGTGTGGAGTTGGTATGATTTTTAAGGTTTTTGAAAGAAGTCTTTTATGCTCACCAAGGCTGCATTTATTTTATTCAGTAAAAATACTAATATTATGAAATATTACAGTTTACAATAACTGTCATATATGTATTTTAAATATAATTTGTTCAATAGCGAGGTGATTCTGAAATATCTTCAATCACAGCTCATGCTCGATTCTGCCCTCCTCTTTCACAGCACTAAGGTTAAAAGGTCAAAAGTTGAACTCGCTCACCTCCATTTAGTAACTCAGAATGGCAACTGATAGTCAATATGTTTACATTTAAGATTCAAAAGTGGTTAGTGGCAATTGTAGGATGTACATCTGGAAGTGTAACTAGGCTTTAGATTGTTTTATGCATGTTTTTGCACATTGTGTCAGTACAATAGTAGTTTACATTACGCATATTCTCAGCAAATGTGCTTAAGCACATGGTTTGGTTTTCAGCATGTAACAGCTGCATTTGTAAACAGTTGCTGGCAGTGGTAAGCTTCAGCCACACACATTCCAGTGTCTTAGACCCATCAGTGGACACAGAGACTTGAACACATGCCGCCTGCCAGTACATTGCTCAAAGGACCCAACACTACTAAATATAGAGTCAGTGAGGGCTGCCTACACTGTGCCTGTCTTTTCTGAACAGTGTGTGAAGAAACAAGCTGACAGGCAAATTCATATTGCAGCCACACCATGCATCTGCTTAATCAGTGATGACGGCCTACTTCTGAATTACTATAGATTGTCTATTAATTTGACAGCTATGTGCTGTCAGTGCATGAGTTAAAATATAAATAAAAATTTAGCTTCAAACCAAAAACCGCTACACTGATGGTAAAAAGGTTGTGTATACTGTCCTGTGCCGGCTAAAAAGTTGTTATTTGCAGTGGTCTGTCTCTCGCTCTTTCACTCTTAGTCTGGGTGATCCCACCAGCTCTGAGCTCCATGTTCAATACAATCACACTGCAAACTGCTGAGGGCAGCAGACACAAGGCTGCTCCATTTTGTTCACCAGACATTTTTAGTGTGTGTGTGTGTGTGTGTGTGTGTGTGTGTGTGTGTGTGTGTGTGTGTGTGCGCTTTGGGGGGGCTCTGAGGTTTAAAAGAGAGGGAGAGACCCATCATAATTTATTACAATAGGAGACTGGTCCCTCATATGCCATCAATTTGATTAGAAAGTAATTTTAAAAAGCTTCTGAAAAACCTTAAACCTAATATTCATCAGTTTCAGTCTTCAGAGTTAACCAGACATACATATATATTTAATCCACAATCTCAATATATAGTGACAGTATACAGAGCACTGGTAAATCTACAGAGAGATGGATTGTGGATTAAATGTATAAGGTTTACTAAAGTGCTATTTTGAGGTCTAAAAAATTTTTTTCTGAGACCTGCTATGGATCAAATCTAACGATATGTCCCTGGAGTTCTGCTTAGCTGTGCTGCCAGTTCATACAAATAATGAAAGACATTTATCTTAAATGCTAACTGTTTTGTGTGTGTGTGTGTGTGTGTGTGTGTGTGTGTGTTTCAGTTTAATTGTTAAAACAAGGAAATTCTTATATATCTTGAAATGGATTGAAATATATAATTAATCAATAATTCAGAGACATATGTTGGTTATGGCAAGTTTTAATCCTCTAGTAATTGTTAGTAATTTAGGTGCTGGGATGTCTTATGGCTCATGTTTTTGTGGTTTCAGCGGAGAGAGCTTTGGACACAATGAACTTTGATGTGGTCAAAGGAAAGCCCATCAGAATCATGTGGTCACAAAGAGATCCGTCACTTAGGAAATCCGGGGTTGGAAACGTCTTCATCAAAAATCTGGACAAGTCAATTGACAACAAGGCCCTGTACGACACCTTCTCTGCTTTCGGAAACATCCTGTCCTGCAAGGTGAGAAGTGACTTTCAGAGCTTCAGAAGCTGAAATTAATACATTAATTTTTATTATTATTATTATTATTATTATTATTATTATTATTATTATTATTATTATTATTATTATTATATTTATGTACTGGGCTGCCCTCCAAAGGCAAAACACAGTAACTACACATCTAGTCAAAACTGAGGTGAATGAATATTATTTCTAATGTATTAAAATATTCTAACTTAACAGAAAAGTAAAAAAAAAAAAGAAACATACAGTGGTATATCTTTTTTTCTCCTTCAGTCCTCCCTCAATTTTCTTTGAACATACAGTTCTTGAAATGTCTGCAACCGCAAAATGAATTGTGGTTTATCATTATTAGCAATTTTCCCAATTTCTGTTAATAAATATGAAGTCAGAAAGGTTGAGAACCACAGTCTTAGCCTTATATTTGGCTTTTGCCATGTTGTATAACTACTTGCATATTTATTTGTAAGGGCAAAAGATGATTTTCTGTCATTAGTGGCAACAAACATTCGAAAAAATAATGTTGTCTGAAATAACGATTTGTTTTTTCTGCTCCTAATACTGTATATATTCATGTTTCTATATTTAGTTTATTTTTCTTTAATAGTTTCTCTATTCAAGAAATAACTCATGGATTAGTTTATTAACGCATATTTCACACATCAGAGAAGCTCTGGTAGTTCAGATGCATAAGAAAAACATTCTGTAATCTGATTCTTGATGCCGTCTCAACAGGTGGTGTGTGATGAGAACGGTTCCAAGGGTTACGCCTTTGTGCATTTTGAAACTCAGGATGCAGCCGACCGCGCCATCGAGAAGATGAATGGCATGTTGCTGAACGACCGCAAGGTGTGAGTGTCCAAGCAGGGTCATGTGACAAGAAAGGAGGTCCATTGATTTGATGATTGATAAGGACAGTGTGTAGTTTTCAATCACTAATGTTACAGAGAAGAACTTTTGGGTGAAAGTTTGTTAACCAATCAGATTCAAAGGATCAGAATCATTTACTCACCCTCATGTTGTTCCAAACCTATATGTCTTTCTTAATTCTGTGGAATGCAAAAGTATTATTTAAAAAAATGTCCGTAAAATTAAAGTTAGTGTGCTGCAGTGTTATTTTGGACCCTTCTGACTTTATTGTAAAATATCTTCTGCTAGTCTTCTAGCATTTTAATGTTTATCAGTCAGTTTTGTCCCTGCTGCAGCTGTTTTGTGTCTGTGGTTGGTCTGCAGCTGTTGGTCTGAATCTGTATTGCATTTCTGCACAGTCACGCTTCTGTCTCCGCTGTTTTTTGTAGGTTTGTAGGGCGTTTCAAGTCCCGCAAGGAGAGGGAAGCAGAGATGGGTGCCAAAGCCAAAAAATTCACAAATGTTTACATCAAGAACTTCAGCGAGGACATGGATGATCAGAGACTGAAGGAGCTCTTCGATAAATATGGTGAGTTTGAGAGAATGTAGTGGTGGTAGCCTTGTAGTCGGGACTTTTTCTCTGAAGATTTTGTTTCTACCTGCAGGTAAAATTCTGAGCGTGAAGGTCATGACTGACCCCACAGGGAAATCTCGTGGATTTGGGTTTGTAAGCTACGAGAAGCATGAGGATGCTAACAAGGTACAGTGAATTTATACTATGATTTGCTCATGATGCATATCAGTTTATCAGCTGATGCTCAAACATATTTAAAATCAGCATGGAATTGACTGTAGTGATTCACTGACATTGTCATTGAACTAGATAGATGGATGGACTGACAGATAAAGAGGTGAACAGAAAGGTGATTTATTGTGATGATATTTCTGTCTCAGGCTGTGGAAGAGATGAATGGTACGGAGCTCAGTGGTAAGACAGTGTTTGTTGGCCGAGCACAGAAAAAGATGGAGAGACAAGCAGAACTCAAGAGGAAGTTTGAACAGCTCAAACAGGAAAGAATCAGCAGATATCAGGTAATGAACTGCTTTGTTGTGTCTTTGTGTGTGTGGTTGTGTACTTAGTTAAAAAGTCATTTGTATCAACTTGTGTGTATATTTGTGTTTACAGGGTGTAAACTTGTATATCAAGAATCTTGATGACACCATCGATGATGAGAAACTTCGTAAAGAGTTCTCTCCTTTCGGCTCCATTACCAGTGCCAAGGTGGGTCAAAGGGGTTTAGTCTATTTCTGTTTGAGCACTTTGGGCAAATTCCAAACAACATTTTTACACCATTGAAGGGCACAGTGAGAAGGGGGTGGTATTTGAAGGGCTTTTCCACCCTTCCACAAGGTCATTAAGAAATGGTTCATGTGTAAGTCACTTTAGGGAAGAATTTTGTTAATCTTAAAGTATTTTTTGCTGTTTATAATAACATGATCCTGGGTGGCGCATTCTCAAAAAAAAAAAAAAAAAAAAAAAAAACTGAGGTAGTTTAATTGAGATGTTACCTGGGATTTAAAGACATTTAAACCCAACAAGCAATATTCCTTGCATATTTGCATTTTTACGTACATTGTCATATTTGTTTGTTTTTAGAAGGCACCACATGAATAAATGGTACACTAATTGAAATCAGTTTGAAGACGCGAAGAGGCTATATTTGATCCAGTTATATAGTATTCTGCTTCTGTGGGATTTATATCTTTGACTTAAACTGATGGAAGAAAGAGGTGAGATCTTATGCAGTCTAAATCTTGCTGTAGGTGATGCTGGAGGACGGCAGGTCCAAAGGTTTTGGCTTTGTTTGTTTCTCTTCACCTGAGGAGGCCACAAAGGCCGTGACAGAGATGAACGGGCGTATTGTGGGCTCTAAACCACTGTATGTAGCCCTGGCCCAACGCAAAGAAGAACGCAAAGCTCATCTGACCAACCAATACATGCAGCGTATTGCTGGCATGAGGGCAATGCCTGCCAATGCCATCATCAACCAGTTCCAGCCTGCCGGTGGTTACTTTATGCCAGCTGTTCCACAGGTGGGTGAAATCCAAAAGTCTTAGACAACAATGAAAACATGGGATTTCAGTCCCATTTAAACCTGGAAACATATTATAGTTTATAAAAGAAAAAATTTAATTTAAATATTTTAATTATTTTTTTCAAGACCTCGCTGTATATTATGGAAGGCCATTTCCACCATAGAAGAAAAAAAAAATCATCTTTGGTAAATCATAATTATGACATAAAAACATTATGAGATACCCAGTCAAAATTATTATACTAAATAAAATAATGACAAAAAAGTTATAATTGTGAGATAAAAAGTCATAATTATCACATAAAAATAACAATTATGAGATACCAAGTTATAATTATGACATAAAAAGTCAAAATTGTAATGGGAAAAAAATGAGATACTAAGTCATAATTATGAGATAGAACGTCATAATTATGGCACAAAAAGTAAAAAATAATGACATTGAAAATCATAATTATAACATACTAATTCATAATTCGTAATCACAAGAGTAGAATTTTTATCTCATCAGTTTATTCCATAATTATCCCTTTTACTCATAAGTTCAACTAATGTCGTAATGATGACTTAGTATATCATAATTTTGACCTTTTATCTCATAATTTCAACTTCTTACAAATATGACTTTTATGTCATAATTATTCACCAAAGCAGTACTTTATTTTCTGGCTGAAATGGACTTCATTGTATATCAAAAGTATATCAATAAATATATAGATAATAAATCAATAAATAAATAAGGGCTCTGAAGTTATAAAATGTTCAATTAAATGATTAATAAACTTTCCGATTATATCTTTTGTTTCCTTCTAATGCATCACAGGCCCAGAACAGAACAACATACTATGCACCAAACCATCTCACCCAGATGCGTCCGAATCCTCGCTGGCAGCAGCAAGGTGGCAGAGGTCAGGGTGGCTTCCAGGGCATGCCCAGCTCCTTGCGCCAACCAGGGCCCCGTGCCAACATACGCCACATGGCTCCCAGTGCTTCCACCCAAGGCCCACGCGGGATCCCCACAGGTGCACAGAGAGTGGGTGAGAAAACCCACCCACTACTGATGTGATGCCTTGTTGTCACAAACTTTGACCTGTTTTCCAGACCCAGACACCTAAGAAATTTATAACCCCTACAAACTTCACATTTATTGATTACGACAAGTGAGTTTGGTGACCATTCTTTCCTGGCCATAGCTTTAATGTTATTTACCTCTTTCCACAACTAGGAGGCAGTAGCCAACTAATGGGTCCCCGCCCTGCCTTGGGGGTGACGACCCCACGTGCCATGCCCCCATACAAGTACGCCACCGCCATACGAAACACTCAGCCTCAGGTCGTGCAGCCTATTACTCTGCAACAGGTAATATGCAATCTTTAAAAACACAAAAATAATTTAACACTTAATATTTGGCAGATATATCAAAATGAATGTCCATTTTTCATACTGTACATTCCAAAGTTGATTTTGGTTTTTGGTATTTTATTTAAAAATTTGTTGATACAAAATTATAAAGAATCTGAATACTGGCAATTAATCAGTTATCATCCAGAACTTGAAAATGATTGACTTTTCCGAACCGAATATTAATATTGTGCACTGCTAGAATTAAGATATAGATTTGAAAAACACAATCAAATTCACATGTTGTGGTTTACTGTCTTCTGCAGGCTCAGCCAGCTGTTCACGTGCAGGGTCAGGAGCCTCTCACTGCCTCCATGTTAGCTGCCGCTCCTCCTCAGGAACAGAAACAGATGCTTGGTGAGATGAGGAGGCTGTAAGCATGTTCAGCCTTTCTAAACGTATTCTTATACTCCCGAGGACATTTTTGTGCATTGGAGTTTCATGTGATAGACTAGTTCACCCAAAAATGTGGAACAACTTTGGAAAAAAAAATTTATCTCTTGGAACAGAAATTGTGGTGGACTATCCTTTTAATTACTTTCTTATTTTATTCATTCTTGTGGCTATCTCTAATTGTTTATTGCCTGTCTTACATGTGCCCGTTCTGTTTTCCCTCAGGTGAGCGGTTGTTTCCTCTCATCCAGGCAATGCACCCCAGTCTAGCTGGGAAGATCACAGGAATGCTGCTTGAGATCGACAACTCTGAGCTGCTGCACATGCTGGAGTCCCATGAGTCTCTGCGCTCCAAGGTGACAGCCGTTAACTATGATAAAAGCCTCCAGTAACAGACACTAGCTCTGCTGTCTTGTGCAATAATGGGTAAAGAGTCACAAGCTTTTAACAATGCAAAGCCTATTGACTGGACCGGGGACATAATATCGTGCACTCATTTATTAGGATTTATGCTTTGCCTAGCAAAGACTGTCCCTGAGATGTAATTTATAATAGGCAGTGGCGTTTTAGAAGTTAACTGCTTATTAGAGGCATGAATCTCTGTGTTGAAGATGGTTTGGGGGTTTGCAGGACTGATGATTTGTCTGTGTTGTCAGGTGGAGGAGGCTGTCGCAGTGCTTCAGGCTCATCAGGCCAAGAAAGATGCCACACAGAAAGTGGGAGTCACCGCTGTGACTGTAGCCGCAACATCATGACAAGTAACGTTTCTTATTATGAGTAGTATTATAATTGCAGTGCTTGTTGTTATAATGACCAGGGTATTTATGTGAATGTTTGAAATTATAATGAAAAACTTAATTGTTTTCATTTGAAATTGTTTTCTGCAGGGTGAAGCTGAAAGACTGAAGAGAGATCACCACTGTCTGGTGTCGTCTGGTGGCAACCAATAACAACACAATAAATAAAAACATGAAAGAAAAAAAAAAGAAAAATACAAAATGACACTTGAACATAAAGAATACAAATTTGTTGCAGGGCTTCTATTTTTAACTCTGTAATAATTTTTATCACCTAAAGTTAATTTTAAAAAGAGGCAGTTCTGTGAAGGAAGAGCCTCTGTATTGTGGCCAGGACTGACTTTTTCTATGAGGAAGTGGGACACTTGATTCTTCAGTGAGCTGTGTGTATGATTGGACCTCACTTGTCCCATGACAGTAACCCAAGTGGTGTGGCACTCTAAATAAAGGGACGACTATTTAAAATGAAATATATTGTCATCTTCTTCTTCTTCTTCATTTTTAAGTAGAGACAAAGGTCATTTTACAGACACTCTTTATCCAAAGTGACTTGCAGTACAGGAACAGTCCCTTTATAGATTACATTTTTTGCTCAAGGGCCCAATAATAACGGAAGTGTTCATAACATCCCATTTCACCTTTACCTGGGACTAGTCACATGACCAAAGCTATTTAATTCCAGTTTGCTCATCCTCTGAATGATGATGTCTGTGTCAAAGCTCCATAAATGCTCTTACAAATACAGCTACCATATTTAATTGGTCTATTGCATTATCAAGATATAAATCATATAAATCATGGACAAGCTAAAGATGGTCCTATTTAAGTAACATATACATACATATGGTTTCCCACCGTTTACAACAGTTACTGGAAATGAAACAATGTTTTTTATTAAAAATTATACATGGTTTTACATGGCTATTCAATGAGTAAAATACAACTGTAACAAAGAATTTGTGTATTTCTGTGATGTTATTTGTCCTCCGCAACACTAGAGGGCGACATACCGTCTCGAGGTGGCGAAGAAGACAGTCAAAAGTCAAGATGGCAGCGACTAAACGTGTTCTTTATGTCGGTAAGAAAAAACATCAAAATTATAACTCAAAATAACAATTGCTTCGCTCTCAAAGTGCACTAATTTAATTCCACAGCCACAGTGATGCGGTTCCGGTTACCAGCTGTAGCCGGGAAAACACTAAAAGATGAAATATGAGCTTGCATTGAACGTTCCGTGCGTTGGAAATGAAATATCATAAAAAGTCTGTTTTTCTCAGGTGGTCTTGCGGAGGAGGTGGACGAGAAAGTGTTGCACGCTGCGTTCATTCCCTTTGGTGACATCACAGATATTCAGATCCCGTTGGATTATGAGACAGGTGACAAACGCACATAAATAAACACAAAATGCATTCTCTTACACAGAAACAGCTTTACGGCAAAATAACGACAAAAATAACGTACATTATATCTGACTCTTTCTGTCCACAGAGAAGCACAGGGGCTTTGCATTCATCGAGTTTGAACTGGCAGAGGTGAACACCTGCTAAATCCCTCTTTAATTAAAACAGAATATACCGGTATCATAGACTCGATTAAAATGCTCCTCATTAGCTCCCTATAGTCTGCACAAACCACAGTTGCATGACTGAGGTTTGTTTGTTGTTATAGTAAAAGATAATTCCCCCGTAGGTCACTTTAAATTACTTTCTGCTTCTTTTTCTCCAGGATGCAGCTGCTGCCATCGATAACATGGTGGGTGATTGAACCGCTGACTTCTCTGGTCTCATAGAATTCAAAACACAGTCAGAATGTGCACTGCAGGAGTCTGGGATAATGTGTGTTTGGCTTTGTGTTGTGCAGAATGAGTCGGAGCTGTTCGGCAGAACCATCAGAGTGAACATCGCCAAACCCATGAGAATTAAAGAGGGTTCTTCTCGACCAGGTGAGGGATTTTTTTTTTGTTTCGATCTCCTGCTTGTCTTTCTGTTACTCTTTGTGATTTTAACTCATTACTTGCATGCTCATGAAACGTAAATGTATGTTCCGTTGCTGCTCTGCTCATAGTGTGGTCTGAAGATGACTGGCTGAAGAAGTTCTCAGGGAAGACTGTTGAGGAGAGCGAGGAGGCGGAGTCAGCCGCAGAACCAGCCAGTACAAATACACAGGAGGTGGGAAAGTTTTAATATAATTGGTTGGTTTTAGTATAAAATAATAATGCGTGATAAATTGTCATTTTGGTATAGATGTTTATAGATATTTCTGCTCAGTGTCTGATGTTCTGTTTTAGATTTTATTTTCTTAGATTTCGCATTTTGTGTTCCTGTGCAGGGAGAACCTCCAGCGAAAAAAGGCAGGAATAACCCACAGGTCTACATGGACATCAAGATCGGCAACAAACCTGCAGGCCGGCTGCTCTTCCTCCTGCGAGCGGACGTTGTGCCCATGACTGCAGGTCAGAATCAGTAAACCAAAAGCTTTAGAGGCTCCTCCTTTTTTTGAGAATCTGTTTTGTTTGGGTGTACTTCACAATACGGATGAAAATATCGATCTACTTTTGTTTCATTGAGACATGTCTCAGGACAACACAGCTGTTTTGTTTGTTTGTTCTCCTGTAGAGAATTTCCGTTGTCTGTGCACGCATGAGAAAGGCTTTGGATTCAAGGGCAGCAGCTTCCACCGAATCATTCCTCAGTTTATGTGCCAAGGTGGAGATTTTACCAACCACAATGGCACCGGGGGGAAGTCCATATATGGACGCAAGTTTGACGATGAGAACTTTGTCCTCAAGCACACTGAACCAGGTGAGACCAGTCTTCAGTTTGAGAAGTTGTGTGTGTGTGTTTTGTAAGATTGTTGCAACTGGATATTCAATAAGGATCAGTAAGTGTATTTGTTGATTTTGATCTGAAATGAAAACTGGTCTCATGTTGTTTTGCTGTGTGCTCATAGGTCAGCTGTCAATGGCAAACTCTGGTCCCAATTCTAACGGGTCGCAGTTCTTCATCACTGTTGATAAAACAGACTGGCTGGATGGCAAACATGTGGTGTTCGGAGAGCTCATAGAGGGCATGGATGTGCTCCGGGCCATGGAGGTGAGTTTAGATTTCCAATCACATCACACATGACTTTTTGGAGTCTCTTCTGCTCACCAAGGCTGTATTTATTTGATATTGTGAAATATCCTTTACAGTTTGAAATAACTGTTTTCTATTTAATATATTTAAAATTGTATTCATTCCTGATAGCAAAGCTGAATTTTCAGCAGTCATTACTCATGATCCTACAGAAATCTTTGCAATATGCTTATTTGCTGTTCAAGAAACATTTATTCTTATTTGTCAAAGTTGAAAACAGTTATGGATATTTTTTAAGTGATTCTTTTAATGAGTCCCTGTTTTCTAATGGCTTTGTGTCTGTACTGTTTCCTCAGGCTCAGGGAACAAAAGATGGCAAAACCAAACAGAAAGTCATAATTTCCAACTGTGGAGAGTATGTGTGACCTCAACATATTGAGTGTGTGTGTGTGAGAGAGAGAGTGTTTCTGTTTTATAATAAAACATTATTCTATATCCAAATAAAACGTTTATACGATTTTTTTTCCATTAAATATTGGTCTCTATACAAGTTGTCATTTCAGGTCAGTAATTCAATAACAATTATTTTATTCATTTTCAAGTCTTCTAGACATATGTATTTGTTGGATTTAAGCTGGGCATCTGGTTCTCATGTTAAATGTGAATCCCTGCAATTTGTTCTTATGTGTATAATGTGTTACTGACTCCATCCTCTAGATGGCATCAGTGTTCCTGGAAAACCTCTGCAGCCATGTCACGCCCTAAAGAACAGATATTGTGCTAAAAGAGCAGCGCTCATAGAATAAGATCAGACCCCTTATTGATAGCATGATGAATGATAGCTTGTGGGTTCAGTCCAGATAAGGAATTACTCCCACCCCCCCAGTCTTGCATGGTGCCCTTGATTCAGATGCGTATCCTCAGCTCACTCAATTCTCTCCACAAAGATACATTTTACATGTTCTTTTTCCTCAGATCATAGAGCTGCATTTACATAAAAATCAGTAAAACAGAAAAAACTGTAAAACAGCTCAAATAATGAACCAGGAAACAAAAGATCTTTTATTGTAAAGACAGAAAAAGTTTGTGAGATGTTAAACTGACATAAAGCCACTGAAAATGTGAAGCCATCAAATCAAGCCATTTGTTTTAAAAGCATATTAGCTTTATACACATCAGCAAGCAATACCCCCCCCCCCCCCCCCATATGACCAGTATTATAGACACTTTCATTTGAATGTTTGAAGAGTTTTCCAATTATCATACTATTTAAAAACATCTTAAAAAAAAAAAAAACGACAAAAGTTGTTACCATTTAAATGTGTTGGGAACCATTGCAGAGTTGGAGGGATTCTTCAGTGAATACATTTTTGAATGATGTTTACTGGAATTGTGTTGTTTGTCCAGCTTCATTAAAATTGATTAAAGCACATGGAGTTAATTAAAAAGCTAATAAAACATTCACATTCAAGTTCATAATCATACCAACATTCATATTCAAATTCCCTTAAGTTTATTTCAACAGTATTACACTAAAGAAACATTTTTAAAATCCATATCCTCAAACTATTACTCATCTCACATTCTCCATCAGTTCATAAATGTCTAGGGGAATACTGAAGCGTCAACAATTGTATCTCAGTAAAATACTCCTGGACACTAAACATCACAGGGTGTCTACACAGATTGCAACATCCAAGTTATAAATGACATTATAATACCTCATTACATGCTATGGATACCATATGAATGTTTTGAGTTTTGTGACATTGTCCCTCTTTGATGGGTTCAGCCTAAATTCATATAAGACAACACCATAAAGACAATATTTTCTCCCTAGCTGTTGAAGATCTGAGAATCTGAGAATCTGAAGTGTGTTTTTTATGGATAAATGTTATTGTATTGAACTGTAATTGTAGTCTTCATTAACAACAGCTTGAGCTTAAATCCTAAAACATTGATGAATGATATTTCAAACAAAAAAGGTATTGCTCATAATAATGCAATTTAAATTAATGTTTGTCTGCCTGCAAATTACAACTTTTATCTTTGGCAATGACTCAGAAATAAAGAACATACACCTTTTTTTTGCCTTCTGGACTTTCCTCAATGAAAGTGCTAAAATCTCTCCTAGAAGGGTCTCAGAGAGAATGCGCCGCTGAGTGTGCTGTCATAGGAATGCACTGGTTTGAACTACATCCGTGAGCCAGTAATATTAGAGTAGCAGCAATTACAGAAGTCAAGTGATTTGTGCTCTTTAAGTTTCCCTAATGTTACGCCAATGTCATCAAAGGTTATGGCTTCTCTGTCAGCTGCTTCAGGACATTTGTTTATTGACCCCTGATGTATCAAAGTTCTAGAATTGAGAGCTATTTTTTGCTATGTAGTTCAAAAAGTGTTTAATTTTTACTTCAAAATCTATTTGCATAGAATCTGTTGCTAGAAAACAGGGTCACATTATTACATCATGTGCTTCAATTGTTCATTTGTGCTCTTCATTGCCATTTTAAGGTTAATTCGCACTGCACTGACAGAATCCGATCAATAGTAACAGAGAAGTTTGTTGGGTTCACTCGGATCGGTGTGTTAACCCTGAGTTGGTCAGTGTTTGTTTTCAGAAACTGAACGTTTAATCGTATTAGTCAGGTCGTGGAATTTCTGGCGATTGTTGCTGTTGGTCAGGGCTGTCGGTGCAATAAACTAGCCTTTACAAATGAATGGGTTTTTAGGTTCAGCCTAAACTACTATCCGATACAAAGTGCACAAAACAAATGAAGGAAGAGACTGCACAAATTAGCTATAAATGCATTTCCTAAAGTTGAATAGTGGAGCTGTGATTTTACATTGGTTTTACATGTTTTTCTTACCATGCAAAGAAACACATTCCAGTTTCAAGCACTACGTGCTGGCACCTTGAACTTCTCTGGAGATAATGTTTAATCTATAAATATTGACCAGGCATTCTCTTTCTCCATGTTTGGAGTGACTCCGAAGGGTCATACGAGGGATGAAATATCCTACTCATGCAATTCTTCCACCTCTCTCAGGCAAGCTAAGAACGAAGGGGAATAAGATGCCTTTGGCCTCCACAGGTGCTTTCAGAGACTCGTCTTTGAATCGACCTCCATCCTCTTCTACAATGAACTGAAGAGTCTGAGATTTATTCACACAGTAGATGCAATTATCAATGACAGCACATCGAAACGGCAGTGTGCAGCCCTGCTGCTGGGAGGCACAGTCATGCCACATCTTCACGATGGTGTTGTATTTAAAGACACTGATGCCCTGTTCACGGTTTACATCAAATCGGTAGATGAAGCTCTTGAGAGCCACCATGTCTGTGGATTTTTTCCTGCTGTTGTTGTATGGACACTCCTGCCATTCGTCTCTCTTGGGGTCATATTTCAACAACCGATAGAACAGAGATCCTCCTGAGACGTACAGCTCACCGTTACACGTAGTGGCTTCGTGAGCCACTGCAAATGCTCCTTTAGGTAGAGGAGCCACTGACATCCAGCGGTCCATTCGAGGGTCGTACTTCTCCACGGTGAAAAGACATTCACCGCCAATGGCATACAGGTTCCCGTCCATGGAGACGAGTTTGAGTTGCGATCGTGCTTGGTTCATGGGTCGGACTTCGCTCCAGCGGTCTGTGATGGGATTGTAGCAGAATACTCTGTCCGAGACTTTGCTTTTCTCCCCAGTTCCCCTGATCCCGCCGGCCACAAACAAGTAGTTGTACATAGTACAAATACCGCAGCCCCTGGTGTTGATGTCTTCTGGCATGACGGTCAGGGTGTGCCAGTCCTTACTGCTTTTATTGTAGCTGTAGATCATGTGATTGTCCTCAAAAGACGTGATGGAGAGAGGACTCTGGGGACGGCTGCTGTTTCTGCTGGGCGGTCTACTTCCTACACGCTCAAACACGTCGTTGATTTCCGCAACCATCAGACACTGGCGGCTCTCCATCCGTTTGCGCAATATGAGGTCTCTCTCTGAGCCCGTGAGGCGCCCGTAAACCGCCGGATCTCTCAGAACCTGGAGAAAGTTGTCACTCATGAACCGATAGGCTGTTTCTTTCAGTTCATTTAGTCGCTGCTTTTTGGCAATCATTAGGATTTCATAGCAGTTCCCAGGCGTGATCTGTGTGGATATGGTGTCGATAGCAGCTTGTACCGCACAGGGCATCTGCAGGATCTTTGCTCCTGTGATGACATCCACAATATTGTCTTTGCTTACGTTCATCTGGGAGGAGTAAACATAATCTACAAGCACTGATAAGGTCTTGTAGCTCATTCCTTTTACCTTCAGGATGTCTCGAGAAAGCCTGGCCTTAAAATAATCACTTTTCTCAGCTAATACTGATTTGTGTGCTTGTATTTTCTGTCCGCCCACCTCTATGACTAAATTCGGCTCTTCTTTTGCAGATAGAGCTTCTCTTACTGCAGATCCACTTTGCTTTAGCCCTTGGCTTGATTCCTGCCCAGTCTGTCCAAGCGATGTTCTGTAGCAGGTCTGATCTGTTCCTTCAGAGGAACTTATAAAGCATCCCAGGGTTTTTTCAAGTGACCTCATTTTTTGAGAGCTTGAATAGGAATTATTTTTGTCCTCTGATGTGGAGGAGACATTTTTAATGTCAAGCTGACTCCGAACCACCTCACCGTCTCTTAGGATATTGGATAATTTGTCAATTTCCTCCTTGTTCTCTGGTCTGAAGTACAGAGAGGATGCCAAACTGGAAGCTATCTTTGTTCCATTCGTTTCTTCTCTAATATTTCCTTGACTTGAAGCTTCACTCATATTTCTCAAACTAAGGTCCAGATTTTGTGCTCTAGATGAGTCCAGAGGCTGTATGTGCTCTTGAAATCCACTGTCACTAGAGACAGCATCTTGTGCGTATTCTGCACCTGTTACAGTGCCATAGTTTCCCAAAATCCTATTGTCAGTTAAACCTCCTGATTCTGATGTATCCCATGTACCCGGGAGACCCTGCAGTATTTCCGCACCAGGGATGCCCGTTTTCTCCATAGCTGTGACACTGTTGTTGTTCCCTTCAGCTGGGATAGGTGATTCTGGAGAGTCAGGGTTTGCTGCGTGAAATATAACGTCTGCTTGTACTGTAAACATGTTTCTGTCTTGCAGAGTGTTGTTCATCTTTCTGTAGTTGCAATACACCTTAGGTCACTCATTTAGTGCTTTCAGATCAATAAAAACAACTCAGAAGTTTCTCCTTTTCCAACAGTAGAGTTAAATTAATCCCAGTGAGCTTCAGAAATGACTGGTAAATCCAATAAGAAATTATTGGGGTAATGATCTTTCAGAGTCAACATTGCTAGGATTCTCCAAGCTGGACATGTTTGCTGTTTGTTCCATCAATGTACATTTCATCCAGATAAACAATAGAAAATAAACACACTTTTCCTATAGCAAGAGAAGATCCTTTTGTCTCTGTGTTCTCAGCTCTGGGTCCAAACCTTCTGAGAAAAGAATTACATGTTATTCATTCATATATTTACAACTGTATTACTCAAATTCATATTCCTCAAATAATATCATGTAATCCAAATGATTAGTAAAGTAATTTAAACACCTTCTGACATGAACTAATAGCCTATAAAGTGGTGCTCTTTTGAGGAAAAAGCTCTCATTTATTCATTTCAACAAGGCAAGTAGTATGTCTGCTGCAGTGACAGTATAGATCATGAGCATCACCCTCCCTGATCAGCACTGAAATGCTCCATTTAAGACACTCTAATGCGCATGCGCACTACTTGCAATCCCACTACTGACAGCCTTATAGATTAAATCTTAAAGAGATCGTGAAACAGTAAGATGAATTTACCCCTTTAGTTAATGTTCTGTCACTATAGTTGTTAAATTACCCATTCTAATAGACCATAAAAATGTAGAGCGGAAGGAAGATAAAAAAGAGAGATATTATTGATAAGGATGAGGAAAAGATGAGGCATTTTCAGACAGATAAAGTAGTCTTTAAAATATTAATACTGAATAGATTCTAAATGATTCAATAGACCCAGTACTTACGCGTTAAACGGCGGGGTTTCTTTGCGCAATTCCTTACACAGACAGAGCAATCTTATGTAAGTCAGTGACTAACGTTAGATCTTAATACATCGCGCTGCAGTGAATCTACACATTAGTCTATCGAGGGCTGAGTTTTTTCCAAATTCAGACCACTTAACCATTCACAGAAATGTACTATCTATCCCATGCTGTAATAAAACGGCAGTTCAATGAGAACTTCTCTTTCTTCTCCTCATCCTCGACCAACTGTATGCGTCTGAATGCCTCGTCTGGAGAATCGGGGTCCACAACATGTCATTATCCCAATGAAGCGAATAAAACGAGATATATTCCACAGAAGCGACCCTGTGCTCCGGATCTGATCGACACCGCCTCTCTGCCCTCGGAGTGCTTTGCAGTATTTTTTAGTTTATTGTATGCTGAGGTAGTTATTGATCTAAACCACACCCCCGTTTGTGTTCACCCTCTACACATCAGAACTGCTGATCAAATGCACTGTGAGCGCGACGCAGCACGCGGCCGAATGAAGGATGTTGCACAACGCTCAAAGGGAACTCCCAAGCTCAGAGCATTGTAACGTTTATTGCTTCAATACTAAATTATTTCATGTGTTAAATCATCTTATTATACAGTAATAAAAGGTGGTAGTGGTTTTCTAAAGCACAGAAAACTAGCGCAATCCGTGAAGAACAGTGAATATATTTGATTTTTTTGACAAAATACTACATAAAACGAAACAAATGCATGTCTACATACATGACTACTATATAAAAAGTTTACAAATGTCAGGTTTTACTCAGTAAAGCTTGAAAAATGGTCAAAAGCAGCACGACTTCATCTGGCCTTCTCAAATGTGAAGTTTTATGAGCACATTAAGGAAAACTCTCCATGCTAATATTATGGGCTACACCGCTCTTTAAGGGTTACTAGGGTAACCACTTGATTTCAGAGAGCAACACACCAGAGTTGAGACTGTCTGTCAGCACATGGTCAGACTGAGATGTCACTATTAGCCCTCTAAATACACACATCAGCTGTTCTGAGTCTGAGGGGACTCGCACAAAGATCCCTGAGTCCACAAAGGCTGAAAGCATTGCATTTATTAGTGTGGCCTCCTGCAGAACAACTAAATCTCACCAATCAGTTTATCTGGAGGAGGCACAATGCTTTTACAGCACTCTGAGTTTTCTACACTCTTTATTATGACAAACAGATATCAGATCAAAACACTGAGATTTTAACAAACACTGAGATGTCAGCTATTTCTCTTTATCTCAAAAACTCGAAATACAATACTTATAAGAACTATTTACTTGGCATTTTGCAAACGGATTAATTTAGGGGTGCATAGTGTTTGATTCTATTGTCTAATCGGCTGAAATATTATATGTATTTATAAAAATATTAATATTTTCACTCAGTGTGTAGATCCAGGTAAGAATATCTAAACATCCAATGATTATCAACCATCACAGTTAAGGGATAAACATGACCTTTTTTATTTCCCTTTCAGGCAGTTACCTTGCAAAATCGATTATTTCGAGAGAAATTTCTCTGAAATGCATCACACTGGAAACGTCGACGACAACAACTATACATTTTCATTTTTTAAATTAAGTTTTTTTTCTTCCTTCTATCCATGCCCAGGTAAATTTTACTGTAAGCTCTAAAATCAGTGTTGCTGCTGGTAAAGTGCGTTTCACAGAAATTCATTCAACCTCTGTTCACCCTCAAATTCAATTTCTTTTAGGGTCATTCCCTTATATATGAGTTGGCAGTTACAGTTCATCAAAAGGAAAAGATACTAAAAGGGACAGAAAATAAAAAGATGCAGTTGAAAACAATTCAAAGCAAACAAAATCGCAAGTGGTTATCTATTACACTTGCACAGATATACAAAGAACGCTGGTTAAAACGTTGGTATATATTTGTTAATATACAAGTCAGAAATATATATCACATTATCTCAATATAAAGCTTTTCCCATACCTTTAAATATTGATAAGCATCAACTTTAAATTAGAATTATGGAGGAATGCCATTTTTTTTGGACATCACTGGACACCAACTTCACTTCAGGACCCAAACAGAATCTCTGGCCTGCCAGAGAATCCCATACAAGTCATTCAGTCACAGTATGTAGCCATTCACAGAGACCAATCTAAAGGCCATAAACCTCAGGTAAAACCGGATTCAACAATTGTTTTAGGACTTCTTTTACAAGAACAACCATTCCTGGAAGCAAACATCTTGAGATGTCCTTTCGTGAAATGTTCTTTAAAGAAAAACAAATGGAATTAAATGAAGAGCTGAACAGATGCAGGTAAGCATGCTTAAAATGTGACAAATGATAGCAAGAGTTCTGCTGTTTGCTAGAGGGCTAGATATGTTCTGCTTCTTTTTTTGTGAAATGTAATTACATAGCAGTTAAAAATTTTATTTTACCACAATTAGACCTGAATATTATCCTACTGCAGTGGTACTGACATTTCACAAATGCACTTTTTAATTTAGGCGAATGTGTTGATTGGTAAAACACATGTCTCGGATGCATGACCGAGTACTCGCTAGTTCAGCTCATTGCTGGAACACATTCTTTTTTCCCTTCATTAATAAATCTTTTTTTCCTGTCCCATGACTGAATGCAGGGTCAGTCTAAGCAACTGCTCTCTCTGACGTGTAATGGCCTATAATGAAGACATACAGTAAAAGCATCATTAGATGAGTAAAAGAAAAAAAAAAGAGTGATAGACACTGGTGTTTGTGCAGCTGCATCCAGACTAAAACCTGATCCACACCGTTCTCTGAAATCCTCCATTTTTTTCCCTCACAGGCTGGGCAGTGGTATTTGCCACACCATAATGGTGGACACCATCTCCTCATGCTTAGACTGTTTTGTTTTTCTGTTGATTCTGCGGTGTCCCAGTCCTCCAGACACCACCAACAATGAGCTCACATTCACTCTCTCAGTCTGCTTGGCCTTCTGGAAGTGCGCTGGCTCATTCAGCAGGTCATATATTGCCCCGTCCTCTGGGCCGTGCTCTAAAGAGCCCTGAGACAGAGCCAGAGAGCCACATGAGGAGGACAGGGAGTCCTGGAGAACTGGAGCATGTGAGGGAGAGCTGGTACTGCTGCGCCCCAGCCCAGAGCAGTTCTCGTCCAGCTGGGTTCCCTCCACCTCATGGGCCCCAGGCTGGCACTGGCTGGGTATGTTGGAGGTGAGAGTTGCCATAGTTGCTTGGGAGACATTACACACTGCTGTTGCCATGGTGAGGAACTTGACTGGGCCATGGTGAGCATGAAAAGAGACCATTCCTCGACCTGGAGCAAGACAACGAGGAAGATTAATGACAAAAACGTTAAAAAGCTTGCTCAAGCAGTATAAAACAAAATAAAAATAGATAAAAAAAAAAAAGTAAAATATATTTCTCATCAAAACAAAATATAACGATTTTATTATGATAATTAATAAAAAACTAATACTCAAATGTAAATATTAAATACAAAAACAGATGTCATTAAAAATGTTATTTTAGCAATATTTATATATGTTTATATATTTATAACTTTTTTAATTGGCATTTAATATTTTCTTTTTTAATATTTCTATTTTCTTTTTATTTCATTGTAGTACTTCAACTTTTTTAGTTACAATGCAATATTTTTAATTTCAAGGTTTTTTTAATACAAAAATTTTCATCTAATATTTATATTTTATTTCATCAGCTTTTATTCAGCTTTTTTTTTAGTTTTAGTTAACAGTGCTCATTATCTGTCAGGAAAAAATGAAAGTGGTATCAAAAGTTCAGGCAGATGGGTTTTTTCATTGTTGGGTGTGGTTTGTTCCTAAACTTGTGCTGAGTTGTAGTATTTGAAAGTGCTACAGACTTAAAATTACCCACAGGGCACTGGGCAGCAAACAAACCTCTGCCATTAGCACAATTCCACAGTAATTCGCATCAAAAACTGGAAAAACTTTTCTGGATTTCTATGTCCTACACATGACAGAATGGATAATACCCACCTGTGACTTTTGGGATGCCCTGCAGTCTGGGCACGGACAGGGCCACTGTGACCCCGAGATTGGTCCCCACCAACAGCAGTCCATGACACACTAACAGACTGCTCACAGAGACTCTCTGCTGTCCTGAAAGGGAACATTTAATTTGCTTTAATTACTTGTAACACAAACTAAATCAGAGAAAATCACATACTATAAAACACTTGTGGCAAGCACTGATGACTAGAGGTACTTGGTGAAACATTCACCCAGTGGAATAATAACATCATGCACACATGCTAGGCTGTGTGGGTAGGAACTCGACAGCATGTGTGGGTAGGTTACTATGGGGATGATGCTGAACAGCAGTTGGTTTCCAAAGAAACCTGACACGATGTGCACTTAGAACTGGTAGGGAGGCCTCATTAGCAAGAAAAGAATGGCAAATGTTCAGACATTTGGTTGAACAAACAACTCTAAATCTGTACATTAAATGGAATAATTTCAATGAAATAAAAATTATAAATGAGCTACTCATGTCCAGTCTGGTCACAGTTCTTTGAATGATATTAAATCTATCAATCATAAGCGCTATCATGGTCTTTCATTCATTTTTGACCCATTATTGGTAAAGAATATGCGATAGATTCACACTGTGAAGAACATCTAAACAAACATCATGAAAACACCATAAAAGCACATTCTTTGAGAATATTTAAAGTAAGTTACTCCGATTATAAAAAATATAGTATAGATTAGAATATAAACATTGGGACCTGTTTTAGTAGGATTTTAAAGGATTTTATGCACTACACTTTTTAGAGACTTTTATCTAAACGCAACAACAATGTGCTTGTCATTTTTAATAGTGTGACTAAGAAGAAAGAATGTCATCGGGCAGAGAGCTGTTCTTTTGTCACTTATCACACATGAGCAAACAGAACTGCAGGGAAAAAGTAACAACACGGACTAAAAAAATACCCTAATATAAAACTATCTGTACAAGCTGACTTTAGTGTTTAAACCAAGCTAAGCTGTTGTGGTCAGCTGATATTGCAGCTGATTTTTTTTTTTTTTACCACCATCAAAAGAATGGCACACTTTGTTGTAAATGATGTCATGAACAATCAAATCTGATTTGTCAATGAGCAACTCTGAAAACCATGTGCTGATGTGCTGGTGTGTGTGTGTGTGTGTGGGGGGGGGGTTGCTCTCTGTAATGCATTTCATTATATTTAAACAAACCAAATCATAGCCAGTATCAACATGCCAGAAATGAATAAGCTCGAATGCAGATCTTACAGGCTGGAGGAAAACAGACATTAAGAGAAAAAAAATCTATCCAACCATTAACCACTAATGGGGTTAAAAGAGTTCCTGAAGTAACATCCTTTCAATTTAAAATTAAACATATTGTCCATACATAATTGATGCGATAATGAATTGAATCGATAACGATAATCTATCTGAACCCCAAGAGTCAGTGCAGCTGTTTTTTTGTGGTGGCGGCTCTGTTTGTGCCATTACTGCACACATGAGTGAGTATTTGGGTCACAGGAGACAAAGCCATCAAAGACAAAGACCACAGCCTCTATTAACGCACACAAGCACACACTGATATCAGTCTTAATAATAATAATTATCCACAAAGGCCATAATATGCATTTCAAGACCTTCATTCCACGCTTGATAGAGGATGACTCTTCTGCAACTCATAAAAAAAGGAAGTTATTCATATTACAATGATAAATGGATTCGAAGAGCTTCTGTACATTTGTAATATAACAGACAAACACCAGCACATATGGAATGCAAACAATCTGTTCAGCAAATCTGTTAGAAGCTGTAAAATCCATTACCAGGCGAACGGATCATGACCATGTCTGCCAGTCATTTTAGCAAATGTTACAAAAGACACTGTTGTACAGACAAAGTGATGTGTGACATTGTGACAAGGTCAGGACACAACACAAAGGAATCACGCTACCAGTACCTCGTCCTAAAATCTGCTCTTGCGTTACTGAACGTAAATCGAACTTAAAAGGGTTTCAGGTTCTCTCTGTCTGCTAGCCATGCAAAATTATTGTATTCAGCTGTACTGAAGTGAAACTCAACAACTGCAGAAATATGATACAGACGAATTTCCCCCCTTTGGTAATTCAAACCATTCTTTATGCGAGAAGAAAATTTTTCAGGTAAAAAATGCTTTGTAGAGTCAATACCTTGTAAAATAAATCTTTATTTGTTCAGTTTGAGGGTTGAAACTGAATGGATTTCCATTAAGTGTCAGCAATAAACGTTTCTGTCCTTCAAACTTCACCTCATTCCATTGATGAGCCACTGATCTGCCAACAGAAAGACAGAAAATACCCTAAAATCCCAAGAAACACGTCAGAGACAAGTAAAGACACAACACGGCAAAGGAGGCGACCAGCACTGCCATTCATGAACAAAATCCTGCCCTGACAAATAAGCCCCAGCTTAAGGAATGATCCGACATACTCAGCACAACCAAGCTTGAAGGATTCTGCTGGCCAGCCAGAGGCAAAATAGTGCTGGAATTTAAAAGACAATAACATGCATTTTAGATAAAGTTACTTCAGTTCAAAAATCAGTCTGATGCATTCAATGATGCCATATGACATTACAAAGCAATCCTGATGGTAAACAATGCATTTTTTTTTATGTATAACGTAAAATGTTTAAAAAAGTAACCAACTAAAGCTTGATGGAAAGTTTGTAGGCACTTCCAATAAACATATTTCTGCAGGGAATTGAACAGTAATCTGGCAGGTCCACACCCTTTTAAAGATGATTCGAATCCAGCTGAGTAGGTACCAACAGCCCTTATTATTGTTAGTCACCAAATCTAGGAAGTTTTCCTAACAAGAGCAGGTAAGGAGATACGCCAAAAGATTACTTAGATCTGACCAATCAGATAGAAGGAAACTTTAGCAGGACTCATCTTGTCTAAAGTGTTGTGTTATATGTAGAATTAGGAAGTGTGAATTCAATGGATTTATTGAATTATTAAGCAGTCATATGAAAATGAGTAACCTCTAAAACTAAAACATTAGAGGTCCTAATCATCACTTAGATAAAGTGCAAAATGCAAGATTTTTCTTTCAAGCACTGTTGTAAGCGGCAGTGAAACAGCTTGAGGGAACTACATCTGCAGTCAGAGACACACCCTGATACTCTCACACAGGAAGTCCTTCTTTTTGCGGCCAGTGTCTCCATGCAGACAGTTTCCTGTGTGGCAAACTGCTGCATAAGCTCATGGTGAGGGATTGCTGAACTCTGCTCAACCTCACCACATTATCCTTCAAACCTTTGATCTCAAAAAAAAAAAAAAAAAAAACTCCCCATCCAAACAAAACACTGTGATAAAGCTGACAGAGCAATTTCCTTTTCTAATGAAGGTCAGAGGGAATATTATTAGCATGGACTGACTGTTAGAAACAAATCCTTGATGTATCTAATAATAGATTAGAAATACATTGTTCTGCAGCTGCACAGAAGCACAGCATCTAAATGAGGTCTTTTGCAATGTTCCTAACTTCCTACAGAGCATACAGTGTGTGGTCGGGAATTGTACTGCCAATGTTACACAAGGATGTTTCAGATTAGGGCTGCTTGATTTGGATTCTCTTGGAATATAAAAATAAAAAAAAGAATTGCAATTGCAGTTTAAAATGCAATTTATTAAAGCCCCAAGTTTGGTGTGCTTGTTTGTAAGGCTTCAAAAATTATTTGATTATATATCAATATTAGTGGTATTAAAATAATAAACAAAATAAGAAGTATTACTACTGTAATATTTCCCTGTAAAATGAAAAAAGTATTTTAGAAAAAATATATAATAATTGTTTTATTTTCAACTGTAAAATCGAAATGACAAAATTCCAAGCAGAAAACTGAAAACTTTACTTTTGTTAAGACAGCAAGTTTTCAGATTGTCTAAAGCTACATAGCTTTGCATGCTGAACAGACCGAAATTTATTAAAAGTTAACAATTAACACTCAGTCAGCTGTTGACAAATTTTGCCATTCAATTTGCATTTGAATAACAGGCCGCTCAGCTAGGAAAAATGATATAAATGATCTCAAAAGTAATGTACTTATGACTAACGATCCTTCCCATTTCCAGGTCTAGAACAACATGCACATATTAGACATAAGGAGAAAAGATATTCAGTGAGGAGCCCCAACACACAGTCAGAGGGTGCCTGGACTCCCCCATCACTATTGTGTTTAAATAAAGCTTCTTTATTCAGAATAAAGAAGAGAATAAAGAAACAGCCCTCTCATTAACAGAACACATGTGCAGTGAGTGACTCAAACCCTATCTAAAAAAATTCAACACATTTGATTCATTTATAGACCGGTTTTCATACTAAAACACACCTCTACAAGACAGAAGATGTGTCATATGATGTTGCAATGAACAAGTGCCAGAAATACCACACCATTCCAGTGTGCCATAAAACTGGGCTGTATAAAATATAAATATAAAATATCTGTGATTAGTTGCTTAACATGTTGGTCAGAGGGTCTCTTCCTGTTGAAGTAGGTGGTTCTTGGCCAGAATAATGTGCAATATGGACCAAATCTCATGCTGTTTAATCTGGCTTTGCAAGACTAAGTTCCTTAGACTGCATTTTACCAATCACTCAAGAAAAGACATTTTGGCAGAGGTTACAGTTCAAGAAGATTACAACCCCACAAACCCAGCTGGTGTTAAAGAGGCCAACATGCCTGCTGCCCGACTGACACTGTTGGTTATTTTGGAAATATTTGGTAAGGATTATTAAAGCCCAGTGTGGACATTTAATCACTGAGATCTGAGCATTCGAACATCTGAGCACCACTCTCACACACACAAAAGCATTAAAGCTATTATGCAGCCACCATTAAAAGCAGAAAGACAGAGAACAAAAATCAATGGTGAGGTCATTTCTAGTATAATCGCTCTCTGAAGGGCTTCCTGAACACACTGGTTTGTGTTGAGCTGCACAAACGGCCCATTCAGGACAACTAATGAAAATGAAACAATACCAAATGCTGGATGAAATCCAAACAACACAATGAGTAGAAATGTGAAATGCTGCCACACTAAGGAGACTCCACCCCTGATATCCCCTAAAAAGCTTTTCTATAAATAAGGTGTAAAACTTCATGCTTCAATTCAATAATGCCAAAAACCGACCTTTTTATTTTGCTTTAAGGAAAAACAAAAGCTGCCCAAAATGACCTCATCTGAGTAATAGAATGAACAAGATCTGTTTTTTAAAGTGTTAAATGAGGTAACGGAGAAAAGAGACTCTGTTATTCTGTTCTTCCAAATGAAAGAGAAATCACATGACAAAGCAACATGCCCACTCATGATGTTGTTATATAAACAGAGAGCTGTAAATCAGCAGAGTCACCTGTAATCTGCCACTGGCTGAGGACTACAAATGAAAGGGAACAGTTTCTAAGGGCTTATCTTTGAGAATCATAGTGTAGAAAGAAATACTTTTGAAGGGATATAAGTTGAAAAAACAAGTTTAGTAAGAACTGAATGAGCAATTCTACTGGTTGTCCTTACATTGACATTGGTAAATGTATAGGTGAGAATTTTTGTGTTGTTGAATTGTAGTATACTCTACCTGGGAGTATGTTGTTGACAGCTGTGGCGATGTTGATGTCTTGCAGGTGGTCGAGAGTCTCGGTGTGGAAGAGTCGGAGGGTGGAGCCGGTGCTGAAGGATATCCAGATCCCAACCCCGGCCACCACCATGTGGGACACGACCATTCCCTCTTCCTGATGGGCTTCAAAGTGACGCTGTCAACATACACACTTTTCATCAATACACAAGCATCCAAATTCAAACATACTTCTATGCACCAGATACTGGCCTTGGCTGGACTGAAAAACACTGGTCTGACTTTGCTTGGCTTAATTTCTGGAAAAATCTGCCTGTGTAACCTGCTGAACTGAGGAATGAGGTAACCCAAAAGAAGGTCCAGAGTAGGAAAAAGAGATTGTGATTTGACCCACTTCCCTCAGAGAGGGGGAGGATGACATTTAGATTCTGATATACTACAGCTTGATGTCTTTGTTGGAACAAACAAAATAACAGGGAACTGCAATGGGAAATTTAACAGGATTTGACAAACAAGCACAACAGAACCACCACATTATTAGACTGGAAAAAAAGAGAAAAAGAGAATCTGACTCTTGAACATCAGAATCTGTGATATCCATCTCATTCAAGATGATCTCAAATAACTCTTTCTTTCTATTTGCATCACTGATTCCTATTTCTTTCCAGCACACCTCTCACATATTCATCCCTGACTCTTTCTTCCATTCCAGCCAATCGTTTAACGGTAAGCAGGGCTGTTGAAGGGTAATGAGCTTAGTAAAGCTGGCTGGATAACAGGTCAGTGTGTCATTGTCTGCATGTTGGAGAGAGAACACATGGCTTTAAAGAAATACTCCACCCCAAAAAGAAAATTTTGTCATTAATCACTTACCCCCATGTCGTTCCAAACCCTTAAAAGCTTCTTTCGTCTTCGGAAAACAATTTAAGATATTTTGGATGAAAACCGGGAGGCTTGTGACTGTCCCATAGACTGCCAAGTAAGTAACACTGTCAAGGTCCAGGAAAGTATGAAAAGCATCGTCAGAATAGTCTACGCCGGCGCTACGCTGATTTGGAGAGACACAGAGGAGAGGAATGGTTGAATAAAGTTGTTATTTTTGTTTTCTTCGTGTACAAAAAGTATTCTCATCGCTTAACGTTACGGTTGAATCACTGATGGCAGATGGACAATTCTGACAATGCTTTTCATACTTTCCTGGACCTTGACACTTTTATTTATTTGGCAGTCAATGGGACAGTCACAAGCCTCCCTGTTTTCATCCAAAATATCTTAAATTGTGTTCCGAAGTCGAAAACAAAGCTTTTACGGGTTTGGAACGACATGGGTTGGAGTATCCCTTTAATATTCTGAGATCTCATATGCTGTGAGAATGAGTAAAGAAACAGAGTTTTTTCACTCTTAAGATAAATTAGATAGTTGTTAGTGGCATCACAGCATTTGGTCAAAACAATATAGACCCACACATATATTTAAATTAGGGCTGTCAGTCGATTAAAACTTTTCATCAAATTAATTACATGATGTGCCAATTAATTAATCTAATTAATCACAAATAAAAGTTTGCTTTAAGATTTGCCCATAAAAATAATTTAAAGTCATCATTGTGTTAAATGAGAAAAATAGCAAGTAGATATTACAAAAAGAAGCTTTAGAAAGAAATATGTTATTGGATTCAACATAAAATTTATTAAACATAAACATTTAGACTACAATAGCCAAATATAAACTACAAACTACAACTACAAACTCATACAATGAAAGTCATTTGTAACCAAATCAGCTTCTTTTTCCCTCTGGTTACCAACATTCTTCCTTATTTTCTTTTATGTTCCATAAAAGAAAATAAGTGATACAGGTTTGAAACAACATAAGGTTGAGTAAATGATGACAGAATTTTTCTTTTTGGGTGAACAATAACTTTATTTATTTATAATTTATTAATATAATTATAATTAATATATATATAAAATATAATATATTTGTCCAATCTGCTGATTCATTCAGGAAAAAAGTAAATGACTCTCTTATGAATGGGCCACTGAATCATTGGTTCACCTGATTCATTCAAAATGTGGATTCATTCAGAAATGAATCACCGCTTTATGTTGCTAAGAGACACACAACAGTTCTGCTGTGGCTTTATAGGTAATATTTTCTTAGGCAAAATTGAGCAAAACAGACAATATTGTGACCTTTATAAAATACAGCACAATATTAACTTCTAATTTACCTAACTGTTGTGTAAAACCACTTTTGCACTTGTGCTATTCGGGACAAAAACAGGACTCATGTGATATTGCTCTGGCTGCTCGTGTGATATCGCATTATATAAATCCATATTATCATATTATATAAATATGAGACAAAAACTCACACAGTGACAGTATATATGTGTGTGTGTGTGTGTGTGTGTGTATATATATGTTTTATAATGTTAATATATGTTTAATATGTTAAAATATCCTATTATTGGGATTTTATAGTAATAGTTAGATTCTTGAAATCTGTAACACTATTTGCTAAACAAAAACCTGGTCGTTTCAGTAGTAAAACAGGTGTCAGTGCAGAAATGTGTGAGACAAGTGCTGTACTACCTCCACAGTGTGTGTATGTGTGCTGATGATGAAGATCTGCCCTCCTGATGAGGCCCAGACGTGTTCACCGACCACCAGCAGGGCTTTAACTGGCAACACCCCCAGCTTCAGTACACGGGCCCCTGACTCGACCCAGGAACCGTCTGCGAGGGAGAGAAAAGACATGGAGACAATCTGAATCTCAGATATCAATGTTTGCAAATGTACAGAGCGGATAAGGGTTTGTCAACACTGAGTGTGAAAGATTTCTTGTGAGAGAAATTAGGTTAAAGGTTACATATGATGTTGTCACAAAGAGGGTAGGGCTGATACTACATCCTGTGCTTCTCACCCACACTGTGTGTGTGGGTTTTTCTGAAAAAATATAGTGACCTCACAGCATTTAGAGAGCAGAATGGAGGCGTGTTGAGTGTTTGTTTAAGTCACAAAGGCATTTTTGAAGAGAGACTTGAAAATCATCAAGGTTAAAGAACACTTCTCATGGTGGAAATACTAGAAAACCAGAAAAATGTTGGATCTCATCTTGGAGCTGGTGTTCTGACTGGGTATCGGCAAACCTCTTTCAGCATCAGCTGAATGTTGTACTGAACGATTCTGTTGCAGTCTTTTTTATGAGATAATTTTTGAGAACACATTCTGACATGTAGGCCCTGTTTACATTAGTGTATTTTCGTTTTAAAATGACATTTTAGAATGAAAATGATCCTTGTCTACACTGGCTATTCCGCTGCGTTTCAGAAACGATCTCCCTCTACACTACACAACCTAAAATGCATGTCACATGACCCTTCATGCAGGTACAGCCATAGATATGAATAGGTAGATTCTCTATTATTTAGATCACGGACGCATCTACGTGCTTGGAGCGATCGAATGGGGAATCTACCTATACATCTATGGGTACAACAATGCGTGTGGGCAGCCACACCATCGTTTTCAAAAGTCTCTGTTTTGGTCCGTTTACACTGAAATGCAACCCCGGACTTTTCAAACTAAAACGGGGTCTGCAGCGTTTTCAAAAGTCTCCGTTTTCGAGGGTCGAAAATGCAGGAGTAGTGTAAATGATAAGCGTAACCGTAGCAAAAGTTATGCGTTTTAAAGCGAAAACACACTAGTGTAAACGGGGCCTTAAAGTAATTTGATTCAGGAGCAAGTGCTTCTTTTAATGCAATGGACTTGTGCAAATATACAATGAATTAAATAATGGCAAATCAATTAACACATTAGATATTTGTACGTTTAGTCATTTTATTAAAGACAGATTGTGAAAAATGTGGCTGAAGCCACTGTGGAACGTGGCACACTATTGTTCAAAAATAATGTTTTGTTTTTTTCACCAAGTCTGGATGTATTTGATCAAAAACACATATTATGATAAACTATTAAAATTCAAAATAACTTTTTTTTTTTGAATATATACCTGTGATGGCAAAGCTGAATTTTCAGAAATCATTCTAATATGCTCATTTGCTGCTCAAGAAACATTTCTTATTATAATCAATGCTAAAAACAGTTGTCATACGTAATATTTTGTGACGTGTGATATGGACAATTTTGAATGAGGAGAAGATAAAATGGAGAGAGAAGCTAAAAAAAAAATAAAAAAAATAAATAAAAGATTTGTGAAAATGATTTATAACATGTTTAATAACATTTTAACTGACCCATAATAATCTTCACAAATCCCTGATCGCCTGCATCTGTTTCTGCCTGCACTTTCCCACCCTCCAACGTATTTGAGCGGATCTTAATTCAGCCTGTTTGCCTCAAGAGGCTCTGATTACATAACACCAGCGCCTACACAGCATTTCCAAACCCTCTCTCATCGTCTCTTGCTCTGATTCAAACAGACTTGTAATGAGCAGAGTTGTAAGAGGGAAAAAGTGCTTTAATGAAGACATACATTTTAGTGATTAAATGTCAATGTTTACATTAGCACTAAAGATGTTCTGTATTCAGCTGAATGAGTAAAATGTAAACAAAGACAGACTTTGATTAAGAACACAAGGCTCATGATCTGATAATGCTACCACATGATGAAAATCACATTGTGTTATTGCATTCATCTGGAACTGTGTAGTACTTCTGAAATGGCTCATTCCATGAGTATCACTAAATGTTAAGTATTACATTGTGAATACTAAGAGGAGAATACTGGAAAAATTACTGTAATATAGTTATACAAACTACAGGTTAAAGTCTGGGGTCATTCTTTATTTGGAGTCTTGGTTCTTTATTTGATCACAAAATACAGTAAAAAACTGTAACATTGCGAAATATTACTACAAATTAAAAGAATGATTTACTATTTGAATATATTTTAATATTGTGATGGCAAAGCTGAATTTTCATGAGCCTCTAGGAATGATTCTAATATGCTGATTTGGTGCACAAGAAATACAGTTGGGCTGCTTATATATATATATATATATATATATATATATATACACACACACACACACACACACATATACACATATACATACACACATACAAAAGAACAACATTTAATTTAAAATATAAATATTTTATAAATGTTATTTACTGTCACTTTTGACCAGTTTACTGTAATGTGACATTGCTGAATAAAAGTAATAATTTCTTTCAAAAAATATCTTGCTGATCCTGCTGGATATACTGTCATAATATATATATTTGTTCCAGAATTGTTGACTTAGTTTGGAGAAAAATAGAAAAAAAGTTAACAAATTTATTAGACCACCACCCAAGCTGTCCTAAACTAACAGTATTGGTGATTACCAAAATAATTTTTTATATGTATCTGTAATAGTTAATCCACCAGTACGTGTAAGCTCTTTAGTCACAGTAGTGTTTCTATTGCTAAAATAATTATAGTTGTCATCCATGAATTTTCAAATCTACTATTTTACAAGAAAGGCAGAAAAAAAAAATAGTAAAGCACTTTATTATTATTTTTATTCAGATACCCAATTACAGATATTTACTTCCAGTCCTTAATAAAAAAAAATAAGATTTAATGGTTCAGTGTAACACTTGATTAATTTCTGACTTCTATTTAGTTGTTTCAGTTTGTTATTTGCCTAATAATTGACAAGTTTTTGACAGATACCTAAAATATTTGTGTTTCCTCTTTATTATGACAGGTGGTCTAATAAATTTGTTTAAGCACTGTATGTATGTATGTATGTATGTATGTATGTATGTATATATATATATGTGTGATATATATATATATATATATATATATATAGTAATAATTCAGAGTAATCAATTAGCTCAATCTGCATATTAAACAATATCCCAAAATTATTTAATAAATATTTGTGGCAGCAGAAAACCGGAGCGAGACTGAAATGGAATATGAGCATCCCATAGAGAAAAGCAGCTGTGGAAAGAATTAATGAGAGACAGGGAAAAATATTTTTAAACGTCTCACTTTCCCTGAGCAGTTTCCAGAGCACTCCCTGCTGAAACCTACTTAGACCAGTCTGAATTCTGAAGGCTAGTTTATGCTGGTTATTTAATGTCATAGTCATGCTGTTCACCAGCAAAACTTAGCTTTGACTGGTTGACCAAGAAAATCTTGGTGGTTAAGCTAGTCAAGAAGCACACCAGCATCCCATACTCTTTTTTTTGTCAGCAGGGATGGATGGATTACTTTTCCTAGCACCAAAATAAAAATCAAAAGCATTCAACCAAATCAAACCCTTATCAAGATTCATATGGCAATCACTGCAGAAAAAAAAAAAAAAAACTCCTTACCATTACCCCTAGAGTAGACAACCAGAGAACCACTGACCAGGCCTGCATACAGACACCCACTCTTGTACACCAGACATGTGACACTGGACTTATCAGGGGAGAAGAAGTGCTGCAGACGAACCTTCTTAGACCGCTGGCTGCTCTTATACACAGATATACTGATAAATAAAACATCAGTTCATCAGATTAGACTCAGGTTAACAGACTAAGAATCACTAGACAAACAAATGGAAGACGTCACACTCTCCTCTTCATCTATATGGTGTTTGTGGATGTACTGGTTGGTGTACACACCTGCCTTCCTCCATTCCCAGACACACAGTCGGCGTCTCACTGGCTTTCTGGTATTCAGGCTTTATCTCGCCATTTTCCAATGGCTCACCCAAGGGCACGTACGTCATGCAAAGAATACGAGACTCCACGTTGAAACACTCAGTCACTTTGGGATTTGAGTTCTGCAGTGCCACAATGGAGACCTGACCCATATGATTGGTGCAGCTGGCCACCTGAAAAGAAAGAGATGATTTCAGAATCTACACACCGATAAAAATATCTCAACAAAACTGATCTGAGTACCAAAGTCTGAAGCTTTTTCCATAGATGGTACACATGCTGAGTGCCCTTAAAGGAGTGTAGCCCATCATTGCAGGCTCTTAGGTGTCTCAGAGAATAGTTATTTTATGACCTTCTATACAGTAAATACAGCATAAAAGCCTTTAATGCAACCTTATACTCACACTGTCCACACAGAACAGTGTTTAATGATGCTTTTAGAGCTCAAAAGGGTTTTGAAAATGATTTAATGCTATTTCAAGCCAAGTACAATTTGGCAACAAAGATACACACACCAGACTGACAGATTCGTCCCATGATGGACTCTAATAAGGAAGCTGAAGTAATTTAATATAAAAGCATTTGAAGTTTTGACTGTAAATTGTCTCTAGACTCACCCACACACATCCGTGACCCATAACAGGCAGATCTGCAGTGCTGTCAGTGTTCACATGAGGCTCAGGGTTGTGAACTGCACACTCCACCTAACACAAATACACATTGGTTTATTGGACCATTTTTGCTATTATAAACAATAATGATAATGAGGACGCAAGATGTTCGCTTTGTCACCTTGAACTCCTGTAGTTTGGACATGACCACAGCCATCTGCTTGAGTAAGAGAGGATGGTTCTGCTTCCTCATCTGATTATCATCTTCAGCACAAAACCAGCCTTGGATGTTGTCTTCCACTGTAAAAACACATTACATTAGTGAAGCTTTCCTCAGATTCTACAAACCAATGGTATTCCCATGTGTATTCTCCTGCTGCCAGTATTATAATCCATTTGTGTGCACCGAACATTTAGTTCTAGCTCAGCTGAGCGTTGATTCACACACTAAACAATATGAATCCAGCTGGCACAATTTTTCAATGTATTACAAACATGTTTATTTAGAAAATATGCTGGGAACATCATATTAAGTTGTTTAAATGTGATTTCAGACATTTTCGAAACAGCTTTGGGTGCTTTTAAGTTCTAGATCTCTAATCACAGATGAGTCATAGACAAAGACAGGATATGGAAACAGGAGCACATTACATGACACATACGTAGAGCCAATTTAGCCATCTGCAGATTACTGATCCAAGCTTGCTTGATAGATGGACTGAAAGTGTTGAAGACTGCAGTGAAGAACGTGGGTCTACCGTACCTTAAAAAGTCAAAATCACAAAGACAGTTCAGATTCTTCTCTGCAAATGCTTCAACAATAGAAACAATACCCATTGTCTGAATTCACTGTAAGTGCATCAGGCAGTATACAAATCTCTGGGGTAGTCTAAATATCTCAGCACGGGTTCAGCTGGTCTGGCAAACGGTCAGACACCTGGAGAAACGGACAGGGTCTCATCCTGTTTATCAGTGACTCTGCAGGATATGATTTAATAATTGGCCAGTTTCAATACTAATGACCACAGACATGATAAGTTTTCTACACGGTTTAATTTGGTAATGGTTAGTATTTTTATGACTTGAAGGGGCTCTTCAACTTTCATTGTGCAGAAATAATACAGTAGATAGAATAATGACCAGAACCAAAATAGTGAGGCATGTAATCCAGACTACTCCCGCCACTAACTCAAAAAAAGTCAACAGCATACATTTTCCAGAAGTCACAGTGTGTGAGAGAGATTTATGTTATCAGAGGAATTAGTTTGACAGCTGAGAGTCTAAAGATACTCCTATAATCCAGACATGAAAATCCAAGCATACAGTTGCAAATAATCAGTGTGTGTGTATGTTTTTGACAACTGCACACTCCAAAGCCCCTGATCCACAGGAGGAGGATAAAAACAGCACAAGACAGTCTTGGGGCTCTGATTAGGGACTTAAGGTCATTCTTTAAGCACTGAGTCACATAAACACAGACATGGCAGTTTGATCATTTAAAAGCCTGAGTTCTGAGACATTCAGCAAGATCGAATCAATTCTAATTATGGTATATTTCTTTTCTATAATAAATTATAATAATAATTTAAAAAAAAAACAATTGCAATGTGACATTATGAACACAATATGAACAAATTAACTACAATAAGGAGTTAAGATCAATTACAATTAAATATGTAAATATATTTATAGCCCTAAAAAATTTAAAATTGAATCAGCAAGATTTCTTTGTAAAGTAGTTAATACTTTTACTCACCAATGATGCATTTAATTGATCAAAAGTGACATTTATAAAGTAACAAACGATTTCTAATTTCAAACAAAGGCAGTTCTTTTTAAATTCCTGTTCATCAAAGAATCCTGACAAAAATTATCAAAGTTTCCACAAAAATATTAATCAGCACAAGTGTTTTTAACATTGATAAAAATAAGAAATGTCACGGTCAAATCGAGGTCACACATACTTGTCTTGTTTCCCTGGTAACTGTAGTTGTATCCTACAGCGATCAGCTGCCCGAATCTCCTCCTCTTTCTTTAAAATCAGGCGCTGGAGACCTGAAACCCAATCCTGAGCCACTGACCCATTAACATTCTGCAAAGAGAGAGTTTAAAATGGAATTTGAGTGTTAAGAACTGTGTGCACCCTGGTTTAAAGATCCATCCCAAAGTGTTTCAGCATAATAGTGAATGTGATATGAACACCTCACCTGATAATTCCCCTTCAGACTGCTGATCATAGTGGAGATCTGGTTCACCAAACCCAGGTCATGGATCAGGTTCTGTAGGTCCTGGTAAAGCTGCCCTGGACCCATATACAACTTATCTGCAAATGAGACAGCCGATTCAAGTTGAAACTCCAAGTAATAAAAATTCTTACCTTTAAATAGCTTAAATAATACCAACATTACAATGCTATTTGCTTAGTTCGGGGCCCTTAAAATTTCCCTTCTTCACTAGCTATAAGGATTACAGCTGAAACTGAATTGTATTATACAGTGAATCGTTAAATGCTGGTTCAGAGGAGTCATTATGAGACTGTGCTGTCTGTTTCCCAAATACTGTCCCATACAATACACTGCTTTGTGCTGCAGAGAGTGAGGGGGAAAGGAGATGGAGAGAAAGAGAGACAAAAGGAGCAAGAATGTATTTTCTTCTACTCAGAGCTAATGTACAATGAGTCTCTCTCTCTCTCTCTCTCTCTCTCTCTCTCTCTCTCTCTTTCACACACACACACACGGATACACCAAAGAAACATGCCAAACATGAGGCTCGGAAGGGAGAGTCAGCCATTGGCCAAATGTTGCCTTGACAACTAGCTGAAATATGTTCAAGTACTAAAATTACTAAAACTGAAATTAAAAATTAATTAAAGCTATGAAGAAATATAAAAAGCAATAAAAGTACTAAAATATAAATTCAAATTAAAAAGGAAACTATGAAAATATAAAAATACAAGCAAATACAAAATATTAATAAATACTATAATAGTATATAAATTAAATATACTATGAAAAAGACGAACTAAACTTAACAGAAAAACTATATAGAAAATTTAGACACTCTTAAGTTTTAGCAAAATTAATAATATTAACATGGTACTCTGGAACTTCTCCATAACCTTTTCACAGCATCTGTAACAGTGACATCACCTTCCCTCCTGGTAGCTTTTATTCTTCATGCTTAATTAGCTTTGGAAAAGTAAAACGAGAGAGAATAAAGAAAGAGGCTTGGAATGCAAGAGCTCTTGATTCAGTGCTCTAGTTTGAATCAGACCTGCTCTTGCATACGGACTGTGTTTTCAGTAACCATAGAGACAACACCATTCTTTTTCAAATGTGCAGAAAAGTTATTTTTCTACCTTCAAACATTAGTGGAATGGCACAGAGAGTCTGGCGTGTCTCATTTGTGTCAAGCATCCAATTGCATACAGACCTACAGTGTTGTACTTCTACAGTGTGGGTTTTTGCATAATGTCTTGTAAAATCCCACCGGAGTCCCTTCTTTTGTCACCTCAGCTGTGCTGAATAGAGCACACGCAATGAAACAGGAAAAACAGTCTTTCCTCTTTTGTTCAGCCTCGTGAGTCAGTCTGACCCGTTCCCTCCAAACCACAAAAACAGAGCAGACAGCCTCCGAGGGGAGAAAAGACATCCTCAACGGCAGATGATTTTGAAAAGAAATGTTGCAGCATTAGGGGTCAAGCACTGAAGTGCTGTTTTATTATTATTCTGTGTTTCCTGAACTGGAGTCTATGAGAGCTGCAAGATCTGCAGAATCCAAGAGATACATACATACATACATACATGTAAGTCGGCACAACATTATAAATATTCATCAAGCATTACATTAAAACCCATATTTATAAATGCATTCGAACAGCAGGAGGTGGGACAGCAGCCATTTTAAAAACCACCCTTTGACTAAAATCCCAGAGGTAACAAATAATCCAGAAGAGATGACTTTTAGTGGACTAGCACAGTGCTAAGCGAACACTTCAAAGCATCCTGTTTTGCTTTGTATAATGAAGAGAAATGTTATGTGTTTAACTCCTGTGCTTTAAGCAGAAAGCTTTTGAGTTCTCTCTATTACCTTTTTCTCTCCCTATCCCCATCTCTCTTAGAGCCTTTGTTGTTTTTCCTGACATGTTTCCATCAATAATTTATTTCTAGGATGTTACATTAAAAGCCAGACTTCGATCATGATTCTGTCAGACATGTCAAAACATCTGGGACACTGGAAAAGCACAGTGAACTGTGTCTGACGCCAGCATCTTCAGAGTCATATTTTCCACAGAACAACAGGGAATAATCTATGACATCTTTATTTGGATGTGTAAGAAATCTGACAATGTTTTTTTCTTAAATGTCTCATTTCTGCACAATAAAATATAACATAAGTGCATGGTTGTTAAAGTGTGGTGCAGAATGAATATCTCTCTAAGCACTTCCTGCCATTGCTACAATCACTTGGTTACGTTAAGTTGTTTGATTATTTTTTAAATCAAGCTGATGTTTCTATCCAAAACAACTTCAAGCACAATATATACAGCTATATTCCTTTTGGAAAAGCCTCATTCAAGGACATAGTTGGGATCTCTGTAATTCATGGCCCAGCCAGTGCTTCAATGTGAAAAGATTGGGTTTTCAACCCAGAACCTGAACCACCATTTGACCTTGACCTCCAGTAATACATGAAAATGACTTTTAGTACTAAGATTTAGTCAGACTTTGAGTTAACTATAGAAATTTGCCACAAAGTAAATGTGTTTGCAATTACATATTTTTGTCTATATAACAGGAACTTACTAGGTTTAGCATTAATGACGACTTTATCTCCAGAGTGCAAGGGGGGAAAATGGGAGTCGCCCATCTCCTCACTCGAGCCAAACTCTACGACCTCAACCAAACTCAAAGGCACGCTCCACTTGAGCAGGAAGCGCTGTCCTGAGGGAACACCTTCACCTCCAGCTCCCACACTCACACCATCCTGAGAGGGACTGAAAGAGAGAAAGGCTAGTTAACTCAGACAGAGGAGAGATTTATGAGAAGAAAGAAAGTTTTACTGTAAAGATTTAGATATTAAAATGTATTCTGGAGTGATCCTGTGCTAAAAAGTTCAGACTGACAGTTATTACAGATAATGGATGTGTGTAACGGGTCATACCGCCAGTTGGGGGTGGCACACATGAGCACATCATTCAGAAGAAAGACTCGCCGTTCTTTTGTCTTAATGATCTCCCCGCGATCATTATAAACGGTTTCCACAACGTCATCAGAACGAATCAGATAACGGCTGCCGCTGCTCAGCAGCTGAGAGACATAGAGAGAGAGAGAGAGAGAGATAAATGGAGAGAGAAGCAGAAACAGCAATAAAAGGACTGAGCTGGGAATTAAAAATGTAAGGGTCCTTCTTTGTCACAGTCATTCATCAGTTGACCCTGGACACACACACACACACACACACGTCCAAAACGGTCTGAGGGTTGATTTGAGGAAAACAATTTAAAGTATAATATAATAAAAAAAAATTACATCTACTTATTACATCATTTTGAAATATTGAAAATATTCTATTATTAGCTAAAAAAGGCCATAGAAGTTAAAAGCTAAAATATGTTTCATACCTTTGGTAAGACTTAATTTAGAGGGAAAAAAACACACCTATCCAGCCACAAGAAAGAGCAAGCAGTCACAGAGTGCAAAGTTTAGCAAAATATATCAGAGCCCCAGATGGTGTGGAGTGTTCAAGCTGGTTCTGTTTACAGGATTGGCTCGGTACTGACTTCATATGAGTGACAGCAGGGCTTCACTAAAACCAGACACACTCTGGGTTTAACCGCACAAAGTGAAACTACCAAATGTTATATAACAAATTTGACTAAACACCCACACAAATACACATTCATACATTTTTTTTGAAGTGTACTACGGTGATCAATCTGAGGACAGGTTCTCACACCCGGTCTCAGAACAGAGGGGCTGCAGTACCTTGTTGAGGTAATGCTCATTCATAGCCTTAGCGATGTGTCTGATCTCACAGCGCTGATCTGCCTCTCTTTTCCTCTCATTTAATTTTTCGGCAAGTGTTTCCAGTTCAGTGAGAGCCATCTGAAGTGGAAGACGGTCGGGATGACCCACCGGTGTGTTTTTTAGCATGTCCTACAAAGAGATGTAAAAGATAATGGATGTTAAAGCAGCCTGTGAAAACTATGACAACAGAAAAACTGTTATAGTAAAAACCTAAGCATACATGAAACAGTTCTGCCTCTTAAGTGAGTTCATGAACAACATGAAAGTGACTCCATATCAGAGTGACTGTTGATGTGATGCTGATCAGAAAGAAAGTGGCGCCCTCTTCTGGAGAGGTTTTAATATTCAAGGCTTCTGGAGCTCATGTATTTTTTTTTTTAAAGTAAAAGAACTGAAAGTTTGTGTGTGTGTGTGTGTGTGTGTGTGTGTGTGTGTGTGTGTGTGTGTGTGTGTGTGTGTGTGTGTGAGAGAGAGATAAGACGCACTTGCAGCAGCATTATAAACTGAGGAAACCGCTGAATAGGCTTCATCATCAGTCCATAGAGGGTCAGATGGTCTTTACTGGTTTCCTGACGATGCTATGGACACAACACCAACAGCAAAGCTCAAGAATGAATTATTAACAAAAAAAAAAAAATACACTACTGTTCAAATGTTTGGGATTAGATCACCAAAGCCTTGAAAGTTGTGATTTACATAGCAGAACAATGTAGAAATGGTTGACGTAATTACAGCACCACAGGAATATTCTGGACTCTTTTGGGATATCTAACCTTGAGGAAGTCAAGGAAACTGGGCTTAGAGGCACACGCCTTCCGCACCACTCCCATCGCCAAACTGAAGTTATTCACATATTCACTGTAAGCATCCAAAACCATGGACTTAGAAAACTGCAAAAGAGACAGAGAGTGTGGTGATGGCACAGATATGACAGGGAAAACCATGAAAAAAGATTGTTCCCTCATGAACTAAAGGAGTTTTTACTGATGCAGATAAATTTTAGACACACACACACACATTTCACAACATTTGGTTAAGGGTGGAGAAAGTTTGTACATGTAGAAACTTAGATGGAGGGTGTGGTGTGGGATTAAAACATGAACGTTTAGGAGTTAAGACGGCACACCGGTGCTACATTAATGTAGTCCTTTTCACATAGAAAAACACTTAATGTAATAAAATGCCGATAAAAAAAATTATTAAATCCTTGAGATGATCAGTGCTGTAATTTTTTAAACCAGAGCTCCCACAACAAATCAATTCAATCTTAAAATCAGATATCTCACCGATGCTACAAACACGTCTCCGATCATCTCCAGCTCATCCCAGTCAGACACACGGCTGGCCAATGCCATCTGGAAAAGGGCATGGCACTGCAATATCTCCCGTATCCGATAAAACACCACCTTACGCTTGCGGTCACTCAGTAAGCGAGGCTCAATCTCAGCCAGCGACTTCTCATATTGCTGTTATGTGCAAAGCATGTAAAAAGAATTTACATTATTGGATAAAAATGTGCAAAAAAACAAAAAAAAATTTTACACAATAAAACACATAAAAAAAAACTAAAATTCCACACTAAAATAAAAAACAACACACACAAAAATAGTAAAAAACCTCTAAAATTCTCTTCAGAGCTTCCAGATAATTCTTCTCACTCTCTAGAATCGTCTCCAGAATGCACCTCCTCATCACCTGTTTACATTATCATGCACACACAATAACAACATACAGGGGCACTTAAGTCATATGCAGAAAATGTATGAACTTCTTGAACTGGTATTTATTTCAAAGAAATTACTTCATTCGCTACTGTTCAAAAGTTTAGAATCAGTAAGATGTTGTTGCTTTATCTGATCAAAAATACAGAAAGAACAACAACATTGCAAGTTATTTTTTTTTTTATTTTAATATATTTTATGCCATAACTCCAGTGTCACATGATCTTTCAGAAATCATTATTGCTGATTTGGTGCTTAAGAAACATTTCTTCCTATTATCAGTGTTGAAAACAGTTGTGCTGCTTAGTATTTCTGTGGAAACCATGATGCATTTATCAGATTATCTGATAAATAAAACCGTTCAAAAGAAGAGCATTTGCAATTGAAATCTTTAATAATGTAAAAGTCTTAACTGCCACTTCTGACTAATGCATGCTTGCTGAATAAATATTAATAAAAAAAAAGACTGACCCCAAACATTTGAACAGTATTGTATATCCAAAAGAAAAAAAAAAAGGCTGTGTGAGACAGTACCTGGTGTTGAGACAGCCCATCAGGTGCAGGTCCCAGCACTGGGTCCACATTAAAACACTCCACCTCAATGAACAGATCTGACTCTTCATCAAAGCAGCTGGGTTTCTTCTCTAATGAAATAATTATGAATCAAATTAATTAAACAGGAGGAGAAAAAAGCAATCATTTGTGAAATAATTAAGCTGGAGGATGTACTACTGTGCTTTTACCATGACAGAGAGATCTGGTGCGGATGAAAGATCGTCCCTTTCTGACCACAGCTTTGGTTTTCTGCAGACCATCTTTAGTTCCATCTTTGGCTGCTTTTACGAGCCGCTGCATCTGTAGCACATGCAACATCATTCAGCAGTGAGTTCTGAACTACAATCACTTAAAGGGATACTCCACCCCAAAAAGAAAATTTAGTCATTAATCACTTACCCCGATGTCGTTCCAAACCCGTAAAAGCTCCATTCGTCTTTGGAACACAATTTAAGATATTTTGGATGAAAACCAGGAGGCCTGTGACTGTCCCATGCCAAGTAAATAACAGTGTCAAGTTCCATAAAAGGTATGAAAATCGTCTTCAGAATACTCCATCTGCCATCAGACGTGCAATCTGGGTTATATGAAGTGACGGGACACTTTTTGTAAGTGAAGAAAACAAAAATAACGAATTTATTCAACAATTCCTTTATTGCAAATCAAAGCTAAATACACGTAGAAACAGTGCATCCTTGTGGCGCGGATGAAACAATAGAGCATACACAGCATACGGTGATAGGAAGAGACACAGAGGAGATCACTGACAAAGGAATTATTGAATAAAGTCGTTATTTTTGTTTTCTTCGCTTACAAAAAGTCTCAAGCCTCCAGGTTTTCATCCAAAATATCTTAAATTTTGTTCAGAAGATGAACTGAGCTTTTAAGGGTTTGGAACGACATGGGGGTAAGTGATTAATGATAAAATTTTCATTTTAGGGTTGAGTATCCCTTTAAAATAACAAGGGGGAATTCACTTAAAATGAGATAAGATTTTAAATGTGTCTAAAAATTATAAAAATCGGGAAACAATACATAAAAACTCTATAAAGAAACCTACATACACTGCAATTCCTGATATATTTTAGCAGTTATTTTCAGGAATACTGCACACAAAAGCGTCGCAACACTTCAGTGAATTCACCCCTGAGATTTCAGATAATTTTAACAGGCTTTAACAAGATGAACCCATCACCATGGAGAATAACTATCCTACTTGAACATAAAATCTCAACAAAACATGCATCTAAACACATGATGGAAAGATCGACACTGACACCAGATGAGTAAAATGAAGGATGACAGAACATGAAGACTGATGGATAAATAAAAGAAACAGCGACTGCAACTGCAGCTCCGCAACTGCAAATCTGCAGAACTTTTCCAAAAAGCAGTCCCATTATTCCAATACTTAATAAATGTTTGCCCTGCTGTGGCAGTCACTGAAGGGGAAAATCATATACCAACAATGTTTCAAACACAGAATGACATGTGAAGCCACACATGAAGTGAGCATGAATGAGAGGTAAAATTGTGAACAACATTCACTCTCCACAGATGACAACAACTACATCAGTGGAGACACAAACAGATGTTTAGAGGGGATGACGGAGGTCTGGGGATTGCACAGAGGAAGCCCACCACCAGGACGACTAGCAGAGATGGAGAGCTGTCAGTCAGGCTGACACACGCATTCTTGTTCTTTTACCTTTTGCTCGTGTTTGTGTTTGAGCTGCTGTAGCTCTACTGTCCCCACTGTGTTTACCATGAGATCTCGCATCTTTTTCTCATAGTGCTCTTTCAATCGCACCAGATCTTCAGACAGCTGAACAAAGGGCAGAGAACGATCACTTCATTCCCTCATTCTATTCAGAATCTCACTCCAGTAATATACCCAGTGTCTATATGGCATATTTACTATTCACTGAAAATATAATTCCATAATATTTCAATAATTTGATAATTATTTATATTAATAGTATTATAATAAATATTTTTATGTAATGCTTGATAATCAACATTACAAACACTTGAAATAATTAAATAAATAATTTTTAAATACACGATTCCTTTAATGCATTTAATTTTGAGCACTCACTCACACACACACACACACACACACACTCTTAAACAGACTCCCACAAATCTCTCTCTCATTGAAGGTTTCATAATTATTACTAAACAATTTCTTCCACCACATAAAAAAAAAAACAACTCCTCCACAATATTAAAAAAAAACAAAAAAAAAAAACACACACACACACACACACACACACACACACACACACACACACACACACACACACACACACACACACACACACAGTATTGACTCAAATAAACCTCTTCTATTAGATCAGTGCTTACACACAAAACAAAACCAAAACCATTACAAGCAGGCTGAAGTCTTTCCCCATTGTTTCTAAATATTAGTGTGAGCAAATGTGAAAAACCTAAGATCTAGGCATCAGATCTCATTACACTCACAGACACCTCTAAACATCTATCACACTAAATCTCTGCTGTTCAAGTCAAAGAAACAGTTTCTGCTGTTCTGCTGTTCAAGAAACAGTTGAATTATAGACAGCAGAGGAAAAAAGAGAAATAATGAGAGAGAGATGGTATGAGTGTGAATACACACATGTGTTTTCTTGCTGGGTGCACGGCCCCTGACGAAGGCATCGGGAAGGCCGTTCTCTCCATGTCCATTCTCTGTGTCACTGGCTTCCTCATAGCTTTCAAACTCACTGGAGCTCCAGCCGTTGTCCAGAGAGCTGCTGCCGCCCTCTTCCCCGAGCTCAACATCATCATAGATCATCTCATCTGGGTCTGACATGCACACAGTTTTCACATTATTCAAAAACAGTCCTCATTCAGTCCCTCATGACCGTCATCAACTCTAACATCTGAGCTGTCAGTCATATGACACTGTCTTATCGCTGAGTAGGCACAATTTACTCTCAGTTTTCATATCTCTCACATTTTCATAGCCAGGCTGCAGGGGTGGAAAAACAATTCATTTATGATGCATCAATTCTCTCAAAGAATTCTGAATCAACCAACTAATCTGAATTACAATCTAATTATTAATAGCTGTAGTTATTGAAAACCATATGGAGGATAAAACAGATACAAAATGTGCAATGTGGTGTGCAATCACAACATGATTGTTTTCCAGCTGTTACCAGAAAGGTTAATAAACATGAACAAATACATCATACAATAACTTCAGATAAAGAAAAAGACCAGATGAACACACCTGTAGTGGATCCAGAGTTCTCTTTCGGTACATCATCATAAATCACTTCATCTGGACCTAAAGCCAACAGAAACATGCCAACAAACACACAAGGCTCAGATTCTCATATTCAACCAAACCAAAGCAGTACAGTGGGTCTCAGAGTGTGTGTACAGTATGTGTTAACGAATCCTCTGAAGGAGGCTGAGCAGTTCCTCAGTGAGAAGGAAGGAAATGTCTGAGATTCTCTTCAGAAACAGGAAACACAGCTAAACAAGGCAAACCAGGCTTCATATGTACAGTACATTCGCTTAAATCTAAGCATTTTATCAGCTTAGCAAAATGCTAAGAACTTACTCTCCATCCAGGCCGTGTTCGCTGGGTCTGACACCCACTTAGCAAGAGCATCTTCCTCTCTGATGACTGGACACACTTCACTGAAAACACTGGACATACCTTGGAATTAGTATACATACACACTTCCCTTTAAATATCCATCTGTGTTTGCACTGCAGTATTTAAAAATTATTATGAGAACATGAAATCCAAACTATTTGGTACATTGTCATGCAAACACAAAACCGCCACACAAATGTAGAAAGAAATACACTAAAATAGATAAAGAAAAAAAAAAAAGAGGTTTCATACAGCAGAAGGACATTAATATGCATCTGACATCTCAGATGACGTAAAGCAGTACCGCACATCTGTGCAATCTCACGCACCTGTCCACTGGAGTATTTCCTGCGCCCACCACAGTCACTGCAGGACACAATGAAACAATTCATGCATTAACAGAATAGCACAGATAAACACATTCAAACATGCTTCATAAAATTCTTAAAATCTCATAAAGCTGAGTTCAGACCATGTCAAAACCGAAAAATGTTCCGTTTGAATCAGGTTTATAGTTTGAACACCATTACACCTCAAGGGGACAGTAATGTGCTGTTGTGTGTCTACCTACTGACCAGTCTGGATGAACTTGCCTTGATATGTTTTTCATAACTGTAAAAACTTAGTACCTAAAGGATTAAGCTTAAATGCATGAAAGCATAATTATACATTGAGCATACATATGAATTAGTAAAATGGTAATAAAAATGTAAAAGTAATGATGAATAAATCTATATATAGTTAACTGTGTGCACATGAATCTATAATATATTTTATCATTTATAATATATACATTGACTGCATAATTTTCATTGTTCAAAATAAAATATTCATATGAATTTATTGAAAGGATAGCCATGCCTAGCATGGATTCACATATTCAAAGCATTCAAGAAACAAAAAACTAAATACTTTCATATTTTAATAGTCCTACTGCTTTATTGACATGCCAGTTTTAAATTGTTTTTAAAGTTTAAAGAACAAGTTTTAAAAAACAGCCACTAATTATGATGAGTATTAAAAATGGTTTTGTGAAATGTGTATTCGTTTGAGAATACTCATGTAAAATTTAGTTAACATTCAGGCTACTGTTACACTTTAGAGAAAACAGGAAACTTCATCACAGCCAAAACCACAGCTAAAATTATCCCCAACTTCCTCATGGCAAAACTTCTTAAAAAAGAGAGACAGATAGCATGAGAGAAATGAGGTGAGAGCAACGAAAGAGAAAAGAGAAAGGATAAGTATGGGGATGTTAAACCCTTTCATTCCAACCAGACCAATGGAGAGAACAAATGAAATGGAAACAGGTGGGAATAATCTCTCTTTTTACCATCTTCATCCATAGAGAAGTGTCGGATGATAACTGGGGTGGTGTAGGTTGGTGGGATAACTGGCACATTTGAGGGCGTTGCATAACCACACGGCACTGGCACTGAATACCCAGAGGGCAACCCAGGGCTACTGGGTACATCCTGAATGTCTCTTTCACTCTCATTGGCTGAGGGAGAGGAGGGAGGGCCGCTCTGCTCTGACAGCAGCTGCTGCTGGATAGGGGCGATGTCAATCACAGAGTAGGGGCTGACTTTAAGCTTGGAGTTGGATGTAGAGGTGGGGACCACACCTGCACCTCCATTCACTATTGATCAGAAAGTACAGTGACTTATCAGGAAAGTCTGAGACTGTAAGTCTTCTAGGAAAGTGAAAAAAATACACATCCAAAAAAAAACAAACAATCATCCATCCAATCAAATAAACAATCATTGTTAATTCATATTATTGTATGTGGGAGGGATTCCTGATTCAAATACCAACATTAACAACAGTTATAGAGAAAGACTGAAGGAGAGTAAAAGACAGATGTAACATCAGAAAACATGCAAGAATTAAAAAGAAAAAAAAAAGTAATACACAAAGCTGTTTTTAGGGCAGACTGATAACTGTACACAGCACAAAAATTGAACTGTGATGGTTTCATGCTCACAAAAGGTAGGGGTTAATTGCATAAAACTCATTGCAGTCACCACAAACCATCAATGAAATACCATAGAACAGAGGTTTTCAATATTTTTAATAGCAAGGATGTCTAAATATGATGGTCTCCTGTAAGAGACCCCTTTATTATATTTATATATATATATATATATATATATATATATATATATATATA